>NC_138233.1:17871744-18310985 GCF_964197995.2 Scardinius erythrophthalmus | reverse complement strand
ACTCAATACTCTAGAGAAGCCAGAACAAAGGACGCGTTCACACTAGAGAGGCGTGCATGTGCACACAGTTGAACATAGTGCAACTGAATTAAGCAGAGACAATACAGAGATTAAAAAGAGGCCTTTGTTTATTAAGTTAATTATGGCAAACAACAGGAAGCGCAGAAAGACTCGTTTTCTCAGTGTTTATGAATATAATGACAAAACATGATGCCTTTTATTTTAATTTAGCTGTTTTTTAGGCCTTTTGCAACAGTGTAATGAGTATGCAAGACGGTTAAAAAAAACGATGCGATTACCAAATCCATCACTTCAATGAGATTTTTGGATTAGCCTACTGAATGAGTCAAACTTGCGAAAAGACCCTGGAAAAACAAGTTGAAATGATTTGACTGAAGAATTATTCGTTCACAAATGTGAAGTAAATGTAATAACTTAACTTTCGGTCTGTTCCTCGTATAAAGATATCATATTAAAGGTAGGTATACTGTATATAAAACACAAGTCGCATGGACTATCTTTTGTGGCGCTTAATCCGTTGTGAAGCTTGACAGCTCCAGTCCCCATTCATTGAGTTAAACTGAATGGAAAAATTACCACTACGAGTTTCTCCATTTGTGCTACACGAAAGAAAGAAAGAAAGCTATATGGTTTGTAACCACACAAGGGTGAGTAAATGATAACAGAATTGTTATTTTTTAGTGTATCGGTAACATTTTTACTGGTGTAATAGTACAGTAGCCCATTTGTACTATATTAAGTTGAGACACTTTCTCAAACCCAAGCTTTAATGAGGAAGACCCAAAGAGATCTCACCTCACCCACAGTTTCTGGGCCTCTGCAATTAAACATCCAGAAGCTCTCTGCAATTATATTTATCATCAGAAACAATTAAACACTCACCGCCTGGGACATTACCCATCCTGCATGGCACTCCGCAGATAAGAGGGATGAATCATGCCTCCCTACTTTCTCTCCCTCTTCCTCCCTTTCAATTCATCTGCAACAAATGCATTTCCATGTTTGGTTGTGTATTACTTCTCACCAGATTGCCATGTTTGCATCATTCGTCAAAGGGGTTTTCCGTCTGTTTTGGAGGGAAAGGGGCAGAGATATAATGCTATCTGCCAGTGAGCGTATGTGAAGTCTTGTGCAGCCGATAGATTGGAGGTGTTGATGAATCACTTGAAATGTTCAGCAGGCAATTGGTTGCTGCTCAGTATGCAGGCCAGTGGTTCGAACAGCACCCATCAGGTCTGATATTAAAAGACTCAGCTCGATCACATTAGAGGGAGCTCTCTACACCTGCCCAATGATTAAGTCTATGGGAAGCATTTGTCACTTTAGTTGAGCAAAAGACAGACTTCAGATCATATATGCATTCTTGCATTAACTCTTTTAATGCAAATATACAGTACGTTGATCCACAAGGAAAAATGCTTCTATTTGGCATTTTCTAAATTAATACAAAAATACCATCAGCTTTACAATTTGAGTGAAAACTTAACGGACCATGGATTTCAGAATGTTTTAATATTTTTGCTGGCCTGTCCTCTTGCTTTAACCCCCTGAGGTCGGCTATCGCGCCGGCGCGATAGGCTCGTTTTTTTCCGTATGAGTGCAAAAAAATAATAAAATAAAAATATTAATTTTTATCTTATATGCTTATGTTATACATCAATCTATCCTGTTAAGTGTGTATTATTTTTGTGTACACTCACAATAAAAACAAAGTGTTGTGCTTTTCGCCAAATAAAGAAAAATAAACACGAAGCGAGTTCTGCCTTCTCTCTGTCCGTGTAGTCCATTCTGAAACGCGTCCGAAAATGAATCATAACTCAGCGAATACTTCTCACACAGGCACGTGAGATATGTCTTTATGAAGCTTGAAATCTCCTCTTTTAAATGAAGTAATTTATATAAAAAACAAATGTTTTCAACTCATGTAATCCGTTTGAAAGCAAGGAGAGGTACCGTTTTTCCTTCTGCCACATTATCTCTATAATCAGCTGCGGCCGCCCCGCCCCCGGCGCGATTCACATGTAAATCGTTAGATGATCTAGTATGCAGCGCACCCGCCCCCTGATCAATGCCATAAAAAGTTTCTTCATCAGACTTACTGATAGTTCATCGCGTTTTGAGTATGACACGCTTCTCCGGTAATAAAGACTCCCTTCAGATGATTCTGGACGGCGAGGAAGAATGCACCTTTTCCTCAGAGAAAGATTGTAACTCAGACGACGAACGGCAGCATTTTGAAGAGCGAATTCCGCCGAGAACACAATTTCGGAGTAAGTTTTACTCAAAAGTCTTTTGTCTTTTATTTTTCGTGTTCGCATTTATGAGGAAAAAACAATATTACGTGACAGTTCTCCATTATGGACGCGAGCGCTCTAAAAAAATCACTAAAAGACTTTTAAACTTTCACAGAGACCTCAAAACAGAAAGTACAAATCCTTTCTTTAAAACGAATTTCGTTTTGTATCAATTGTATCTTACTTTTAATAATTTTTTCATTAACAAATTTCCTGGATTTAAACTGCAAATTAACATTTATATTTCTTATAATAAAAATGAAAGACCTATGTTACAGACATATGAAAGACAACATTTCGTTGATTAGTTTTGGATAGATTATACATTTTTAATGTAAAATATCTGCCACCTCAAATAAGCTTTTGTTTGCCAATATTTGCTTATGTTAAATATAATATGTTTTGTCAAAAATAAAGTTATCAAATAATCAATCAAATCCTTAACTTTGAAATATGTATGATAAAATGTATACTTTAGTTTTTACAAAGAAAGATTACACTTGAATTGTTGTTGTAATTGTAACCTTTTTAATAAAAAAATATATTTACAAGGTAGATGTAAACAAACTATTAAAAGGTAAATATAAGCCTTTTCTTTAACTTTAAATATAACTTTTATTGTGTTTTATTATTGACAAATTTGGGGAGAGCATAAATATTCCAAAACTGAAAATACAGTATGAGAATTAACTGCACAATTACTAGACATGTTTTCCTTAGATATTATAGGCCAAATTGCAAGCACAATATGAGGAAAAATAAAAAAGAATTGAGATGCTTCCAACTGTTGCTCTTGCATTCTTGTGGCTCAGTGACTCACCTGAATGAATGGCTAATTAAGTATGCGGGCCCCATTGTCTCCTCAGGTGTGAACCACTACATATACATGACCGTTGACGCCCACTCCGCATATGGCCTTTCCAAACAGAAAGTGCTTTGCAAAATTCAAATCAATGTATTGTGTTATGTGAATGATAAGGCAGGGTGATTTTCACTTCATTTTGAAGAAAAAACACTAGGCGATGACATCTTTTAGACAAAAGTCTTATTGGCACATATTTAGAATGTGTTTTATGGCCTTATTTCAGAAACTTTAGTTTTTAGTTTTTTCAATAACCACGCATAAACATTATTCTCTCAAAAATGCAGACATGTACATTCTTGTTGCTCACATTTCATGGTAGCCCTGTTTGTGCTAAATAGTGTGTAATTTTTTTTTGCCATTAATATGTTTATAAGCAACTGAAAAAAGCAAAAATGTCAGGGCATGTCAGAACATCTCAAGGACCCCAAAAACACCTTAGACCCCAGAGGGTTAATGCACTCCAGCTGTATGAACTACACAAGTTTGTGTAAAACCTAAAGATCATATCTAGTATTATTTCATGAATGATCCAAAGAGATTATTGTGCTTGGACACAAACAAGAACATCTAACCTTTGCTCATTAAAACCCTAGAAATATGTCTTAAATATTGTTGGTTTTGCTATTATTGTTTCTTATTTTTCAAAATGTGTACACACACACACACACACACACACACACACACACACACACATTCGTTCAAAGGTTTTGTTGTGGCAGGATGTTTTAGACGTTTCTTATGTTTAAGGCTGCATTTATTTGATTAAACATGTTCAGTTAGATTAAGTTCAGAAGAACAGCACTTATTTGAAATATAAATCTTTTGTAACATTATAAATGTCTTTAATGTCACTTTTGATCAATTGATTCATTTCTTTAATAATAAAAAAAAAAAAACGGTCCAAAAAATCCCAATCCTTTGAACAGTAGTGCAATTTTTACACGACTTTTGGACCCTATTGTAAATGTAAATCATTAATTTATTTCCATGTAAAACGTTACAAATTCCATATAAAATATGCAGACTTAAAAATGTGGATCAGAACAAATTATATACTGTAGTCACCTATGTATTTTTTTCCTACCACTAGATTTGAAGAAAGCTTTCTTCTTGAGTGGGTTGAGTGATCGTTCGATTTTGATAATGAGTCTCTTTAATTCTATTGACAAATGGGGTCACACTAGGTGATCAATGATAACCGCTCCAATTAAATTGCTAAACCTCTGCATGGTGGAGATTGTAACCATAAAGATATAGAGCAATTGGTTTGCTCAACAGCAGGGCGTCTTCAGTGGGCCATTTCACACAGATGTCTGTCTTTTAGAAGCTGCTGCTCACGATCGAGAAAAACAAGTCATCCATTTTACGGCCACAGGTTCCAAGATCCCCCCCCCCCACCACCACCACCCATGTCTTAAAGTGATGCCTTATTTAGCTTGTCGGATTTTCCAAATAAACGCTATCACTGGGTTTATGGAAAAATGGATAAAAATGAGATTGTAAGGTATTGATCCCAACGTGGGTAGGGCTGAGGAAAAACAGGCCTCATCTATATAGGGAGAGAAATGAAGCAATAATTCAGGCAGGCATCGAACACCCTGCCACTGAGCCTATCGATTCCTATCCACAGCATATGAGATCACACCTGAATGAAAGAGAGCTCTGGGGAAAACAGAGAGAGAGAGTGAGATAGAGAGCGTAAAACGGAGTCTGCCTTTCCCTAACATGTACAGAACATTACCACCCTGACATTAACAGCTCTGTACAAAGCCCACAAGTGCCTGTTAAAAGGTTCTGCTAAAGACCAATTACCCAGCATGCCTTTCTGCTCCGTCAGTCAGAGATGCTGTTCTAGCCCTGCAGGTCTATGTGTGGTCAGCTGATTCAATTTACCACCAGCAGCTCAGTGCTAGCATCTGGTCTCAAAAACAGGAAAGCCACAAATATCGTGTTCTCGCCAGTCTAAAAACTGCCGCCCACATTGTGCCTTCGGGCTCTGTGAGATATTAAGTGTGGGATTTTTTTTTTTGGTTGTGTAAGGTATTTTAAAATGTACTGTTTTGACTGGCTCCATCTGCTTTTGACAGCGCTCATAGTATTGTCTTTTAGTAGTGTCTTGCTCCTCCTCTCTTCACCCCCGCGGGCCTGTAGTTATTATTGTGAAATATGAAGCGATCCGGCTGTGCCTTCATGAAATTTCAATGAGCATTGATCTGTGTGATTGCAAGGAATCCTTCAAGCAATGGGTGTTGTTCATTTATTTATTTATTGCTGATATGTTTTACTCGTTTTGATCCCATCTTCTAGAGAAAGAGGGGAGCTGTCGATTGTTAATGTATTTGTAGCTTTCCTTTTTTGAAAAATCAGGTCTGTTCCTTGATAGTTTCTTTGTTCACAAGGCTGAAAATTCAATTAGCGCCTCCTGGAGGTCCGTTTAGATTTGTAACAGCCCTATATTTGCCTATATCGATTATATTCATTAAACAGAACAAGATGGTATGGTATACGGCTGATATTCTGCTCTTTTCAGTATTGATTTTGTAGATTTTATTTCAGCTCATGACATCACACGTAACCTTTTCGTTCTCCTTCGCGTATGAAATTGGAGAGCTGCAATGAATCCGTGATGACACAAGACTGACTCTATCATATATGTCGGATGACTGGCTGGTGTTATTTCTGTCGTGAAACCGTTCCGTGAGCCCAGAAAGAAATGGAAACCACAGCTTGTCAGTTTCTGGAACTGTAAAAGTAAACAAGTGCATGGACAGTTGAAAGGTGTTTCCCTATAAATATACAGGTCTGCTGTGCATGGTTTGGTAAACAACGTTACACACCAAATAGGACATATAGGGTCCGGAAATGAGGAAGCTCATGGGATTTTACTTCCCTGTTTGGTGTGTATCTCTGAAAATACACAGTTTTGTTAGAATTTCTGGCAAAGTTCACCCCATGACCCAGCACAGGAGGTGTTTTTTTTTCTTTTTCTTTTCTGCATGGTCTCAAGGGTTTGAGTTTGTTTTTGCGATAACGTATATGCTGTCACTGGTCAATGTCAGTTTGATTTGTGACACATAGCAGAATTGCATGGATTTGTGTTCATGTAATGTTTGCATCATTGTTTTCTGTGGGCGTTCAGCGACTCTATAAAATTAGCAGCACTTTGCCGGTAACTGTTCAGTACACAGTCACTCTCTCAGCAAGTGTGCATTATCGAGTCGACTGGTGAGAGGATTGTACAGTATGTGAAAATCAATAGCAATGAAGGAGAGTAAACATGTGCAGATGTCTTTAAGTGTGGCAGAGTACTGTTTAGCCTGAGATCTTGCCCATCCATCTCTGTATCAGCACATTAACTCTGTGTCCTTCTCAGAGGCGCTTTGCATCACGACCTGTGCCTCATTATACTAGCACATGGGTCCGCTTTAAAGAGAGATTCTTTAAATGTTCCCTGTCCAGGCCCTCACAAAAGTTCTGCTCCAGCAGCCACTTCATTATTCACTCTTAAATGAGTTTAGCTGTGATTTACTCAAGACCAGCTGTTTTACAGCTTTTATTGCTTGTGTATTCTTGAAGACAAATTAAGTATAATGAGATTGAACATCTTTACTAATAAATGTCCCTAAACTACTCACAAACTATCAGTGATTCATTATTATTTTAAATTAAGAAGATTTGTTTTTATAGTTTTCAAAGTACATTCAAATCCTGGGGGATACAATCAAACTAATTATTTTATCAAATGTATTAATATTAATTTTGGTTGAATAATCTGTTTGTTTATTTTATGGTTTTTATAGATTTTACACTAATGTTAAAAAGTTCGGGGTTAGTACGATTTTTTTTTAAGGTATGCTCCGATTGACTCTGATCGACTCCGATCGAGTGTTTTCCAACGTCATTTGAAAGCTCAACCAGTGGAAACTAGATCTCGGCTATGGTAGGTAGGAACGATGTGTAGAGACCAATCAGACACTGTTTTACAGCTGGAGCGTGCTTGGTTCGCTCATATTGAAAGGTCTTGATTTACCATGCATCATAAAAAAAAAAAAAAAAATATATATATATATATATATATATATATATATATATATATATATACATACATACTGTGTGTCATAGAATATAAATATAAAGCTTGAATGATCGGGATCGGTATCGGCAGATCTTGATGACAGAAATCGATAGTCAGTATCGGCTGCAAAAATCCTGATCTAAGCATCCCTATTTTTTTAAATAAATTAATACTTTTATTTAACAAGGAAACAGTAAAGTGACAGTAAAAACATCTATACAGTTACAAAAGATTTATATTTTAAATAAATCATGTACTTTAGAACTTTCTATTAAAAAAAATCTTGAAAAAATGCATCACAGTTTTCAAAAAAATATTAAGCAGCACAACATTTTTCAAAATTTATAATAAGAAATGTTTCTTAAGTAGCAAATCAGCATATAAGAATGATATCTGGAGGGTCGTGTGACACTGAAGACTGGAGTAAGGATGCTGAAAATTCAGTTTTGCATCACAGAAATAATCTATATTCAATCTATAATCTATAATTTATATTCAAATAGAAAACAGTTACTTTAAAATCATAAAAATATGTCGCAATATTACTGGTTTTACTGTATTTTTGATTAAAATGAATGTAGCTTTGGTGAGCAGAAGAGAATTCATAAAGAATATACCAACCCTAAACTTTTGGACTGTAGTGTACCTCTGTTCAAATTTAGTTTTACCTAGAAATACGTCAAATTACCGTAGTTAAATGTGTTGTGAAAATTTTCTTTCTTCATTTCTTTTCACATAGTTCAGGCTACCCCCGCTCTTTTACTCTTCCATTCAATCTCTCCTACCTCCATGTCAAACCTGCTGTAATACTGCACAACACAATCTCTCATTCAGCCTCCATCTATTTCTTTGCCATTACGATATCCTGCAATCAGCTTCTCTCCAACCCCCATTCGTACACCACTCGGGCCGCTTCTGTGCTCTGCACTGGTCCGCACTTCCATATCCCTGTCTCCAAACCACCAACAGACCTGATTACAGGAAGCCTATTTAGATATGATGTATTGTCAGCCGCAGGGCGGCTTTGAATCATTCTGTCACATTCGACTGTTTTTGTTGTTCTTTCCTTCGCCGATAGCTGCGTCTGTTCTCCATCATGCTCCGGGATTGTTTTAACTTTTTTTTCTCTCTCGTCTTGCTCTTTAAGTAAACAGCCAGTCAATCACTGTGCTGCATGAGCGACTGTGCATCCAGGCGGTCATGGCGGCCGAGAAATTCGAGGTTAATGCTGCCTCTCAAACAGTGAGCCGTTGAGCCCTACTGTGTCTCGACGCATGAAGCCTGCTGTTATTATCCAATGTCAGCCACTTTTTAATGAAGTTGTGGCTTATTGTAAAAGTAAACAAGAGTTATTTTAGATGCAGTGTGGCTTTTTTCAAATACTTTCTTTCTTGGGGGCAGTCATGGCCTAATGGTTAGAGATTCAGACTGGTTACCCCCGAAGGTTGCGGGTTCAATTCTCAGTACGGGCAGGAAACGACTAAGCAAGCACGGCGCCTAACCCCCAATCGCTCCCCAGGCGCCACAGCAAAAATAGCGGCCCACTGCACCTGGTGTGTGTCCACCTTTGCAATGTGTGTGTTCACCACTCACTACTCATAATGTGTGTGCACTAACTTGGATGTGTTAAATGCAGAGGACATATTCTGAGTATGGTTTACCATACTTGGCCAGGCCTTCACATGTCACTTTCACTTTCACTTTTCAATGTATGTTTCAGGCTTCATGTCAAAACCAGACACTGGACCAGCATTTGCTTGTACTTATAAAACCATAGATTCCACCTGCCGTTGGATGTTATATTGAGAGGCATTGATGTACAGTCAGAGTTGCCCCTGTTCCCCAGTGGAGGATGGCCAGGCTGGGCACAGCTTGTGTTCTGGGCTCCAGGGGTCTGGTTCTGTCTGGGCCCTTGGCCATCTGAATCCACTCCACTGCACTCAGAGGCTGCCCACAGTCTGTCCTCTCAGCTGTGGAGCTAAGGGGAGCTGGGCGAACTCCCTCAGGAAACGTCCAGGCTGCGGCCTACAGGGCAAACAGAAGGGAGGCTGGAAGAGCCCCCATCTTCTGCAGGACAATTAACTTAGGGCCAGAGGACTCTTCCTCAGTTGCTATTTTTCTGCTGCTCCTCTGTTTTGTTTGAGATTTGACGCTTCAGGCAAAAGAAAGGCAGTCAGTCTATCATGAAAGAAAAAGAGTGTGAAGAGTGAACAACTGTTAGAATGACTCTTGGGTATCTTATGTCACATACCCAAATCATTTTATTACAGTATTAAAGACTTTCTTCTAATTTGGAAAAATGTATATTCAACTTGTTCTTCGTTGTATTTGCTAATATCAAGCTGATTATTAATCAGTTGAGGTCAAATTAAAGGTCAGTTGACATATCAATCTCTAAATTATCTGAAAAATTATTAGCAAATTTAAAGCAAAAGTAATTTGTGCACCATATATAGCATAAAGCCATCTTAAAACCAGTATACAGTGGCTCCAAAAAAATAAACAATTTGGATACTTAAGCCAATGTATAAATATATTTGCATTACATAACAAAATATAGGCTAAAACTAAGTGCCATTTGTTTTAACACTAGAACTGCCATGGCGGTCATTTTGACCATTTTGAATTTTATATCTGCAATAACTTTGTTGAAAACTAAATGCAATCCTGCTGGTACCTGACTTTTCCTAAAAGTGTCTGTATTTTCATTTAAAATGTTTTTCATATAAATTACACATAAGGCAAAAAAACAATTGAACATATTTACCTATTTCGGCCATAAACGGTCATATTGACCGCACTGAATTTCACGGTATTATTATACATATACCAATATACACAACAATAAAATGTGGTAAAAAATACACTAAACATATTCAACAACAAATCATTTAAATGTGATGATATTCAGAACAGAACAAGAATGAAAAAATAACTATAAACAAGCCAAAATGAAATAGGCCTACTTTATAAGCGAAAGTGAAAGTAAGCGGCGTTAGGCTCACGTAACTCTCTAATTAGAATCAAAATGTTTCAACATTTGTGATGTATTTGGATGGTAAACTATTCTTTATTATAGGCTTTGTACTTCACTCGTGTTCCAATATCGACGGAAAAAAATCATCCTCTTCACACGCGCAAAATGGTACGAATTGTACTAGGCTACTGAGAAACAGAGCAGTGGAATTTATATGTTAGGTTGACTATTTTATTATTATATTTTATTATGGCTATAATGAACAGGCTGCAATGTCAAGATTGCAATGCTGGAATATGGTGTGTGTGTGTGTGTGTGTGTGTGTGTGTGTGTGTGTGTGTGTGTGTGTGTGTGTGTGTGTGTGTGTGTGTGTGTGTGTGTGTGTGTGTGTGTGTGTGTGTGTGTGTGTGTGTGTGTGTGTGTGTGTGTGTGTGTGTGTGTGTGTGTGTGTGTGTGTGTCGGCGGGCGCGGGCGCGATCGAACAGTGGAAACATGAAAACATAGGCTACTCCGTCATTTTGTTCAGGACATCTACGGATATTATTTATTTATAAATGTATAATTGAACTTGTTTAAATGTACAGTTTGGTGTTGTTTTGTTTTTAAAAGACATCCTAATACAATAAATGCATTCATCTCTCAATTGGGTATTTATCATTAAAGATATAGAGTTTGGAATCTAGCGGTCAAAATGACCGCTTGCGGCAGTTCTAGTAGTTATGGAATTCTGGCACTTCTAGTGTTAAAGTAGTATAGCATAAGCACACGTTTCAAAGATAAACACTTGACAAAAAGAGTTTTATGTTTAAAATGATAAAACAATTTATACATGTGTGTGTATATATATATATATGTGTGTGTGTGTGTGTGTGTATATAGTATACTGTTTAAAAATAAAATAAAAGAGGAACATACTGTATTAACCATAGTTAATATGATGAATTATACTTGTGGTTATTCTGAAATGAATGAGTGAATGACTGAGGCATATATAGTGCTTTCATATGTACTACTGTACACCCAAAGCACTTTACAATCATATCAGGGAATCTCTCCTCAACCACCACCAGTAGTGGGGATAGTATTCTGTCAGTGCATTCATTAAAAATCACCTTAAAAAAATTACATTAGAGACAGACCAGCTGTGATGAAAGGTCTTAATTTGTTTGATGCTTCTTGGTTTGATATTTGTTATCTAATGCAGTGCGATTCATACATTTTTAAGCATATACCTTAAATGACCAAATACTTTTGGGGCCATTGTTCTGCATGCTGCATATCAAATATCAAGTATCTCTGCTGTACATCTCTTACTCTGTCTCAGTGAATCACAGAAGGGCTGTGTGTGAATGTGCCCCTGAGGGCTGGAGTTTAGCACCACAACAGATAAACACACAAACAAGCTCTCTGGGCCGGTGCTGGAGAAAGACCCATTGTCTCAGTGTGAAAGTCCCACTCAATCCAGGGAGGTTAGAAAAACATCAGGCCAAGCACCATGTGGTCCACCCCTTGCAGGATGTTTGGGCCTATCACGCAGATCGGGTTCCTTTTTCAATATTATCTTATTGCTCCGTCCTCAGCGAGCATTCGTGAAGCTGTCTGTGGGCCTCTGAGGAGTGGGAGGTGCTGCTACACAGAAATGAAAACTTTAATTAAATTATTTGCTCATAACGGTGGTCTATAGATTTGTTTAGCAGATTAGTGGTGCTTATGTAAACAAAACAAAAGAATCCAGCATTATTTGTTATTGGAGTTTTTTTTTAAGGACATTTAAAAAGTTGCCCTGTAGTTGATCTTAATCTTGCTTATAGATTAAATGATCTGGCTGCTTCTGGTCCTCATAAGATCTCTGTTAGTCGTTGGTATAAAAACATTTTTGCCGATCCGTGACATCAGCTGTAAATATGTATGTTTAAATGGATATTATGAGTTCAATACAAGTTGAGTTCAGTCAACAGCTTTTGTGGCATAATGTAGATTACAACAAATAATAATTTCAACTGATCTCTTGTTTCTTTGTTTTTAAGTCTTGGTTACAGTGAGATATTCAAAGTTTAGTACATGTAAGAATAGTTGCATTGCAGTTGAATCTGTCACAAATCTCATTGCTCATCATGACCAGTTTGTGAAGCTCTCAATGATGGTTGCGCCTTTGCACCGGCTGAAAAAATAGGATCCATTCACACAAACTGCTCAAGTGTTTTTTTATTCATAAAGTGGTGCCTTGTGGTTGCAAACGGCTAAAGCATAGTGGGAATTGATACAGATATTTTGGCAGCTAGTTAGGAAACAATATTTGATACTTTAGTTATCCTTTTATTGCTTTCTACTTTGTGTTTTTTGGAGCTGTATTGAGGTCTGAAGGAAATGACACTTATGTTTTATATACGTTTCTTTGTAATGGTAATTGCAGATAGGTGTTGAATTTCACTGCAGTGAAATGGTTGAATTTTTTCTTTTCCTGCAGCACTGAATGAACCCACTATTGACTACGGTTTCCAGCGGCTACAGAAGGTGATCCCTAGACACCCAGGTGACCCTGAGCGCTTACCAAAGGTCAGTTCTCTTACGTGACATAACGGTTGTGCTTTCTTTGCTTTAAAGTCAACATGAAGTCCCTGTATTTACTTTGTGAATATTTATGTGTTATTGTGAACAATTCATTAGTGCGTTATTTAAAAGATCATCCCTTGAAACAACTTTTGTTTTCTGATGACGTCAGTTAACCCAACGCATTCTCATCCTTGGGCGTCATATACTGACGCTTTTGACATTTCGTCTACATCGAACGCACATGGCACCCTTTAGCGTCAATATGAGATGCACAGAGCTTTGTTCGGTTATGGGTAGGTTTAGGTCTGGGGTAGGGTTAAGGTTAGACCGCTAGGAGGCGCCTTCTGGCCCATATCTATCTGCGTCTCATATTGACGCTAAAGGGTGCCGTGTGCGTTCGATGTAGACGAAATGACAAAAACGTCAGTATATGACGCCTTGGGATAAGAACGGGCTAGTTAACCAATAGCCAAATAACTATTTAGGCACTGTTTTAGCAAACTCTCATTCCTTTCTGGTACGTAACACCTACTTTTCACAATCCAATCCATTCCCAAAGAATAAGTCCCGTCCAGATATTCTCATTGTATATCGTTTCATTCATAAATATGTCACATTATAGTTGTAAAATGGGTTTAAATGTTGACTTTAATTGTTGATTTTCATTTCACTAGTTCACTTTTATTTTCATTGACAAATACTAAAATAAACACACTGGTCCTGATTTCTATTTACCACGGTAGCCTTAGATGAAACATGGTCTTGTTATTTGAACCATTCATTACAGACTCCTTCAGTTCAGAGATTATATGCTGTATATTCAATCCCACGCATTTGTGTTTGGTATTCTCGGTGAAAGGAGCCCAGTTGTGGACCCAGTTGGGTGTTTATTGCTCTCTCCATGCACGGTTCTTAAAGAGAGGCTGACCAAGTAAATGGATCCTTTGGGAGGGATAAATAAACATTACTTTATCTTGTTGTGCGTGTCCTATACCCCAGAGCCCCGCTCCAGCAGCACCACTTAATAGTGTAAAAAAAGACAAGAAAAAAAGAGTAATTATAGCTGGCTGCTGGCTGGGCCTGCTCACGCTCAGAACTGACCTTGTGCTGTTAGCAGCCCTCTGTATCAAAGCTGGGCCATCAGTATTCACGTCCCATGAGCCACCTCCCAATCCATTACACCTTAAACACATCAAATTAGACCATGGGGTCAACAAATGCGGCATCAAACCAAAGCCAATCTAGAGGAATCAGGCAAATGTAGAGTTGGTGGCCAAGTAGTTACAGTTGGCTGCTAATCACATGTGACCTGCACCACACAGCAGACTATTAGCAACTAGCTTTTTAATATTTTATTTCAGTTAACATTTTATTTTATTTCAATTAACGACATTTAGTTTAGTTTTAGCTAAATATAATAACCCTGCCACAGCCTGATTATATATATATATATATATATATATATATATATATATATATATATATATATATATATATATATATATATATATATATATATATATTGTTTTGTTTTGTTGTTTTTTGGCTCTTAATTTAGTGATTTAGTGGAGTGTTTGACAGGAAGTTCCATTTGTAATGTCAGAGTTAACATTTTGCAGGCAGTCTAGGAATAAATGGGTCATGGTGTATACCACAAATTCATTGCGTGTCTTGGGTGCTGATCTGCCATTATCAACTAATCAGGCAAGGTTTTAAAATATACAAATAAAAAATTTAATTATTATTATTATCCAGATTTTATAATAATAATAGTCATTATAAAAGCTTTTCATTCATTATCCATTTGGGAGGAAAATCATTTCAATCATCATTCATAAACAATTTATATTTGACTAGATACTATATATTATTTATTAATAATAAATGAATACATGAATGAATGAATAAATAAATATATTACATTTTTTATTTAAGAATAATTTATATTTGAGTGCAAACTACTTTTTGATCTAAAGGATCAAAGTGTGTGACTTTTGACTGGTAGTGTGTAGTGATATTTGCCATATATTATCTGTAGCTGAACAATTAAACATGTCATGAACAAATTTGGGAAATATTCCATTGAATTTTTTTCTTTTCCGCTAATAGATTTAGGTTTTATCCAACTTCTGGAGATTGCACGCTCAGGCTTTCTCATATAGTAGTCCTCCTCCTTCCTCTATCTCTCAATTTCTTCTTTCATTCTCTTCCATCACTCCCTCACTCATCCCTTGTGTTAGTGTCCATTCCCCAGCTGGTGAGGAGAGGACAGATCTTCTGTCTCCTGTCAGTGGGGCTAAAGAGGGCAATGGCGTTTGATCTCAGCCCCTAATGAACCACATGCACATTGTTTGAATACCTTCCTCTGCAGTCCCACAGTCTGAACCCTGTTACCACACACACTCACCCGCCATCGTGTACTGGAGCACTGTGCTGACCCACTAAAGGGCCCTGTAAAAATCACCAGCTGACATGTGTTGCTGCATGTCCCTCCTAATGCTGATGGGGACTATTACATTACTGGCTAATTGATGTCACTAATGAAGATGGAAATATCCCCTTTTAATGACAGATTACATACATACATACACACACATATATTCATGAAAATATAAATTGCTTTAAACTAGACGTTTAAAATAGCATATAGAGGGTTCCTGTGGTCATCTGTTAATATCAGGATATTTTAAAATTGTATTTTCCATTTCAAAATTCATAAAATTATAATCCTGAAAAGAAATGCATTTAATTCATTCAGTTTGTTTTATTACTTTTTTATTGCTTAACTTTAAATATTTGAATTGCTTAAAAAAATTAATTTGTGTGTAATCTCTATGAAATTATTGTTAAAAAAACTGAAATTAATTGGTCAAAAGGTTTGGGAACTATGTTTTTTGTCATTTGCCTGTCAGAGAAATTAGCTTCTCTGCAGAAAGAGGAAAAGTTAAGTCTGCCTCATGATTATTTTTCTCTGTCTTTCATAATGGAACTATCTGGTGTTTTTCATTGAAACTGGGGCAACATATTGCTCTCATATGCTCTCTGTGGTCTTAACCTTGGCTTGATTTGGACTCATTTTCCTGGGCTGATGATGAAGCTGAATGCATTAGGTGGGTCATGGCCAGGGTCACCTGTCACATCTTTCCCACTGTTTTCAGCATAAGGGAGGCAAACCAGAATACACTCGTGGCTACTCTCCCCAGAGAGCCCGCTTAACGGCCGCCCATATTTTTAACTGATTCCTTACCATTTTAATGAATAGGTTGGAATGGCCCACAAGTGAGCAACCTCGCCCTATTAGAGGTGCTGAATAAAACAGGTAGGCAAAACTACTCGGGAAGATAGCTTCAGGGTCAGGTATAGGGGAAGTCCCCGAGGAAGCAGTTAGATGTTGGTTATATTAAGATTCTCAAGTACATGCTCACCTTTTCAGCAGGCCATGTACCAGGTTTTTTTTTTTTTCTCTCTCTCTCTCTCTTGAAAAGCAAAATGATAGTCTTGTTTTTTAGAAAAATCTAACAAAATTCATTGAGGTTTCTACTTAAAACAAGAAAACAAAATGTCCAATGAGGCAAGAAAAATAGCCATTATTTAAAGGAAAAATAATGAATGCAACTTACTGTCATGGTTCTTCTCTGTTTTCTTTTTTTTTTTTTTTTTTTTTTGGTGCTACGTCCCTATTAGCATATTATCTGTCCTAAATAGTATTCTGAGTAGAATTAGTGTGTCCCAAATCGTAGTATGTTGAAATTAGTATTTCAAAGATACCCGGATGGTCGACTTTTTCCGGTTAGAATCCGAAGTGCAGATCCGTGCTCACTCTAACGGCTAATATTGCCCACAACCCACTGCGGGTTGGACAAGGATTGGATTAGAACTACAAACACGAATAAAAAGTGTTTAAAAACTACAAACATGGCGGAAGTGCGATTCCAACGTTTATGTAGAGAGGTGTAGATAAAGGGGTTTGAGTGATTATCAGTATCAAATCTGACGAAAAGATATTAATTCAATGTTATCCACATTATATTTAATCTTCAACAGCATTGTGAACTTTTGTAATGATACGTTTGGTCATTATGCATCATTATGCAAATTGCAAACACATGAGGAGAGTTCTCCGCATGAAAGACCCATGACTTTCATGGTAGGAATGGTAGGAAATTAAATTAAATTGAATGTAGAGGATTTTAACAAGATGATAGACAGGGCAGTTTAAATGCTGACAGGATGCACTTAACTAAACGACAGAGCTGTCTGTTAAAGATGTTCGCTTTTCATTGTTTGTTGCTATGGTTTCTGATTCAGATGAGTTACACACCTGTTCCTTGTTTCATTGATCATCATCTCTGTGTTTATAAGCCCTCAGTTTTTTCAGTTCTCAGTTCGGTGTTGTTAATGGTAAATGTGGTGTGTTTCTAGGTTTCAGTGTTTATTAAAGTCTTTGTTATTTTGTTCATCCTCATAGCTCATGGTTGGTCTTTCCTCTCTATGGAGAAAAGAATTGGCTGATGAATGGAAAATGACTCATTGTATGCCTAACTAGTTCGTGTTTATCCTCAAAGAATGCAGATCACATGAAAACAATAGCACTAACATTTACAGCTTTACTCCAGGGCCTTGACAGGTTGGCAGAGAAAGAGAGCGAGAGACAGAGAACAAAAGGAACAGAGGCAGGAAGGGAGAGAGAGAGTTGGGTGATCCATCATGGTGAAGTCAGCTGTCCGGTGCTGCCTTCTCACAGGTCAGCCGATCGAAGGCACCACAGCCCTCACTTTATTACTGCTCACCCAACAATAATTGAGTCACCACAAGGGGGAAAAGGCAGGCAAGGCAGCATGAGGAAAGAGGGCCTAGAGATAGTGAACATGGGAACGGTAAATGAGAAATAATTTCTTGCCGGTGTACCTATACATGTATGGTTGGTTGTCGAGACAAGGTTGGTGTTAGCAGATAGATTTTACCCTGATTTCCTCAAGTACTTGAGGTTGTAAGCATCTCGTTCTCTCTCTCTTTCTCTCTCTCTCTCTCTCTCTGTCTTCCCCTCCCTTTTCTGTCCCTCCTCCTCTCGTTCGAACACTCTCAGCGAGATATTAACAGCGTCGGCTACTGCGCCCAGCCTCTCATTTCAGCACTATTGATTTTGCCCTTTATTGAGGCAATAACAGTTTGTTGACGGCACTTCTCTAAACTGCTGGACTCAATCACAGGTGAGGGCCAAGTGTGGAACACGGCAGGTTAACTTGTTTCTCTCAGTCCTTGAACAAGCATGCTACTATGTTATCCAGCCCAGCAAATTTATTACGCAGCGATGGTTCAACAAGATATTTTTTCCTGTGATTTTTGGGGAAAAATTGTCCATCTAATGTCTCTTATAATAAACAGTTTTTTTTTTTGCATTTGTGGTACTGGTGATACTGAAGATATTTGATTTCAAACCAAGAGTGTGTGTCTCCAGAGGTCAAGCATGAACCTCCTGTTCACCTAAATATTGTATAAAACAGTGTTGCATTTTATGCAAGACTGGCCAATAATATCATAGTTAGATACCATATTAATGTATTTGCATACTTTCATGATTAATTAAAATATACTTGAGCTGTACATGTAAAGTGTATATATATGCAAGTATATAATTAAAGTAAGTTTATTTGCATATATATATATATATGTATTTTTTATGTGTACAAATTTATATATATACATAGATATATTTATAGTGTTTGTAGGGAATAATTTGAAGTAGATTCTGCATCCCACAGTGCACCTGGCCCATATTTAGCACATCGGCCTAGGCTGCGGCCTTGTTTGGTCTCTCTCCATCTCCTCTGTCAGTGTTGTTTCCCACATTTTCCCTGTCACTTCACACCCACCTGATCCCTTTTGGCTACCTCTACAGGGTCTAGCATTCAATCTGTACTTCCAGGAAAAATCTCTTGTTTCTGGGTTACCGTGCAGTGTGTTCTTTATACACTGGTCGGCTAGGGGTTAGGGTACTATAAAATATACTTCATTTTAATTTTATCTTGACCAGTGTTGTCCAACCCAGGGCAAGAAAAGGTGAAGATCACTGATCTCACAAACTTTTCTTTAAAAAAATAGTATTTGTCAAGTCATTGAGTAGAATGTGATCCAGACATTCAGTCTTTGCAGTTTTTTTGGTGGCTACACTCCGCTGTCATACTGTGCAGATGTGGACAGACAGGTTATTATTGACTTTCAGAGAGTAACCTTTGAGGCCCGGAGAGAATATGAATTATGCAATGAAGTCACATTAGTTAAAGAGCACAGTGACTGATATTTATGATAGGCAGATATTGATGGAGGAAAGACATGGAGGAGGAGGAGGGAAAGATTGGAAAAGGAAGACTAAGAATATTAGATTTTGCATTAGATAAGCCCAGTGGTTATGCCACTATTTTAAGCAAAACATTTGACAGCAAGCAAACCCAAATCTGTGAAAGTCAAAGAACTGCACATCAGCTGTGCTCATACACATGGAATGGACATTCTGCTCTACTTCACACATGATTTACCGCGTCTACACAATGTGATGGCTACTTTCACTCAATGCACTCTTGCAGAAATCACAGTTTACCTCACGCAAAGGTGATTAATACGCGTGTGACACCATGTGCACCGTAAAAACTGGCTGAACCTGCAGTTACTTAAATTCAGGAAAATGCATGCAAACATACAGTATTAACTGTCATGCATCACAACACCACAAACCATATTTTTAATGAACCGCCGTTCTCTTATGCTGCCCGTAACTAACTTTGTCATAAGGCTGTCATACAATTACGCATATACGGTTAAGACACTTTTCTATCAGATTAACACCCAATACTTTGTTCTGGGAACCGTCGCAGTTGTATTGACTCATGGTTGAAGTATCTCATCTCTTACATCAGCGACAAATGATGTGTTTGAAACTGAAGATTGGATTATTGTCAGGATAAGGAAAGGCTCACTATATGATAGCCTTCATTCATCAAAATGGATTGCAGCATTGGTGGGCATAAACAGCATGACATTACACACCGGTGTGGTCACTGTTTGAGCCAAGCATTTATAGTTATTGCAAACAGATAGAGGCATATGAGTTTGTGTGGTAAGTTTGCACAGATTATATGTACATCCCACTTGGATTGGTTTTGCATTTGGTTCACCCTAATAGTATACTATGTGCTGTTCTTATATTCTAGTAATTTGTTTTTTTTTTGAATATTTGCAATAAGGTTGTCAATTGAATGTTTATTTTGGCATGATTAATAAAATAAATAATATTTATAATCATCATTATAATTTATTATATATAAATATTTATATTATAAATATTATATTTATATATAATATAAAAAATATATTTCGTTTTCCTACCTTATGAGTAATTCAAGGAAATGATTATACTGTATGGAAATGCAATAAGCAGTATATTAACTCCTAAAAACTCATTTACTATTATAACGCAATGTCCTCTGTGCTTTACCAGCAAACATTGCTCTGCAATTAAATGCAATTAATTTTGATTAATTAATTTGCATATCGTGTAATTAATTTGTTTAAAGTTTTTAGTCAGTTGACAGCTTTGGAAGCAATTCTGAGAAGCTGTGGACTGAAGGCTGTATTTATATAAATATTAATATATATAAATGAGTTTGTGACTGCACAGCACTACCTTTAAGGGACCTCAGTTAAGCTGATAAAATCAGAACCTCCACAAGACCAGCAGTCCATAAGGTCAGGGGAGCAGAGCAGGAAGTATGACATCATCACTCCGCTCCGTTCCGCATGAACGACGATGGCGACCCCGCTGGTATTACTGCTCTAATAGAACATTAGGAGATGATAAAATTGCAAATGAACAAGCACAGGAATAAATTTGTCATGTTTTTACAGGCCTGGCTTCCTTGTAAATGTGCAGACGCCATTCCCTTAACATTCCAGATGTGACCCGGGCCTTATTTCATTTTTTTCAGCAGTCCCCTTCCTAATGAATGTATATCATATTACCAGCCACCGTAATTTACACACAGGAACAGATTCAATGTCCGGCGCACATTAATGTGGAGGCTGGCCCTTACGGTGCTGTGCTGTGGCTATTTGATATTATTTTCTTCGAAACACTATGCCTGGGGTTGTTTGGTTGCACACATTCGCATTTATACGTGCTTATGTATTACTATGAGTGTATATATAGATCTCAGCTTTCACTGTGATGGAAAACAAAGCTGGAAAACACCTGTCAGGGTGCTAAAGACACTCCAAATGGGTCGAAACGGAGACTGGGTCCTCATAGCTCATAGCCGTACTGAAGGAGTGGAGAAGGGGGAGGATAGAGCCCGGGTTATGATGGCTCTGACTGATAGACAGCTATACAGACGCACAGATCCAAGATCAGGTTTCTTTCCTGTTTACCGCTCCTGGCTCCCTGCTCGACCCTTACTGGAAGCCCTGCTACTCGCCCAGGAAATGGGCTCTGCTTCCAGACACAGGGCCACCGCACACAGTCCTTGCTAATAGCATTTATTTGTTTATCTGGACAAACTTTTGGCCCCTTCCTTATTGGATTTGCCCTCTCAACAGATTTCTCCCCCACCCCCCAATATCGTAATGACGGGAGATCAATAGGTAGGGATGAGACCTTCTAACAAAGGAGAGTGAGCGCGAAAGGGAGAGAAGTAGAGGAGAGTACGAGGTGCGAGTAGAGGTGTACTGGATAAATGACACAGTGCCGGTGCAGCGGGGGACAGAGCCATGGACTAATGCTTCCCATCCCTTATGTTCTTCCTCCATCCCGTGAAGAAGAGGGTAAAGGAGAAGAGAGCCCATCGGAGTCACACATCCATACTAAAGCACCACTTTAGGCCCCCCCAGGCTCCCGCGCTTCTCTCAATCACCCAGCCCGAGCCCGGGCGAACGGAGACGGGCGCCTCCCCTGCGAAGCACCCCTAACGAGGGGTTAACGCAGTGCCAGAGCTCCCATTATTGAGTGAATTTAGCACCTTGGACAGCGCACTAAAAATCTTTATTGCTTTGCTGACCCCCTCGTCATGTTCGTGTCTGTGTGTTGCGTCTGGGGCTGCCGGGGGGAGGCAGAGGGGGCTGATTGAAAGGCAATATGTCGGCTGGCAGGCAGGCACACATGCTCGGGGGCTTGTTCGCAGCGAGGGTTACACGCCGAGGGTGAGAACAATTTTCTGGTTGTCGCACTGCGAGCTTATTTTCCTCAGCACCAGCACATTAACTTTTAAAAAGGGTACCACTGGAGCTTCAGGGTTTAAAAAAAAGGAAGAGAAGAGAAGCAAGGAAATGAATACACAGTGTAAAGAAAACTGTAAATAAATGTTTAATGTGTGAAAAGGTTGGTAATAAATAGGTTTTTGGTTATGGAAGTGAAAGTCGATTACCTGGAAGGAAAATAGCATTACTGTAGCCCATGCTTCCTGCGGAGCGGTCGTTTACATGTACTAACATGCACGCAGTTGCTTTAAATGTGTTTGTATTCATGTATTATACATGGAATCGGTGGCAGTACTGTTGGTAGGAAGTGCTAGTTAAAGTACTGGGGCTGTAAGGTGTTTTCTAAGACATTTTCCCTCTGCAAATGGTAGTGAAGAGAGTTGTGGTCAGGACTATTGGCTAGCCTTCCAAAGGTCACGTTCAAACCCTGTCAGGGCCGATCTATGAACTGAAGGTCCCCTGTTAGCTTTGTGCCCTTTAGCAAAGCACTTAACCTGATATTGTTCTAAAGGGACTGATTCTGTTGTAATTGTACTGTCAGTCAAGTAACCAAATAGACTAGAAAAATTGAACGTTTTGGTCATTAAATCATGCATAAAAAATCTTTCTTTAAAAATCCTTAACATGCTTAATTGCTTAAAATAATGGCATGGTTTTAAAGACTTGGTTTCAGATAATGTCTTGAAATAGTTTTTTTTTTTTTTACCTAGATATTGTCTGTGGTCTATATTATGTTTTGTGCGCTTGATATCATTAGAAATTGAAAGCTTAAGTGCTAACTTATATACTTTGTGTCTTATAGGAGGTGATTCTGAAGAGGGCAGCAGACTTGGTGGAAGCTCTGTATGGGATGCCACACAATAATCAGGTAAGATTCAAGTGAACACGACAAGACTACAAACCATAAACACTCTAGATGCACAGGGCCTCATTGAGAAACCATGATTCATAAATAATTTGGGGCTGAAGAACTGACTGGAAACGCATATATGTAAAAATATGTTTTTAACTTTACAAGTGTAAATTACATATAAAGAAAATTCTGTGCATCCTTTTAGGTAAGAGTGCAAACACACGAGAGAGTGTAAATTGTTTTATTAGGTTTAAGATTGTGATATAGGATCAGTGTAAATATTATCATCCTCCACATGTAAATGATTTAATGATTTAGCATTACAGATAGGCATTTGTTCCCAGTTACGTCCATTTCAGAGCTTTAAGGCCGTAGTCTCGTTCTCTAATATTCCCTAACATATTTCCTCAACGTAAATCCCCCAACGCAATTCCTCCAGAGCTCTCTCTCATTGGTTTGAAGGACCACAAGGGCATCTTCAATGTTAGATCAGTTATGAACTGCGAGTGAGGGCATATGCTCATCGATTGCTGAGCTGAGCATGAGTGCAGTGATGCTGAATTATTTAGGCTGGGCAGTGGATGGAGCATGACTCCAGTCATCAACCCACTCTCTCTCAGGAACCCCTATCCCCCCAACCTCCACACGGTCCTGTCATCTTTATGAGGGTGAATTATGAGACCAAAATGTTCAGCCCCACTCCCCTCCACCCCAAACTTCTGTGCTTTGCTCTCTATCTAGACTGACTGACTAGATAAACAAGCCTCTTGTAATTTGTAATGATTCTACTTCTATATTTTGTTATTTAGTATTAATATTGACCCTCTAATTCACTGATCCTATTTGAACAGGTGGCAACACATAGGTTGCCTGTGCATTGGTGTAATAGTTTAAACTATGCACAGGCAAGCTATGTGAACTTTTAAAATACCAAATAATAATGTGCAGTGGTAAATTTGATATATTTTGGGGAATTATTTTCACTATTTATTAGTATTATTTAAAAAAATATGTATTCATTGGGTTATTCTATATTATTTTTAATGCATTTTATTGTGCTACATAGTATTATTATTGTTTTACATAGTATTATTATTTATTTAGTCAAACCTTTATTTATACTGTATGATTATTTGAAGGAGAGTGTACGTTTTTTTCAGACAGTTGTTGGCTAACTAACATCCTTCTAACCGTGGCATTGGTTCATTTCTTTGTTGATCCTGACAGGAGATCATTCTGAAAAGAGCAGCAGATATCGCAGAGGCGCTTTACAACGTCCCACGTGGTCACAACCAGCTGCCAGGCCTGGCTAACAGCTCAGTCCACACTGGCATGATGGGTGTCAACTCCTTCCACAGCCAGCTCGCTGTCAATGTGTCCGATTCCACACAAGCAGCCAATCAGGGTGAGCGGAGATGACATCAATCTGAAAACCTCAAGATATTTTGGCCATTCACAAAAAAGACAGAGATTAATCCTAGGCTACTGTTATTGAATTAACCAGTTAATCACTTTTACATGTGGTAATTTAGCACAAACGATTTATTCACCAAACACCCGCAAACCAGTTTAACCAGGTGCTAAATGTGCTGAAATATTGCTGCAGTGTATTTATTAATAAGTCACTGTCAATCTTTCCATCGAAAACACGCCTCCTTTCTATGTAAGAGTGATTCTGTACAGTCCCAGTAAAGTGTGCCACAGTAGTCTGTAGTCTACTGCATGGGGAAGTGGGGAAGAACTACCGAGATAGACAGCATGCAGACAGATACAACCGTTCAGCAATGCGCCCTGAACCTCCAGGCTCCTTTACCTCAGCATTCCTTGGCCTCTGTGACAGTGAATGATTTGTGTTAAGTCAGCAGTAATGTATCAGTCGTCTGATGAGAGGGAGAATGAATAGCAAGCGGAGCAGAGATGAGCTCTGCCTTTGTACCAGACAGCGGGGACTCCTGGAGCGAGAACTTCCTGCTGCTTTCACCCATGTCAGCGTTTAATGTCCTGATGTATATTTATAGTCCGTATCCTCCTTCTGTCCTCTCTGCCTCCATATGCTACTGACACAGATCTTTTTTTTTAAGGAATAGTTCACCTCAAAAAATGAAATTTGTCATCATTTATTCACCCTCATGTCATTCCAAACCTGTATGACTTTCTTCCTACTGTGTAACAAAAAAGGAGATGTTTAGCAAAATGCTCACAGTGTTCTTTTCCATACAATGAAAGTTAATGGTGAGCAGGAGCTCTTTGTATATTCTATGTCATGTGTGGCTCCTCTCATTCCGGTGTGTGCGTGTTTCAGGTTTCAGTCGAAACACAAGCAGTGTATCTCCTCACGGTTACGTACCCAGCACAACACCCCAGCAGAGTAGCTACAGTACCGTCTCTACCAGTATGAATGGATACGGAAACGCAGGCATGACCACGCTGGGAGGATCGCCCAACTTCCTCAATGGCTCTGCTGCCAACTCTCCTTATGCCAGTGAGTACTGACCCACTCGCACCCTTTTGAATCATTTGCACATAAATATGAGCATTCACATAAGTGATTAGTGTGTGTATATATGTATTATTTCTAAATGCAACCTTGGTGAGCATAAGAGACTTCTTTCAAAAATTGACTGTAGTGTATATATGTTTATATAATATCCAAACGGGTCCTTGCATGCTAAGCATAAACTGTAGTAACATTAACACATCTTATGCCTGTATCATATTTCACTCAGACCACCAAGTGAGCCAGTCCTGCCACAGGAGCCCCCACTAAAAAAATGAAGTGCCCCTTGGCTAGAGACATAAGTTGGATCAACAGTCATAGCTATAATTGTGTGTGTTTCTTTAAGAGCAGAAATATAATCCCAGCCTCCCTTTTCTTCAGCCATGATCAGATGCTGTCTATAATGCTTAGCCATTCGTATAACACCAATCTTCTCTCACGGCTTCTAAATTAAAGCGTCTTAATTAAATCAATAAACTAATTGCAGGAGAAGCAATTCAACTTCGGTACTTTGATTCCGAGATGTTAACAAGTATTTTAACAGGCTCACTGACTCCACGCTGACACTTTCAATCAATGCGAGAGAGCAGGCTTTGTGGGCTCCAATTTTCATTAATTGATTAGTTAGGCCTTCATAAATGGATTATGACACTATCAGGTGAATTTACTTGGAAAAGTGCCATAAAATTTAAGTGTAGAATAATAACAACAATAAAAGTAGAGCAGGATATAAGAGAGCAGCTGAAATACGACAGGAGTAATTGTAAAATCGTTGAGGGGGAAAATGCTCTTAGGGTATTAATAGACAAAAGGAGAGGCGGTAGAGACGGGGCAGGGGAGGGACCAGCGCTAATGTTGTTCTGAGAGGAGAAGATGTTGATCTGTGGAACTTGTGCAGTCAAAGAATACTATCATTTGATATTACATATAAATTTTCACATTTTCTTTTTTTTATACACTTGCTGAAAATTGCTAGTTTGTTTCCCCCCCCCCAAAAAATCTTCTAACATTTTCATCAGTGCCCATTATATAAATATTTGCCTATACTACACGAATATTTCATGGGTCTGTGTTCGGTCCCTATCCGTTGTGTACGCTGTAGGATTATGAGGTTTGCTCTGACCTATCCTAAACCCATTTCCCTCTTTCGTTCATCCCTGTCCCTCAGTTGTTCCTTCCAGTCCCACCATGGCCTCCTCCACCAGTCTTCCCTCCAACTGCAGCAGTTCCTCAGGCATCTTCTCTTTCTCTCCGGCCAACATGGTGTCTGCAGTCAAACAGAAGAGCGCTTTTGCTCCCGTCGTGCGGCCTCAGACCTCGCCGCCCCCCACCTGCACCAGCGCCAACGGAAACGGCCTCCAAGGTGAGTGGAGCAGCAGAATATAAAGCTTGACCTATCCAAGAAAGCGCTAGCACAAATGTCAAAAATTAGGTTTAAATCTTAAAATACACAAATGTGATGTAGAGAAGGGTGCATATTTAGGTTTTGTGTATATAAAGTTTGGGGTCAGTAAGATGTTTTAATTTTTTCTGGGGGAAAGAAAATTCTTATGCTCACCAAGGCTGCATTCATTTTACAGGAAAAATGGTAATACTGTGAAATATTAATCGTTTTAAATAGTTAATTTAAAAATAAATTGTTTTCTATTATTATATATTGTAAAATGTATATTCCTGTAATGCAAAGCTGAATTTTCAGCATCATTATTCAGTGTCACACGATTCTTCAGAAATCATTCTAATATGCTGATTTGATGCTCAAGAAACATTTCTTATTATTATGAATGTTGAAATCAGTTTTGTTGCTTAATATTTTCGTGTGTTTTTTTTAAATATTTATTTGAAATAGAAATCTTTTGCAACAATCCAAGTCTTTACTGTCACTTTTTATCAATTTAATGTTTTCATGTTGAATAAAAGGAATAATTTCTTCAAAATGTACAAAATCTTACTGATCCCAAACTTTTAAATGGTACTATCTATATATGTACTGTTTTCATAGTCTTTTTAAATGTGTGCCAAATACAAATGCTCTGTTCCAAATACTTTTTTCAAAAGTCTTCCATGTTTATATGACGTAAGGAATCTGTGCCTATGTGAACCTTTCCAAATAGTCACTTATGAGGTTCCATTCCAGTTAAAAGGCAGCTGCCTATGTAGGCAGTGATGCAGCTCACGTGTTTTGAAATAGCACTCGAGTGTTTGATCTACAACCTTCTAACACATAGACAGCTGTCAGTTTGCCCTAACTTGTGGTAATCTGTTTTTATATTTGCTTCTCTGACCCAATTCCGCTTGTTGTACTTAAAAATAATAACTCTCTCTCTCTGTTTCCTCCATCTTCCTTCCCCTTCCCCCTGCTTCCTCATTCTGCTTCCAGTAGATCAATCTTTTGTGGACTCTAGCAAGTACTCCACCGCCAGCTCCCTGCAGGGACTGGCCTTTTCCTGAAGTATGTTACACCTGTCTCACACTCTTTCTTCATCATCCTCTCTTTCTATCCATTAAGCCATCCATCAGCATGACTGTCAGAACATCCTCTCCCTTCATCCTCCCTCATTCTCCTCACCAGGGGCCTGCTGCATGTCTCGCAAGGCATGCCATATGTGTTTTGTTTCCTGTCTGACTTCCTGTTTCCTGTGTCAAGTCCTCCTTAGAGTTGCTTGTGGCTGTGGAGTGTAGAATACAAGGGTTAGTCAGTTAACTAACCATAAGTTCATCAGTATAAAAATATCTAAAAATCCAAAAGGCGAATCTCAAGAAGAAATGTGCAGATGATATTAATACCCCACATTTTTATTAAGATACTTTGCTTTGTGACATTATTTTGAAGAATTAAGCACATTTCCCCATAAATTCGCATTACTGTAATGCAACACAATATCATTATCTTCACTGTAAAAAAATAAAATAATAATTGAACACAGCAATACAGTTAACCTGGGCATTTGGTTAAATAAAACAAAATAAACGTGTGTATATACAGTATACTATTTATACTAAGGTGAAAATGTACTCATGAAAATGTGCAGTTCAAACTAAATCTTGGTGATCCTAAAAATAATATATTTATTTAAAAAAAATATATATATATATATTTATTTTTATGAACATTTTTGAAGGTGAAAATACTTGGGACCAAGGGCGTAGATTTGGTTTGAACATTGGGGGGGTTGAAGTTTGGGTCTGCATATTTTTCATGTGATCATGGTATAAATATTGGGGGGGTTGTAATGCATAGATTTAAATATTGGGGGGGGGGGGGTATCTCCACCCCCCCCCCCCTATGAAGGTAAAACAGTAGCAAAACTCGAGAGCATGTAAATGTGAATTTGAGAACTTGTACAATAAATATTCGTACTTGTACATGAACATTTACACTCACAGCTCCAATGTGAAAACCTGTAAAATAAAAATCTGAAGTTGAATGTTGAAATTTGCACTCGCAAACAATAGTCACAAACCTGTATTCTGAATCTGAAGCTGCAGACAAGTAGACACAAATGTGTAAAATGCCATTCACAGAAATACAACGACAGACACAAACTTGTAATATATATTTTGCGTTTAATCTTACGTTCACATTCGCGGTACTTCCTCAATTAAGCACTTGCAGCTTCTCAAATCTGTCACTGCAATTTCAAATTTCGCGCCTTGACTTTTGCTACTCTTTTCGCGATATATCAGGTGCAAAACTAACTTGTGCACTTGAAACTCAGAGGCGGTGAGAGGGAAAGGGGGGCGGGAGGAGGGGGGGTCAAAGGAGCCGTTTTATTGGTTGGCACCTAGCCAATGAAATGGGAGTTCGATGATGTCACGAAACCCGCGTGCACTGAAACACTAACATGGCTTAATGCATTAGACTGATATTAAAATAAATAAACGAAATTATCAAACTCAGTAGACACAATGCTAATGCATACTACAGAAAAGCAGATGAGCACAGAATATGACGTAAAACATATGACGTATGCCATATATATATATGCCCTATATATATATGGTAAAAGACACACACACACACACACACGTACGTATATATATATATATATATAATTTATTTATGTTTTTTTTTTTTGTGTGTGTGTGTCCAACAGTTAGGCTAGGGTGAATATTTAAAACATTTACATTTTTCCAAAGCGACTTACATTGCATATTAAGGTATACATTTTACATACTTATCAGATAATTTAGGTGCATTTTCATATTGCAATGGAATTGGCACATATATATATATATATATATATATATATATATATATATATATATGAAGAGTTCAGATGCAAAAGCCTCTAAATGCCATTTGAAATTTTCTTATAGAATGATCATTTTTATCAAGCTTGTATATTTAAGTTCAGTAATTTCACTTAAATGATAATTAATAGGTAATCTTCACTGCCATTTAAGTGAAATCATTGAATTTAAATATACGAGCATCTGAACTCTTCATATATATATATATATATATATATATATATATATATATAAGCAAATGTGTGTTCAGTGCAAATAAACTTGCTGCCTAGTGTTTTATTAATAAAGTAACAAATTATGTGTTTTTTTATTGTTTTTAATTTTTATTTTATAACTGTTGGTCCATTAAGCCTCATTAAGCGTTTTCTTGGGTTTCGAGGAAAACGTACAATTAAACGCGTTGCGTTCATATTCTGTGCTCAATTTTTTTCTGTATAGGCTATATGGTGTTTCCTGTATGGTCTTTTAATACCACTGTCTCAATTAAACGCGTTGCGTTCGTATTCTGTAAAACTATTCCAGTAAAACTAATGATATTTCATAAAAATATTTTCCAAGCGTTTTAAAAAATAGCTGATACATAAGCATAAATGTTTTCATTGTGGCTGGCGTTGTTCATTGGTGAGACATCGACCAATAAAATGACTTCATTCCGACCCCAGCCCCGCCCCCGACTCTGCTCTCTCAAGTCTGCATTCACAAGTGCACGAGTGAGTTTTGCTACAGGCATATCGCAAAAAGAGTAGCAAAAGTCAAAGCGCTAGGATTTGAAGTTGTACTGCCAGATATGAGAGGTTGTGAGTGCCGACTTGTGGTTGTACAACGAAACTGAACTAAAGCACAAAGATAAATGTGTAGTACACAATTGTGCCTGTCATTTTGTTTATGTAAATGACACTTAACACATTTGCAACTATTCATCTGCAACTTCGAATTAAAAACACAGGTGTTCTGAGTATTGTCTGTGTGTGCAAATCGATAGATGCAGCTTTTCACATCAGAGCTGCAAGTATAAATTTCAACTTACAAATACAAATATTAATTTTACAAGTTCTCACATTCAAATTAGCAAGCTCTCGAGTTTTGCTACTGTTTTACCTTCATACCCCCCCCACACACACACACACACACACACAAACTACGCCACTGCTTGGGACATTTCTTTAGCTTTCAGCTGTAGCCTGCTACATAAAAACACTCATGTGACATCTATATAGACATATGTTAACTGTTATCTGAAACAAAGCCACAATCAGCTTCCTCTGATTTATGACAATTACTCTGCGTAGCATTTGGCCCTGGGTGTTGAGCTGAAATATTTAGACATCCACAGTGAGACAATATTAAAGTAATTGAGCGTTTGAGGCAGACATCTCTTATCTGCAAGCGTGGAGTGCTTCCTCTCCGTATGTTGATATGCACTCAGCACTCTGACCCGATGACCGATTGTCGGTCACCACTCATTTCTTTTCCATTTCAAATGAGGCAGAGACACTCAGGAAATAACCCAGGAATTAGAGATGAGAGACCAGGGAGAGGAAATCAATAGGAAGCCAATATGTTACATGAAAAATCTGGTGCGGTGATGTGGCCTGCTGAATGTGGAGAGCGATGGAGAGAGAAACCGGGCTCGGTGCTCATGGGACTTCCTTCCTCTTGGCCAATAATGAATAGAAGTGATACTAATGTTTGACTGAACATTGTTTAGTGTTTGAGAACAAAAATTATTTATCTAAGCTCAAGCTATTTTTGTTTAAGTGTTGGCAAGCGCGTTAATTTGGGTCAGACTATGTATACTCTGCATGCACTTTTTTATTAGGATAGCTGTTTGTTTGTAATTTGTCTCGAAAAAATGATGTCTGCATAAATGTGCGTCGGTCCCCATAGGCACGTGGAATAAACACTCGGTCGCTCATCGAAACACACAGTCAAATGAAAACAGCTTTAAATGACCTGTTTTTATTCAAGTCAAATATATTATTTAAAATGTCTGGATTGGATTACACCAATGAAAGTCATTTTTAAGAGTATAAATAGCTAACAACAGCATGCATACTCTTTTTTAGCGCTCTGAGTTTGTCCTCTACGCTCTTGATGTAAATGAAAAGTCCCTCCGACTGTAAGAATATCCTGAACGTCTCCTCCGAACCCGTGGAGCTTTGGCCTCACGGGAGAGAAGCATTAGCTAATGCGTTGCAAAGCCGTCCTATAGTGTTATCACTAATTGGATTGATGAATTGTTCATATAATGGCTCCCTGATGGGGAGACTGATATACAGCCTGTAAAGCAAGTCACTATTTATCCTGACAATGACTCCAATTAAACACGGACGACCTGCAACCTTAGGTGGATCATACAGAATAAAGATTATCCTCACCCACTCGCAGGGAATTGTACATCCTTCTGATTAATGTACAGCTTCAGTGTGATCGAAAGCACAGTGAATTATGGGATATACTTCTGCATTCGTTTAGTCTCTCTGTCCCTCCTTCAGCTGATTGAAGCCATATTTCTACCCGGTTGTTTAGATGTGATCCATGTGCTTTTTCTTTAAACTCCTCCATTTCTTAGCATAGATTTACTTTAAAACTATTTCAATCACGGAGTGATTTCAAACTCTCGGAGTGAATTATTCAACCAGCAATTATTGGCTGAGAATTCAAATAACATACATAAAAGACATGCTGCTGCAAGAATATATCTAAAAACAAAGCAGATCTTTACAGGTGGTGCTGGGGAGGAGGAGGGTTAAACAGAATATGTCATAATGGCGCAGCAGGGCGATCGCAATATATGGTTACATGGATTAGGAAGTACATCTGGTTGGCTAATGCCACAGTGGACCAATCAGCGCTTGGTTAGAGTTTCATGACTGAACTATTTATTTAACCCTTAAACATGTATCCTGTTGTGCACGTTGCATACTGTTTAGTCCTCTTGTAGGAGGCATGAGAAAGAATTTTTAATCCAATAGTGTTATCAGTTTTCAGTATGTGGGTCACATGACTTGGTTTAAATTTTCTTGTGCTCGTTTTGTCAGTTTGACCTACATGTCCCAACCATAGACAGTAAAAGAAATGGACACAGCGACCCCATTGGATTCAACGGAGACAAAGTGAAGTCAATTAGAAACTCTTACTTCCTGATGGCTGAGCGTACAGCGCAGACTCAAACTGAGCTTGACGACGTAGATGTGACGTGAGCAACCCGTCTGTCTTCTAGTAGCTGTGCCAAGAGAAATCTGAATCATTCCCTTCCGAAACTTGCAGAGACAGAGAGTGTGAGTAGGAGATGTCCATGAGTTAGGAGCAGGAGAAACTTTTGCTATGTATTCTGATTAATTATTTTGTCACTTTGCCTCCACGTCCCCCGATTGCCCGGGAGCTTCTCCTCCTGTCTATACGGTAATTTCTCTACTGTGCGACAGAGAGTCGCGTGGTTATGACGCAATCGTTAGCCTACTTTTACAAAAATTGCTTCTACGGGGCCATAACGGAAGCTACAAGGTAATGGAGCCTTTTATACATTTTCGTGTTTCTTTAGAAATAAATAATGGACAAATGGAGTCTTTAAACACCTTAGATGTGAAGTTATTCGCTGTCAAAGTGACGCCAAAAAGAATGGGAGTCAATGGGATGCTAACAGCAGGTGGGGGTCCGCTAGCCAATGGCGGCGCCCGGGGGTACCTTCAAAATAATAGAAAACCCTGTCCCCCTGGTCCCAACATGTCCGCCCATGGTGCTGGACATTCTGACTTTGTAGAAAAAAGGCATATATTTATCTTACTAAACTAAATGAAAATTAGACGTTTTCTACAAGTAACTGAAATAAGTTTGATAAGTTGAAGCACTAAAATTACTAGAAATAAAAGTAAAACTGAACAAATGAACATAATTATAAAAAAAACAATCTAAAATTAAAATGAAACTCAAAATTTACAATATTAATAAACTATAATTGTGTATAAAAATAGCACTGAACTTATTGTAATTTTCAGACATATATTAATAAGTCAGCACAAAGCATTACAGTATTTCCAACACCCTCTCTTTCTTTCTCTCTTTGTGCCAGGTTGAGTGTAACACAAGAAAACAGTCTTATTTGTTCATATCGCTTGAATAAGACATGCTCTCCAGATGCTTTTCTTTTGGGATTGTTGCATGACATATGAAACCATGTCTTACCCTCCTTCTCTCTCTCTCTCTCTCTCTCTCTCTCTCTCTCTCTCTCTCTCTCTCTCTCTCTCTCTCTCTCTCTCTCTCTCCTCATGACTAGTGATCCCAGGGATGATTGTTCCTCCCATGTAGGGGCTCCTGGGCTGCTGATGAGGCACATTTGATTTCAGCTCTCGCCAGAGACTCTACGGTCTGAGCTGAAGGCAATTTCTGGTGGAGGAGACATGAAAACTGAACTTTTAAAACTCAGGCCTTTTGACAAAGGAATCTCATTTTATGGGAAGAAAGTGTTTGTTTGCTTTTGTTTTTAAGCTAATTTTTGGACTGCTCTACCGAAGGACTTTTCCCCCCCTGTGTTTTACCCATGCATAAAGGAGGGATGGATTTCTTTTTCATTTTATTCATATTCATTTTGATGAATTAAATGATCACATGCCTTTTTTACAGACTGTATCACACAAACATGACACTTTAGGAGCGGGCGAATCCGTAATGTTCCTGAGAACAGTGACTGGCAACGGCACAGATCTCTGTTAATACTGACCAGTTTTTATACAAACAGACACATTAGTGCAAAATCCAAATGAGAACATTTAGGCCAACTGCTTGAACACAGAAAAGAAGAGGGGAGGGTTTTTTTTTTTTGTCCCAGAGAGAAGCCAACAAATAGTTTGCCATAATCTTGTTTGTTTTCTTACTAAATGAAATAGTAGCGCCATACTCACTTCCCTGTTGTTATTTTTTGTGAAGAGTCATATGAAGCATCTGGGTACCAGCCGGTTTGGATGGCTATGATGTAGGAAAGTTATTTAAGAGTTATTAAATGCTGTCATGCTGTAATTTTTCAATGTCCAGATCCGTCCTCAAAGAGAAGAAAAAGCAACCTAATTACCACAACAAATCAGTATTTATGTTCATGCAAATATTTGCTGCTAAATAGAGCAGAGATATGCAGTAAACAGATGGACTGAAGGAAAACGCCCTCAGTTGCCATGCCATTTAATAAAATAAAAAAGACGTTTAATTTTATGTGCTCAAAGAATGTGATCATTTTTTTTCTTTTCTTTTTGTTTTTGCTTTGTCTATGAAAAAATGAAACTGTGATTATATCAATTTTACCGTGTTTGGTTTGCTGTGTTCACGAGTGAAGGATATAGGTTAAATGAAGTGTAAGAGGAATATTATTTCAGAGCCGACTGTTAGAACAACCCGTTTTTTTTCTCTCTCTCTCTCTTTGTGTGTTTCTTTGGCTTAATTGTTTTGGGGGGACATGACTTGAATTAGCAAAGTATTTTCATGTTTAGACAGCACTGTATGAAGAATGCTTTCCAAATGTGTCAAACACCCAACATACAGCAGTTTGATTGGCTAACTTTGGTAGTCGTCTATTTTTGTACATATACTTTCTGTTGCCAAAGTCTTTGTTTTATTTGTATTTATCTCAGAATGGCTTAAGGCAGCTCATAATAACACTGATGATCGGTTCATTTCACAAGTTACACAAAATCTCTCAAACTTCAGCAAACACAAATCAAGGATTCTGGACAAAAAAGAGGGGAGTCTCTGTAAAATATCCATATAAATAATGTATGTATATCCAGATTTTGTATATTCTTTTCTCCCCAACGTTACTTTGATTGTGGAAGGTTTTTAGTGATTATTTGTCCATATGTTCGCTTTAAACACCGGCCTTGTGTTTATTGTCAATGTTTTTGTCTGCATTTAGGTCCATGTTTGTATCATGTCAAGCTTCCAATTTTTTAAGTTCCATTCATAAAAAAGCCATTGTCTATTTTTGTATAATTTGTAAGTTAAAAAGCAATTGTTTTCCTTTTGGAATTTTTTAATGTATGGCAAAAAAGTAGCATCTCACAGCATTTTAGTTATGTAGATTTTTTTTGTTTGTTTGTTTTTTACAAATTATATATATATATATAAATATATAAATGATGAATATATAAATCTATATCTTTTTCTTTAAAGGCTTACAGAACCTGTACTATTGTAATAATATGCATGGGCTCTTCTCTGAGAGTGATGGTTTTATTTTGCGTGTCAAACCTTGGAGGACGTCTTTGATGAAGTTTTAATCTACGTTCTTTTTCGTCTTTTCTTTCGTCTTTTATTTATCTGATTATTTATGCCTGCTTATAAATCTGTCTATTCCATTTTCTCTCTCTCACGCTTATCAGTACCAGCAGTATAGATGCCTTAACAATGCAAACCCATAAGCGTACAATCACTTGTACAGACTTCACAACCACCATCACCAATAACAGTAGCCACAGAGTTCCTTAAGGGATTTCTTTCCGGAAAAAAAAGCACAAATCGGTCTGTTTTACCTAAAGCGAGGAGGGTTAAATGAATTATTTGTCCTTTTTCTGTTGTTTGTTTATGAAGGAAAATGAAAGGGAACTTGAAGGAATATAAAGAGAGATTATATGATTCATATTTTATGTGTTGCTGGTGGGATGGGTTGTACTTTCTCATTAATTTAAAGCTAAAGTCTGCCTTTTTTTCATTCGTTTATGTCGCTGCGTTCACAAGAGGGGTAGAAGCTCAAAGCCATATTCTACAGTGTCACCGTTGACTCGGAGGGGACGTTCACTTTAGCTGGAGGTGCATGTGAACCTGCATGTTCTGGGTCGTGGTGTGTTGTTCGTGCCGCAGCACTCTGTAAGGTACCGTTCACGTATTTCTCACCCTGAGCAAAGTGACTCGATATCAGAGCACAGCGCCTTGCCCCCAGAGCTGACGTGCTGCTGACTCCCAGTCTAACGCTGTGTCTAAATCTACTGTCAGCCGAATCGGCCCTCGATGATCGGTCTTCAGGGCTCTTTTATGAATGGTTTAAGTGCTGTCTCCTGTAATGTATGTGTGCACTCAGCCATCTAACCGAAAATGGCTTTTAATATGCTGATTTGGGGTTTGTGTGAGGACTTTTTATCAGAAATGACTGATGATTGAGCTTTCATGATGTTTTTCTTTCTATATGTGGCTGTTACACATTGGTTACTTTGTCAGCAGCTCCGTCGCAACGATTAAGATGGACTTATTATAAAACGGCAAGCATTTGTAGGACACAAGACTCGAACCAAAAAGATGGTCTCCTTTTTTTCTGCCTCCTATTCTTTGTTTTTTTTGTTTTGTTTTTTTTTGACTGGATACACACTGAACCGTTCTGTTGATAGGCAAACTCAAGACAAAAACTACTGTATAGATTGTTATCATTTTTGATGAAAGCTGTAAAATAACTTTTCAAAGTTCACAATATTAAATTAAAGTTACTTCTTGTCTGTGATTTTTTTTGTCTTCCTTGAGCTTTTCTTCCAGAAGCAGGTGTTTTGGGGGCATGTTAGGATCATAGACGTACCCAGCATGTTATTTTTGTGCCATCTTATCGCCAACAGATGTCTGATTGTTTGTTATCTCCGGGGAGCGATCTCTCATTGGGCCCAGCCCACTTTCTTTCTACCCCAACCCACCAGTTCCCCTTAAAGTAGCACATTTTAATTAGCCCCATTCATTAAATTATTATATACCTGAAAGCATAATGAATGTAGGAAAACATGTTAATGATGGGCTCCTCAACTTATTAATTGAACTGTGCATTGCATTTAATTGACTCATCATTTGCATTTACAGTCATCAGCAAAAATTAATCTCTTTTTTTTTTTTTACTTTGCATATTTAATTTAAGATGCTCTTGATCTGATTAGCTTGTAAAAGTCACTGACAGGATTCTGCTGACCCGATTGCGTGAGGGCAAACTCCACCTCAGCACAGGGCTTGAAAGAGAGCTTCACATGACCCTGAAACATTAGTGAAATGCAAGTTTGAATCGTTAATATCATTAGCCGTTAAATCAAAACACGGCCTGTTGTTTCAGTGGGAATCGCTGGTGTTTTAAGTGTTTGTTTGATCTGAAAGAGTATATTATAATTCTGTAGATTATAATTTATGATGCATTATAATGTCATGTAAAAATGCGATTTATGTGAGGGCATTTAAATGAACTGTTTTATTAATCAAAACTTTTATGTAATGTGAGTGAATAAACCTCAATATATTATGCAAAGAATAATTTTAGATCAAGTAGGAATAGCTCCTTGAAGACTGGCAAATAAAACAACTTAAATCATGACAACTCTCTGAATAGTTTTAACATGTTATTGAACATAGCAATGTTAATGTATTTGGTCTTGGTATAGGGGCCTCATTTATAAAATGTTGCATAGAAAGTGTCCTACATTTGATCTTATGATCATTTCTCAAATGTGCGTATGTGTGATTTAGAGAACCAGCGTACGCACAAAAAACGTGCATACGCCTCTCTTCCAGAAATGAAATTTATAAATCTCAAATGATCTTGAAATTGTGCGCTGCTGAATAATTTTTTTCATTATGTCATTAACATAATAACAACGTCCAAATCCTTTACTTGACAATGTTGAGCAGCAAGAATTGCTTAGATTTTCAAATACCTTCAGTACTCCAACTCTCTGCCACAAGTAAAAGTGCGTACGTCTGCTTAGACCTTGAAGTGGCGCTTTAAGCACTTTTCCACGTCAAAGACCTTTTTTTATGAATATGAACTTTGGCGTGGATTTTAGCATACGCACACTCTAAGATCAAATCTGTGCGTACGCACGTTTTATAAATAAGGCCTTAGATCTGCTGAACTTGCTACTTGCTACTTTACATACGTAAATTCCAAAGCAGATCTAGACAGGTGGAGCTGGGGAAGGTGGAGGGTTTCAGAAGAATTTTGATAGCACATCGCAGACTGTTTAAATGTTGAGGAGGCAATCTCATTGGCTGCAGGAGTCCAATCAGCTTTTGACATGTGGTAATGCTGATTTATAATGATAATAAGGCCTATATGTTTACGTCTGATATTTGAATTCATTGAATTGCCACCTGGTTTCTAATGTCTCAGTGTTTTAGAGTCGCTAATTATGTCAGTATTTTTATTCAGCCAGTTGCCATAAGATGGCAGAGCTTTGGATAGCCATTAGCTAATGGATTATTGAGAGACATGGCCACCCCCCTCGCCCCAAACCTTCAGTCCACACCCTGCAGTGAGGCACTTAGCAAACAAAGCCCTCTTTGAACATTAAACATCACAAGTGAAGGATTACTTATGTCCCCTTCTCGTTCTCTCTTCTCTTTCTCTCTTACTGTTTCTTTTTCTCTCTTTCTGTCACTCTGCTCACTCTCTCTTCGTCACTGATCCCAGGGGAAGACTGTCTGGAAGCTAATGCACAGGAATGAGTGATAGATGACAATTTGAACAGAGGTGTGTGCGCATCTCTCTCCACTTGTCATTGTTGACATTCGCAGACAGAAACTCTATAGAGCAAATCAGCCTCTTCCAGTGTTAATGAGCGAGCTGATTATTTTTATATGGCACTTATAAAGCTGACACATCAGAGCTTGAGTATTAAGCACCCAGAGGAAAATTTATATTTCTCAGTGGTTGCCCTTTCAGTTCGCAGTTTTGTGTCATTTAAGTAGCGCCTTGTTTCTCTTAAAATTCATTGGAAGAAATATAAATGGTCACAAATAAGAAAATTGTGGGTGGACAATAAGAGCAATAAAAATAATGTGGATACCAAAGATCAGATAATGTGAAGAGATTAAATAATGAATTATCCATTTATCTATCCATCAATCCATCCATATAATTTGTATATTAATACATAATACTATAAATATGATATAGTTTGTATATGAATACAAACTACTATATAATACTAATATTATGTAAATCATATATTAGTACATAATACTATATAATATTAATATAATATTATTTGTATATGAATATTGTAAGCATAGTTTATAAGCATTAGTGCATGTAATCATTAGTCATGCAGGGAATGTTCTTTACTGCACAGATACCTGCTCAAAAACATTTCAGATTATACCTTAAGATAAAGACTAATACATGCAGGATCTACCTCAGCCCAAACCAAATAAATAAATTAATAAATAAAGCAGATCGTCTCCAGCTCTTCCCATGAGCAGGGATAGAGGGGGAGAGGAGAGCTGAAAGGCATCTTTGAGAGGGAAAACAGGGGTCCCACTGGGGAGTTTGGGGAGAACGGAGAAAAGGAGAAAACAAGGAAAGCGCAAGACAAAGACGGCGAACTGAAAAGAGCAAAAAATTTTAATGAATAAAAAGCCACAAGAGAGAAGGAGAGGACACAATACAGAGAGAAACGGAGAGCGAGCGAGTGAGAGGGTCCTCATAGTCCACAGAGAGATACCAGAGATCAGAGAGGGATGTTCGAACCGATGCGGGAAGGCGCTAAAAGAGAGAAGGAAATGCTGCCTGGTACCTGAGCGTGGGGGTACAGGTTGGGGGGTGGCCCTCCTGGGAGACGCAGGCCTGTCATCGCAACACAAAAACACTGCAGGCCGAGCCATGGGGATAGTGGGATGTGGGGAAGGGGCAGGAGGGGTTTGGGACTGTGTTTCAGCCCTGGGGCCTCTTCAGGCACAGAGACACTTCACACACAAGAGGGACACAATAATGCAGCCAATGCAAACTCAAATGTCCTTTACATGACTCCACTGTTGACTCATAAAGGACATGTATTGTCAAAACATTTGGCTCCAAATGATGAGTGACAATTCCCTTTTGGAGGTAGAATTGAATTGGATGCATGGGAGTATCATGGCTGTGAAATAAAGACAGCTTGAAATCATTGTTCACATGTTTTTCAATACAAAGTTTCAGTTTCAAGCATAGGCTACATTACAAAGTCAGTGTTTGTTGCATTTTATTAGCCTATATATTGTTATATGTATCTGCCAAAAAACACCAGAAGAAGAAGAAGACATCTGTAACACTGGCGAGTCTTATCACAGTTGAGACGACGCAAGTTCATCCGTCAAATCTGAATTAACCGACAGTGTTTTATGTGCGGACCACACAACTGACCAAAAAACGTAGCTTACCTGTGGCAAAATTTTGGCAAAACATAAAATACGTACCAATATGTATATCGCTGCAGTTTCTAATGCCGCTTTTCCACTACACAGTACCAGCTCGACTCGACTCGGCTTTGTTTGGTTTTCCACTGTATAAAAGTTGTACCTGCTGTACCTGCTTCCAGGTACTTTATTTCGTACCACCTCCGGCGAGGTTCTGAGCGAGCTGAGGCGATACTAAAATGTGACGTGAAAACACAGCAGACTGCTGATTGGTCAGAGAGAATCGTCACTATTCACTGCGTCATCATTGCACGCGCCAGACGGAGTATCCTGAATAAAAAACAGCAAAAACAAAAACATCCAAAAACAGCATACACTCGATTTCCTCCATTGACCTGTGTGTGGGTAGCGGGTGTGTCTCGCGTAGAAGATTAAAGGTGTGTTCGACATCGGCTGCGGCTGGATGTAACCGATCGGCGAGAGTAGCCGCGTGCAGGCGGGGTGGAGCCGCAAACGGAGACTTGAAGTCGGACACTTTCTGGTTCCCGTGGTGACCGCTCACGTGGTGTTTGCATACTTTACCACAGCTGAAGTGAAATAAATGCAATATTTGCCAAATAATACACAGATGTTTCAGAGACATTTTCATTCAGTACTTTATGTAGGCTACTGCTTCATACAGCGTCTGTTTTGAATACAGTTCAACATAAGCTACTATTAATGAGTGGAGTCTACGTTTTTTAATCAGTTTTAATTTGATAAACATGACACAATATAACATCGCAACGACATGAAAAGAGTGTAATGTTATAAAAAACTGATTTGAGAGCTTTAGAGGAACTAAAAGTGTTCGAATAAACACGAAACACACGTGATCGTTGTCATGCAGTGAATCCGGCCAATCGTGGAACAGCTGTGTCGTCATCAGCCCACGTGCAGCCCAGTGCAGCCGCTCTTGAGAAGCTGCGCTGGCTGAGTTCTCCGGCTACTTTCGAATCGCTCTCGCGGTACTTTGATGGCATACGTCACAGTCACGTGGTGTCGGCGCTGTATCAAGTCGGACAAAATTTCTAACCGGCATGCACTGCTTTAAGTCAGCCGCCGATCGGTCTGCGCAGAGCTGCATGAAGTCGAACAAGCCTTAAGTCAGGCAGTTTCCTGCGGCGTCGCTATGACGACCCGGTAGCCTACTTTTGTGGAGGTATCTGCAATGGAAAACGGAGCGAAAAGCGAGCCGAGTCGAGTCGACTAGAGCTGGTACTGGTAATGGAAAAGCGCCATAAAAGCCGCAAGCACTTTATCTTTTTTATACACAATTATGATTACTGAGGCAGATTATGGAGTAATAAAGACTTATTTTACACAAATGCGTTCACACAGAAGTGAAAAAAAAAACAAGGTCTAGAGATGCATTTTTTTAAACCTTGAGCTTTTTTTAACTTGAGCGGCCGTGTCATTGCGTGGTTCGCTGAAATAGATGCCAGACAAGAACGCAAAAGTCAAATTTGTCTGTCTAGATCACATTGAAAAGCAACCCAGTAGAATTAAAAAACACTTTCTCTGAGAATGGCCCTTTAGACTTTTAAAAATGTGCTGCAAGAGCCTGCGTTCCTTGCCATTCCATTTTTAAACACACAAATCTGAACTATGTTGCACTGTATGACATGACAACTAGTTGTTTAGTATGGTTCTTCTATTCACAGTACATTAACAAAACATTTTACTGGTGTGAGTTCTGTTGTCACTCTCTTAAATCACTGAACTGTGTGAAGGGAACCATACAGGACTGTCAACAGTATTCTGCTGCTGTGTGAAGGTAGTTATAGACAATGACTGTTTACATCATTTTAGAGTGTTTATTGTCATTTTCATTTAAGGCATTCTATGTTAAGTCCTAATATAACAATGACTAGTGAGAGGTTATAAAATGTGTTTTTCTCTAGGTTAATATTCTAAACTGTCATATTCATACTGATGCATGTTTGTCTATAATGGCCAATTCTGATATAGGCTTGATTTGCAAAAGCCTTTCAGATTTTTTTGCATTGTAGACAGTTCCCTCTAGACATGACAGGAGATTTACTGCTATTAACATGCTCTCGGATAAAGGGCAAAAGCATAAATCAGGATTTACTTCATATCCTGCACATCAGAGTCCATCTTCAGCAGTTTGAAGTCTGAGTCGCATGCTCAACTGCATCACCTACGTATGCAGGACATGTAATCTGTGTAGTTTTATACATTTTAAGAAATAATTCACCCAAGAAGGAAAATTATGTCATCATGTACTCACCAACTTGTTTTTAGAGAATGTACTGGTCGCGCTTCTGCATATTATTGCAACAAATGCAGGTAGAAGCTTTCAAGCTCTTCTGAAGTCATATGATAGATTTGTTTAAGAAATTTACAGATTAACTTCCCCTAAACGTCTGCTCCTCCACTGCAACAAGATCATTGAGTAACCCAAGAGCTGGATCAGTCCAAATTGCAAAAGAATCTTGAAGGGGCCATTCACACAGAACGCTGCTTTTCCATTGTTTTCAATGCAAGCACACGCTATAGACGTGTTTGATCATTGTGCTCACGTTGACGATCATCTACGGTCAACTATCATATACTATACCATTCAAAACTTTAGATTCAGTAAGATTTTTAAATGTTTTTGAAAGAAGTCTCTTATGCTCACCAACAGTCATTTTGTGAATTATTATTACAATTTTAAATAACTTTTTTAACATCTAAATTTCCAGCATCATTACTCCAATCTTCAGTATTGATCCATCAGAAATCATTCTAATATGCTGATTTGCTGCCCAAGAAACATTTCTTTTCAACGTTGAAGATAGTTGAGTTGCTTTTAATTTTTTTTTAAAGAAATGAAAGATTTTAACAGTAGTGTATGTCTTATGATCTTACAAAAGACTTACAAAAGTATATTGAAGCACCAAAATATTCAATGAGTATATAACCAACAAAGACTTGTGTTCTGATTCAGAATCAGACATTTAATGAGAGCTTTTCCAGTCTTTTACCTTTACTTTTCATATTCTTTAACATTTACTGATCTGGTACTGGCTAGTAAAGGGCAGTCTATGGCTATAGTGATTGCAACTCTAACGCTTTCATTTTTACTCACAGTCTCTGTGTCATACAATGCAAAAGGTTCAATCCTAACTGCACAGAAATACAGTGGTGGCACTGTCCATTTAACACTGTGGTTTACCTAAGCTCCACTGCGGGGCTTTGATGTAAGCTTCACCTTAATCAGAACACCCACAGTAGGTGTTCCAGCGTGAACCCGAATGTGCTGTGGCCGGGGCTGCGGTGGCGCTTGTTGTGTTTGATATTTATTCTAATTGCTGCGGGTAATTTACTGTGAGTAGGACTAATGAGAGGGTCGGAGGGACCTAATGGATGACGGAGGCTGCATTTAGCCGTTTAGATATCACAGGTGGCACCACAGAGAATGAGGCAACGTGAACTCTGTTAGACAAACCTGCATATATTACTGTTCGTTTGATTGCTCTGGCTATTCTCACCTCCTGCTGCGGCTGCCAATTGGCTGTGATTCAGTAAATTGACTGCAGAGTGGCAGAGGAGTGAGATAGCTGAATTATGAATGTGGAGCCATTAGTACAGGTATCGGTGTGTTTAGCTGTTTATTCCATGACAGTAATTATTTATCACAATGTGTGGTTATGATTACAACATCATAAAGGAGATAAATGGACAGGGACACCACGATAAATCCACAAAGCTAATAGAGCATGTGCATTTACAGGAGTGCATTACGCATCGGGGATCTTTGGATTTTCTGATAACTGATCGATCTAAGTGACTTCTTATAACCTTCATCAACTAAACATATTCCATAACAGCTACATGTGATGACAGAACTCTTAAAGGGACAGTTCACACACCCCCCCTCCCCCCCAATTTTTTTTCTCTGACTTTCTTTCTTTTGCATACAAAAGCAGGTATTTTGAAGAATGTTTTTAACCATAAAATGAAAGTCAATGGGGTCCAAAAGATTGTTATGCAAAATAAACCTCTTCAGGGTGATTCAAAACCCCACTGTGAAATTTTACCACTAATAAGTAGACAAAATATTAATTTGACATATTTTATTTCCTCAAGATGTCTCGCAGTACCCGCTTGAGCTAGATGGCGCGATTGAAGAATCAGAATTGAGGATTGCAGGGAGCCATGAAAAATATGAATGATGCATGGTTCTGCACTAAACATGGACAAGTTTGTGAAAGGACTGCCAGTGCCAGGTAAATGTAAAACAACGAATCTGCTTTAAACGTCACACCAAACACCTGTAGCAAACAGAACCCATTATAATCAGTGAAGCTGCCGGCTACACCGGATGCTGCGCTGTGCGATACGACATCATTTCTGACAGTAAACTGATGCCCTGTTATATTTCTGACGTACTCCAAGCACTCACTCAACTTCTGACACCCAGGACAAATGGATTTGCAACATTCGCTTTGTCACGTCCAATCTAGACAACCTCCATACAAGAAAATATATGACTGAAGCGTATCTCGCCCTCATATACACCAGTACAACGGTGGGTAATGAAGAGAGACCAGTGTGTTATTAACTGTTGTAATACTGTATTAATTATAATGCTTTAAATAAATCTTATAGGATTTTGCAAACAAAGTCACGTCTGAGAGCGTCTTTATGTGGGTGCATGGAGGTGAGGGGCTTCAAAATATTTTTCCCTTCAAAAGGGAACCACTGTATAAACCAATAAAACACAGAGACATACATAATGACTGAATTCTCATGAGAGAACTATCCTTTTAAACTTAGACAAAAATAGTTTACTTGTGTCCTGTCCGATGCTTCCATGTGAGCGTCCCAACTGAGCACTATATTGGCAAAATAAATGATCACTGTCGTGTTGAGCACTGATTCTGTGTGACATTTGGACATGGACCAAATCAGCCCTTGATTTGTTCTTAATGGGGTCAGAATGGAAGTTTGTTCATTTGACAGGATTCTCCATTGACAGAGACACATTGATTGATGCTTTGTAGTGATTTCCCATGTTATGTATTCTTTTCTTTTAATTACGTTTCCCAAGCATCATTAAGTGCCATTATACTATAATGACAGAACTGCAGAGTCACAAGACAAGCTAATTGGTGATTAATGTTGTGTATCAGTGATGGAAGATTTACAATTTAATGAAACAGTTCTGTATTTAAATGCTGAATTCGTACAAACGTAAATCTCAAGGACAGATGTAGTGAATGTGATTCTGTCTTATCTATCTACGAACCATGACATCAAGACAAAACATGCCCCAGCTGTTCTTGTATCAATATACAAAACCTTGCAAAAGGAATTATGGTATATTAAAGCGGGCCGGTTTTCGTTGTTTTATAAATACGGTGAGAGGAAAATAAATACGCGCGTTTGTTTTCTCTTCCTCGTTGCCCCTGTTTCTCTCCGTCTGTCTTTTTTGCATCTTTATACAGGCCTCATAGTTTACATGTCCGTCCATCCATCTCCGCTTCATGTGTGTGTGTATGTGATTGTGAAATATCTATCTTTCCATCCACACATCCATCCTCGCCACCACCACCCCCGTGCTCCGTCTTGGCGTGCTCATACCCCGCTCCTGGCTCATCTCCTCTGGGCTGGAGGGCTTGTGAAAGCCTCCTGTTTACAGGCCCTGTTGCCCACTAAAATCAGCTACAGATTCCCATTAATTTCTGCTTGTTGGTGTTGTACCCCAGCCAATGAAACAGTGTGTGACCACCGCACAGCCCTATCCACTTTGGAGCGGAGGCTGCCAAGGCGCCGTTTAACCCTGTGTGCTTGAGAGGGCAGGCACATATAACTCTTCCTAATGTATTGTCCCTCGTATGGGCTTCGACAGCCCCTTCTACTTGTGCGGCGCTATTCATTACCGCTAATTTGACGTGTTTACGGCCTGCCTTCCTTATATTAGATACTTAAAGGAATCGATTGGGCTTAAATCGAAACACCTACAGCCGCACAAACATGTCAATACGGAGATGAGTGCTTAATCTCAAGGACCAAGGAACTTATGTCCGGGGGGAGGAAACTCTGCAGATCTAATTTATGTACGTATCCCAATTACGATCAAGTGTGTGTTGGTGTGTTGAAGAAGCTCTTGCTCGTGTCCTCAGGGCATATACAGTTCTGTACTGTTTCGAGGTAATGCCTTCCAGTTTGTCCGCATGCACAGTGTGATATGGACCTTTTTGTGAATGAGTTCATCTGCGGGGAGGGAGATAGGATAATGGGGATTCTCCATGACTTTGGAGCTCTGGGAATCATTATATGAGGACATGAATTTGGCACTTCAGAACCTCAGTAAACAGCGAGGTGCGATGTAGTCGCTGTGTGCTTGTTTATCCGTGTGTATATGTGCATAAGGGAGAGAAGGTGAGAATAATACAACTGTTATTATCACACACAAGAGCTATTACCTGTTAGGTCACTGACAGATTTTAAACACACATGCAGGTAACCCTGACACAAAGAAGGGCCTAAAATATAATGAAAAAGGTGGGAAAATATGATATCGAACACCCATGGCTATTATGGAGGCAGTAGCGGTCTGTGTGTGGTGTAGTGTTGCCTCAAACTTGTCTAATGGCTTCCAGACCTGCAGGTCAACTGCGTGTTTCTCCATCATTCTGACGTCTTGGCTGCACTATTGGGCTCAATCTAATCATGGTGCCCAAATGCCCTGCGGGCTTTACAGTGTGCTGTTGATGCCCTTCACCTTTATTCTGAGTTCCAATGAGCGGGAAGCCAGGTTCGAGTCTCACAGGCACTGTGCAGTACAGTTGTAAAACTACATACTCGTCGCCACGCTGCTGTTTGGCACTTTTTTGTGGACTGTTCGTTGGCTTTTTTCGTCTTGGAGTGAATGGTGAGTGAAAATGGTGCCAAAATGAGCCGATTTTACATGCTTTATGGATTTATTTTCATCAAAATGATGATAAACGTTAGATTCTTTCCACCTCCGATTCACAGCATGAGGAAACTGCTCAGAAAGGCAAACACTCTGAGCTGAGTTTTATAATGAACTCGAGGGCAGTAACTCTTCCACCTACCCCCACCCCCGAGGCGAGGCTCTCTGTAGCCCACTTCCATTCTGTGTTTTTCTTCTTCATTCTTTCTTTTTTGGCTGGGTGGGGGGCATCCAGAGGAAGCAAAAAAATGGAGAGCGCAGCACATATTTCAGATTTATGAAGTTTGGACACTCCTCGCGTTCCAACATGAGAAAGAGAGAGAGAGAGAAATCCTCATCTGGAAATAATTAGACTTTTTTTTTTTTTTTTTTTGTCGTCCTCTCAGTATTAACGCAACATGACAGCCTGTAAGCATTTTTGTGCCATATTTCAAAGTTATGGTTTATAAACATCTGGTGAAGCTCTCTCTTGCGCACTCTTGGGAAAAGGGGATTTTCTTTCCACATTGCGCTCTGTTTGTATTGGGCTCAGGAAGGTGAGAAAGTCCAGCGATGTAAGAGGCCGTTGTTCTGCGCTGGATAGAGAGATGGAGCAGGGGGCATTGGGTGGGAGGCAGGTATGAAACACTCTGGCCTCTCTCAGACCTACAGCTTCCTCAAAGAGCCTGTAACAAGCTGCCACACGCACATTAACAGCCGAGCTAAATCCCCTCAGTAGTCCTGAGCTTAGCCAGGCCACTGTGTCGTATGAAGCAGTCATCTGTCATTCTGCCTCTCTCTTTCCTCACTTTTTTCAGATTCATTAAAGATTGAAGATTAAAGAAAAATAGATTGCGGAACAGTTCACGCAGATGCATTGTTCCGCCAATGCAGATGAAATATCATACTAAAATTCTCTGACTGAGTTTCCTTCAGTAAAGAATTGATGAACAGTTATTTTTCCTGACTCAAAAGTGCAACCAGTGTAGTTTGATTCCTGAACAAATGGCTCTTATGAGCTGGTTGTTATAGTACATCAAAACACTGTAGTCCGTGTCCCGTTCGAATAACTCTAACAAGTCATTTTAGTGAATCAAAAATATAATGCATAGCCAGTGTGGTTCAATTCCAGAATGTATGACTCTAATGAGTTGGTTCTTTGTAATGAATCAAACACATATCATAATCAGAATCGAATTCCAATATTTTTTCCTAAAATAATCGTTAATGTAACTGTTACAGAACCAGAATCGTTAAACACGTTACGATTCTCTATTTCACACAACATTGGGTTCAGTTTCTCATGTATGTCATAGTATTCTGTGTATCATTTTCTCGCTTCTCACATAAAAATGCGACCCTTAGATTGACCGCTTCAGTTTCACATTTTCTTGTGCAGTACGAAGGTTTGTGTTTCATATGCATGATTTTGCCAGATGCTCTGGTGGTCCTTGCCTGTGAAGTAGTACTCTACGTCTATTTTTGAACCTCCATCTTGTAAAGTGCTCATGGGAATATTTTAAAAGTCATGCTTCTTGTAAAAAAATACCCTATATGTATTTGACAATGCTCTCTTTCCTTTCACCAGCAACAAAGGATACATTGATTATCCCTCTAAAAGAAATTCTGTCCCGCCGCGGACCAGTGTCTGATGTGTTTTTCTTGGCTAGCTCAAGTTAAACTTTTGTCATTCACTCAGCATATTTTAACAAATTAGAAACATTAGAAACCCAAACCATAGTGATGTTTTGGTTTCGACATTTCAGTTCCACAATTACATTTTAAAACACAACCAAATTGTTTGACAGCAGAATTGAAAAACTTAAAACAACTATCTATATTTGAAACACATGCTTTGAAACTCACAGCACCATTAAGGTCATGTGAATGCTTGCTGCTTTGTCATATGACCGGTGTTATGTATTTTTCCCTCTGTAATAAATATAGCTGTTACAGTGCATACTAACGGAGGGGAATCAGGCCCCTATTTCTATGCACTTTTGCTGAACTAACTTAAATATACTTCCTTTATGAAAGCTGCTGGTATTACTGACACACCCACTCGCAGACTCAACTCACAGTCTGATCACATAGAAATCGAGTGAAACAAAGCATTGCAGTCTCTATTGAGGAACAACATACTAACAGCAGTGAAGCGCAATGAGAACGCTCTTTGTCAGTGCTGTTTTCTCATCAGGAGTGACCTGTTTTTCCTGGCCCTTCTATGAAGTTTGTCTTGTATTTCAGCCAGATGGACAGAGTTGCCCATGGTCAGCGCACACACAATGGCCAATAGGATCAATTTCTTGTGTGCTGCATGTGTAGCCTTTTGTCTGTCGATAACTCTCTCCATACCTCTTTAAATCTATAAAGTCCATAAGTTAAACTTCCTTTTGATATGGATGTGGAAGTGTTTGTTTTTATTTTTTGTTCTTCCTCAGGATGCTTGTCCTGATGTTGATGTGCTCTGGAGACAGTCTTTGTTTTTGTTATAGACTGTTGAGAAATTGTATCTGAATGGGGTATTAAGATAACAGCAAATACATAAAACTTAGAGATGGACTTACAGTGAGTGGCCCCAGAAAGTATTTAGGACACTTAAGTCACTCGTGAAATGTTTGAATTTCATTGCAATAGATAATAACTTTTCTGAACTTTTCCTTTCTTTTTTAAATGTCACATTTAAGAACCAATGAGTGTAAAAAACCTTATATATTTTGAAAGCATACAAACTTACTAATATTTATTTATTTGAAATACGTTGCATGGGTTTTCCATTTTGTTGTATATGTCTACTGCAATAACATTTAGATACTTTTTGGGCCACTGTACCTACATTTTTTGAAAATGATAGTTTTCTGTTGCGAACAGTGATTTAAATGTAGAACTATATTTGATATTTACTGATTTTTCCAACACTACATAAATCTGTGATCTATAATTATGATGGTAACACGGTATATTAGTCTGTCACTCAGTATGTTCTCCATACGCCTCACCCTCCTTTTCTCTGTCTGTCTGCCTCTCTCTCTCTCTCTCTCTCTCTCTCTCTCTCTCTCTCTCTCTCTCTCTCTCTCTCTCTCTCTCTCTCTCTCTCTCTCTCTCTCTCTCTCTCTCTCTCTCTCTCTCTCTCTCTCTCTACTGAATGCCAAACAAAAGTACCTTAATGTGCTGGGAGAGAGAGATTATAGCATTTTTATTGAGAACATGTGGAAATAATTCTCTTGTAATCTCCTGTAATTGTAAGTCTGATATTAGGACGGGCTGGAGTTCATTTTCACTAACATCTCAACTGACTGAGTTATTATATCACATTTGTGGTCCAAGCAAATGATGTGGCCATTTGTATGAAAGGTCCATTAAAGTGTTTTGTAGGAACTGGCTAAGATGTTCATGTTGAACAAGTTAACATGTGTTGAAAAAAATATTGTCAATGTACTTTCAGTCAACTCGCTGTGCTATTTTTTCTCCCTCTTTTAGAGTGATAGAACCTTCTCTGAGCTCAAGGTTAAAGTGAAATGTCAACTAATCAGAGTTTGTAAAATAAAGACCTCTTGGCCAGGCAAGCCAGGTGAAGGCTGCTCATAAACCTACAGGAATAGTTTACCTAATAATGATTCAGTGAACTGGACTAATCAGTCATTAATTGACAAAAACTCATTCACAAACAGGGCATTGCTAATTAACATGCAGAAGAAAGATTCTCAGTGATAAACAATTTTTTTTTGTGAAAAAAAATATGAATCTAATGTTCATCTAACATGCACTGCTAAGATGACTTACTCTCGCTGATATTGCGTAATATTAATGGCGCATGAAAATTGCCCTTATTTTGCCTCTCCTTATCATGGTCAATTTGCAATTAATGCATTGGAACACTTTACTATGAGAATAATGTAGACAGATAATTACACAATATCTGCCCTTCATTACTCCACCTTAACCAGGACTTAATGAGAAATTCATTACCCATTTCCACATTTCCCTGCTGCCCATGTCTTCAAGGCATACACTCAGCATACATTATCTCTTCTTTTGCTATCAACAGCAAAATCCTCAACCTCTGTCTTTCCTCAGTAAAGATCAGAGGATTATTTGCCAGCATGAATACTAAACACGAGAACAGAGAGTTCAACTTTATCCAAAGCAAAGATATCACACAAATTCTGATGAGCTATCAAGGAATAATCTACCAATCCAGACTCTCAAGCTAAACTACTGCGTGCAGATTGGTTTTGTATTTGAACTAATATAAACTGAACTAAAGCACATGTCAAACCCACCCAAAACATAAACAGACACAGATTACCTGTAACATCAAGAAGGTCAACCTTGTGCCATATTAAAGGTGCTATATGTAGTTTTCTACTAAAATGAATCCTTTTTTTATTGCCTGTGTGTGAAGGGGTTGTAATCTTACATTAAAATGATCCACTTTGCGGGTTTTGCTATTACCTCGGAAAGCAAGTATTCTTATTTTTATGTGAAGGTGCCGGGTCGGATTTACCGCGAAATCCCGTGGTGTGACCTGCATGCTAGCTTCTCGCCTCGTCTACTGACTTTGCACTCAACAGCGATGACACTGCAACTTATGACATGGACTTATGACTTATGCAACTTATGACATGTCTGATAACACTAAGAAACAAACTGCTCCCAGCACAACACAAACTCCAACACAAACTCCACATATTGATAAAAAAAATTCTGCTGAAGCTTGTAAGGCCAGACGTGAATCGGATCAACTTCGGACAAAAACACGGATCAACATCGGCAGGGCATTTGAATCATGGAAAACTTTATCTTCAAACCTAGAATGTACATTTCCTGAAGAAAATGTGAAGTGGTGCTTGCAGTGGCAAAATTCGGCACGGTTGCTAGGGTTCCATACTTATTATGGTACGAGCATGGAGCATTAGTTCAATGTCAAGCTGATAAAAGCTGATAAAAGTAGCCTATTATTGTAACATTGCAGTGGGAGTTTACCTGAGTTTCCAGCATGTTGTGTGATGCTTTCTCCTGTTGCGTCTCAGTCTGGCCAGTACCCAGAGTGCTCGCTCATGAGTTTGAGCACATGCACACGTGCACGAGCACTCACTTGTAAACTTATTGGTTGCAATCATCAAAAATACAAAGAGTCCAACAGAGGAGGGGGTGGGTGCTTAGGAGGTGGGTGCAGGACTGGACCACTGAGCAACCATCGGAACCAGGGTGGAGACAACGGTGGGAGAATCCAGGGAGGAGACGGACGGCCAAGGAAGCCAAGGAAGAGTCAACAGGAGGAGCCCGGGTGGAACCCCCAGCAGGAATCCCAGGATGTAAGCCCACGGAGGAGCCATGGTGGACTTGACAGGCAGAACCAGGGGGACGACCGACCGAGATGAAGCCTGTGGTGTTGGAGACCCAGGCAGAGTCGAGGAGCCAAAGAGACTTGGCGACACAGAAGCTCCTGTGACGGGAACGAGCGGCCGAGGTGAAGCCAAGGTGCCGGAGGACTGAGGCGGAGCTGGTGTGCCCAAGGACTGAGGTAGAGCCAGAGGGAAGGTGGAGTCCGACAGAGCAAAAGAGGTGGAGGGACCAAACGAAGGCCCGTAAGTCCATCGCAACGGCAGAATGACAGCTTACCAAGGCAGAGCCGGAGGGACGAGGAAGCCTGGTGGAGCTGTAGGAACGATGGTCCCAGGTGGGGGACTGGGTTTTGTTTTTTTTTTTGATTAAATAAATGCAGCATAAGTGAACATAGGAAACTTCTTTCAAAAACATTAAGAAATCTTAATGACCCATATATCAGTTTAGACCTAGGATAATAGTGCCTGTACAGTTGCAGGAAAAAGTATGCAAAGCTTTTCTGGATGTCTGCTGAAATTGGTCATAAAACTGCATTTGAACTAAATCACAACAGTTGACAAACAGTCTGCTTAAGATTAAGAACTGCTGATTTGCATAAAGCAAGAAAGAGTTACAGAAATATCTGAGTCTTTATGTCTATGGTAAGACTAACTATACATAAGTGGAGAAAGTTCAGCATTGTTGCTGCTCTCCATAGGAGTGGGCGTCCTGCAAAGTTGACTGATAGATCATAGTGCAGAATACGTATGATGTAAAGGATTTTATGTTTTTTATATTTCAAGTATTCTGTGGATAGATGAAAGCAAAGGTTGTTTTATAAAAGAAAAAGGCTCAGCACACAAACATCTCATCCCAACTATAAAGTACTACAGTAGATGGAGGGGCTATGATGGTTTGTGGCTGCTTGTTGCCTCAGGGCCTGGACAGCTTGCTATCATCGACAGAACAAGTTTATCAGGATATTTTGCAGGAAAATGTAAGGCCATCTGTCCACCAATTGACACTCAACAGAAGTTGGGTGATGCAACAAGACAGTTACCCAAAGCACAGGAATAAATCAAGTTTTGTAAAAAAGAAATGGTGCAGAAAACCCTCCTGAATGATGAGCAAGTCTGACCTGCAATTACAGGAAACGTTAGGTAAGATTATTGTCGCCTAAAGAGCGCCAACCAGTTATTAGATCAAAGGGTTGACATATTTTTGCACTGTGAATCTTTACATGGTGTGTTCAATAAAGACATGAAAATGACTTTGATGAAGATTACATCAAATTTGTGAACTAATCTTTCAGAATGGTTTTGTAAACAAACAACTGATTCAATGTAAAGATTGGACAAATTATTCTTTCATGAAATCAGACACTACTACTTTTCACTCGCAAATGTTTTCAGTGAATATCTTTGAATCTCTTCGATTTTTTTAAAGCCTATTATGCAGAGGCCGAGAGAGCCGCTGCAACTGAAGAAAACACATGCAAATAGAAAAAATACACCAGTAAATTAAGAAAACATCTTCATCAGTTTGACAACACATGTGCTGCAATTGCTCACAACGCAACCAAATGCAGAAACACACTGCACACAGTGCACAGACCACAATCGAAATGTTTCAAGGGGACCCCAAAAAGTGACAAATCTCACTGGGACGTGCTTATTGTTCAATGTCTACTCATCAGTGGTGTTGACGATCACCTGAAAGGTGAGTTTTTTGTTTACTTTAACATCCTGATCGTATGTGCGTTGTGAGTATCTGCAGCGTGTTTCTGAATTTGGTTGCGTTGAGAGCATATATATATGATACATATTTAACATATATCAACTCTCTTTGCCACCGTATATTACACCGTATTTGCATTCCTTTTGAAATCCTTTTTATCCAATTCATATAGAAATGCAGGTAAATCTAAAGGCTCACATACTTTTTCCTGCAGCAGGAAAACCAGCCAAACCAGGCGCAGTCAATCCTCAACCTTGGCCAAAACTTCTGCTCATTACAGTAAGACTCCAATGCAAACCACATGTTTCATATTTTTTCATTTGGTTTTCTCTTTATCAATTTTCATCTGACTGATTGGATCAAAAGCAAAGAAGAGTAAAACCCTGAACTTGGATTTTGAACCGTTAGCCTGTGAATGATAGGCCAAACACCTTCCTTAATTGCATTTTTTTTTTCTTTCTTGTAGTGTCTCAATTTATTTCTGAAAATCCAAAGCACATACTCTGCTTTTTTATGATGGATGGTGCCGCAGAAGAGGTTCAGCTCCAGGAAGGCACGAGGTGCTGTGATTAACGATGCTGCATGGAGTCCCACCGGAGCCCAAGAGGATGATACAGTTGTGTGAAAACAGCTGCTTCTGTGAGGAGATAGAGGGCTCCAGGCAGGAGGCACAACCCTCCGACTCACACCACGCACCTGTCAAGATGGAAACACAAGCAACGAGGGGTGGGCTGCAGCGTTAGAGAATATGAGGAGGCTGAAGGTCACAGAGGAAGAAGAGGCACGATTTGATCCAATATTAGTCGATTACAGTGAGAGCAGCAGAAGGATCTCAACACAAAAAGTTTATGCAACAAACTCAGTAATGACTCTTCAAAAGAGTGCCCTGCAGTGCACTGGCCAGATATAACTACTGTTTATACTCTATTGTCAAGGTGTTTTGTGCACCCCGTCATATTTTTCCGATTATATCCAATCATCCGTCACAGAGACAGGGCAGGTGTTATTTATGTCAGACCTGTATGTGCTGCAGAAGTGGGGTGACTTTGGCAAGAAAACTTTTCATAAGCTTCTTCATCTTAAAGGGTTAGTTCAGCCAAAGATGAAAATTCTGTCAGTAATTACTCACCCTCATGTTGTTCCAACCGCATAAGGCTTTCGCTCATCTTCGGTACACAAATTAAGATATTTTTGATTAAATCTGAGAGCTGGCTCACTCCTTCATAGGCTGCTAGGTAATCGATATCTGCCATCCCAGAAAAGTTAGTAAAGACATTGTTGAAATAGTTAAAATAGCGCACGTAGTGTAACAGCGCAGCGCTTCTGGGTTGTACGTCAGAACGTAGGCTCACTATTGGCCGACGCTGGTCATGTGTTTGATGCTGGCCAATAGTGAGCCTACGTTCTAACGTACAATCCAGAAGCGCTGTGCTGTTACACTACGTAAACTCACATCAGAGGCCCACACAGAAGAAAATGAATAGTTGAATAAAGTCGTTATTTATTTATTTTTGCGCACAAAAAGTATTCTCGTCGCTTGATAAACTTAAGGTTGAGCCACTGTAGTCACTTGGACTATTTTAACGATATCTTTACTAACTTTTCTGGGCTGGCAGATGCAATTACCTAGAGTGAGCCAGCTCTCAGATTTCATCAAAAATATCTTAATTTGTGTTCCGAAGATGAACGAAAGTCTTACGGGGTTGGAACAACATGAGGGTGAGTAATTACTGACAGAATTTTCATTTTTGGGTGAACTAACGCTTTAAAGTTCAAATCTGATGGGCACTAAGAATTTATTAACCAAACTCATTCCGGATTGACACTCTACATTAGCCAGATATACTAAAACACTTAAGGCCCATTCACACTACGATAACTATAACTATATTAGTATCCACACCAATGCACAATAATGCTCTGTTTATTACTGCTGCAATCATGCCATCTGCTTCTTTAAATACTCAAGCTCTTTAAAGCCAGGTAGATTCTGATTGGCTGTCAGTGTTTTTATTTTTCATCAGCTGGAGAAAAATCATTCTGAGAGTCATTCCAACAATATCGTTCCTCTGTGCCATTATCGTAATATTTTTGGTGTGGACTTTCCTATTCTCATAGAATTTGAATGATTATTAAAACATTACAGCTATAGTTCGTCCTTGAGGTGAACAGGCATTTACTCCATCTTGATGCCCTCATCCACAGCCAAAAGATGTGTCAATGCATGATGCATTATCGAGGTTTGGCTCATTAGACACTATGATCTATTACTACAGATTCCAGCAGTGAATATTTGATCAAAGTTAGCTGTCAATATTATTGCAGAACAGTCTTGGCCTTTAAAAAATTTAAGGTCACGTATTTCTTTCTTAAAATCTATCTTTCTCTCCAACTCTTTTGCTCAAACTCCTAATGAGAAATGTGTTGAAATGAATTTCTCATACTCATACTATTAAAATACTCTATATATAATTGTGCAGTTTCATAAGATTATATTATATTAGACTAGATTATATTAGATTAGATTATACATTCTCATTAAAGTCCTCTGTTGTGTGACTGTTTAATGTCTTGAATCACATATCAGTAAATTCACTTGTTCAACATCCTGTGAGGTGGGGCATATTCAATTCCCACTAAAGAATTGGCACTATTTCAGTTAATAAATTCTGTATTTTGCTCATCCCTCATAGACATGATCTCTTGTTACCAAGCTGAGAAAGTAGCAAATAATTGGAGCAAGAGGGAAAGGTGTAGTTTATTAAAGAAGGTGCTTCGGAATTGTGAGTCTTCCTGACGGAGCATGCTTAGAGACATGTAAATGAGAGGGTAATGGTTGTCAGGTCCTGACAGCTTTAAACAGCCTTTTAGTTCACTGCGCTTATCTGTCATACAAAAAAAAAAAAAAAAAAAAAAACCATTTAGAGAGCAGGCACAGACAGCTGAGAAAATACAGCACATCATTATCAGAAAATGGTGGGATTCTCTCTCTGCATTTGCAGGCTTGTCTGAGTCGGGCCACGCATCTGAGTCTCACCCCCGGCCGTGCAAACAGTGCTCTGGCTGTCAGGAGAACAAGACATGCACTGCCACGACCACGTTTCTTTATTGCCAATCACATACTCGCTACATCACCTCCACCCGGGGAGCATGTGTTAGACCAAGGTTGATTTGTACTTATGCAACACACAGTCATACAAATGCCTTATCAAGATGTGATGTTTGTCAGTGCTGTTTTATCTCCTCCTTTATGTGATTAACATGTTCATTCCTTTTTTGCTCTCTCACATCTGTTTCCCGTTTTCCTCCCTCTGTCTTGTAACTTTATTGGAAATGTGGCGTGTGTGTGAGGAGGAGTGTTAAACTAAATGAAAAATGTAAAAAGACTATAATCTATATATATATATACTGTATATATATGAAGAGTTCAGATGCAAAAGCCTCTAAGTGCCATCTGAAAATTTCTTCTAGAATGATCATTTTTATAAAGCTTGTATATTTAAGTTCAATAATTTCACTTAAATGGCAATGCAAATTACCTATTAATTGTCATTTAAGTGAAATGACTTAACTTAAATATACAAGCTTTATAAAAAATGATCATTCTAGAAGAAAAGTTCAGATGGCACTTAGAGGCTTTTGCATCTGAGATCTTCATAGATAGATAGATAGATAGATAGATAGATAGATAGATAGATAGATAGATAGATAGATAGATAGATAGATAGATAGATAGATAGATAGATAGATAGATAGATAGATAGATAGATAGATAGATAGATAGATAGATAGATAGATAGATAGATAGATAGATAGATAGATAGATAGATAGATAGATAGATAGATAGATAGATAGATTTTGTTTTATGGGTATGATGTGAGAGTGAATATGGTATGCACTCGTTTAGATAAAAATATGTCGATTTTTATGCATACGTGTGTGTGTGTGAGTGTGTGTACATTGAATAAACCAATGTGTGCTATATGCTCACAGACAAGGAATAAACAAGCAAGATGTGACATTTTCCCATTTTCTTTACTTTGTTGAACTATTACACACAGACCAGTTACTAACTGACTAAAGTTCAAAATGAGTTTAATGTGTTTACAATTGTGCCTTAAGCATATTGTGATCAGTTCCATCTAATAGTCTGCATCACTCCAGTCACACGGCCCGACGACTTCAATACCAGATGCACATAAAACTCCCACAGGTCCCTGAGGTCCAACTCTGTAAGATGCAGGTTGTTGTGCCCTCTAAGGTCACTGCAGTTAACCTCTGTTCAGTGTCTAGTCTGCAGAATCCAGCTGTCCTCATGGGAAAAACAGGAAAGGCAGGAGAGACAGAAGTTGCTTGCGACACCTGTCCATAACTCCACTGGCACTGGCCGGATGCCCGGCCAATGAAAACACAGTGTGAACGTCCCACATGAATGAGAAGCGGGCTGATGTTATCGAATGGGAGTGAATGACATGGAGGCACCTGAATGAACTTTGTCAGGTCATTTAAACTGCTTTGTTTTCCAAAAAAGTCCCAATTTACAGCAATCGCGGCCATAGTAGCTGCAAATCAAACACGGGGAATGAGAGATTTGGAAACAAAGAGTTAGTGGAAACAAAGAAAGGGGGAGGGGCGAGAGAAAAACAGAGAAGGGGAGCAAAAGACAGATTTGACTTTAATGGAAGGAATTCAACTGGGGCATTTTCTCGCTTTGTATTCGTTTCAGTTCATCATACATCCACTTTGTTTTACAGAATACATCCAGTGTTTTAATGAAAGACATTGCGTCTAATTTTGTCCGTCGGTGTTTCATCTGCCTCTTCAGAATGCTGATTGCAGTTTGATGAATGTTTAAACTGTTTAAACCGTATTGAAGGGCCCCGGGTTAAGGGCTTTAGAATAATAGAAGCACTCTGGTGGGTTTTGCGAGGTCCTCCATTAAATAAACATCTGGCTCCTCCATTCAGCAGCATTATTCATGCCATAGGACGGAATTGAGATCTTCCTCTGCTCTCGTTCCGTTGCTGTTCTGCCACGGGCAGCTCACTGTATCACCGCACAATGAAGTCATGTATGTTTCTACCATTCAAACACAACGCAGCGTATGCCAGAGGCTCACTGCCACGGTAACAAGAGAAATAGGCATTACTCCAGATTGCGAAGGAACCATAAATTGGCTGCTTAAGAGCTTTGTTTTTACAGGAAGCTCTTGCCTGAGATGTTGTAAAATCCACTACTGGCCCTGTCAACACATTCTAGTGTAGGCCTCACCTTAACAATACATCACTGTATCGGCAATGTCAGGTAGAGTTACATAAATGCCCACATGACCCCGACTCTCTGCCAACAGAGACAAACATATATTGAGAGATTCATACCAGAAGCTTGGAATGTTATTCTCTTGCGATTTTGTCAAATGCGCATGCAAGTAGCAAACCAGAAGTAGATGAGGTAAACCAGGGTTGTGTGAAATTCAGAAGAATGCGTGTGATTTTGAATTGAATTGGGCACACCCCACGGGGAGTTGTATGTGAATGACAGAAAGAGGAATTTTCTATCTTGCAATAAAAAAAAAATCATGACAGGTAATGCATTCTGGTTTAAAAAAATGATCAATGAATAAACTAAATAGAAATGGATATATAGGTGGCCGTTCAAACTATTCATCCATCCATCCAAGATCTTGATAAACTTTGCTTTTCCAGTTATGAATTTCTTTGAATCTCTGTTTATTTTTATTTTACTTCCTTAGAGAATTGCAATTCTCATTTCTGCTACCTCAATTCAAATCGTGTTCACCAGTCAACAAATGTTTCAAATGTTAGTGTTGTGTGCCATTCAGAATTGAATTGAGAATGCCTTGAGAATTCAAATTCAATCCTGTATGGCGCACAACCCTAAAACTAGCAACATTTGTTAATTGGTGAACTTGAATGAAGGCTGAGCTTGTTGTCATTTACAATGAAATTCTTCATGGCCGTGAACCAAAATATGTTGGTTTAAAATAAAGTTTAAGTTCTCCAATAAACAAGTGTTCCATGTTTAACTTCAAGAATCATACCAGAAATAAGAACCTTATGACATTGGTTTTTTTTCCAGTGTCAAAGAGTAAACATTGGCACAAGAACGAAACAGAGAGAAAGAGACAAATCTGTTATTGCTATATATGCTATATATGTTATTTAGTTTTTTTTTTTTTTTTTTTGTATGTTGAAATCACAGTAAAAAATTAACGCTCGCCAAGCACCAATGCAAGGTAAACAAAAAAAAAGTAAAACAGGCTTCACTGAGTAAATAAAACATTGCATGATCTGAGTCAAATATGCTAGAGTGATTGCCAATATTACAAATGGAAACTCATGATAATGGATTAAATCCAATCCCAGAGTGCCATGTTCTGCATGTTTTTTCTCTTCCCACTTTTTTTACCCTATAGTCATTGCAGTGCTATAAGAGAGACAGCTGCTTTGAAACACGTCATGATGACATTGGCTGTCGGATATAAAGTATGGGGGCTTTTGGGTAATGTCTTTGTCATGATAGCTCAGTCACCACTTGCACATAGTTTGTCAGTGGCGCAGAGACACATGTGGCCTCACTACTCCAAACAAAGTTTTAAAAAGAGCGGTTCTTGATAGCTGGCTCACCGTGAGGGCACAAATGAAGGGGGAGCAAAGCTAAATCCTGCTCTGACTGACAGGCGAATAGCCAGCCTGTCAAACATGGCGAAACCCTGTACCAAGGGACATCTGCTGGCAGCATGAGAACACACAACTGTTGAGCAAATACGTCTCAATTAGCCTGATAGGGGTGTTAGGGCTGCCTGCATATACAGGGGTTGGACAATGAAACTGAAACACTGGCCAATAACGTTGGAAGTTTCAGGCCTATATATGCACGTCCCGGTGGACAATCTTCCCTGATTTTACATTCCATTGGAAAGAGCAGAGTGTGAAGGTTGAATTAACAGAGCAATAGCACAGCTGTACATAAAATATTGCAATTCACACAACATACTGGGAGACATATCCGTCTCGAGTTCGAAAGAGGACAAATTGTTGGTGCACATCTTGCTGTCTCATCTGTGACCAGGACAGCAATCTTTGTGGTGTATCGATAGCCACTATATCCAGGGTAATGTCAGCACACCACCGCATAGGACGAACCACATCCAACAAGAGTAACTGTCGACACAAGAGGAAGCTGTCTGAAAGGGATATCTAACCCAGATTGTATCCAAATTGTATACCCAGATTGTATCCAGCTGCCCAAATCACTGCAGAACTAAATGTGCACCTTGACTCGCCGGGAGCTCTACGGAGTCAGTCTTCATGATCAGGCTGCTATAGCCAAAGCTTTGGTCACTCGTGTAAATGCCAAAAGTTGATTTCAATGGTGCCAGCTGAGGAAATCTTGAACAATGTTAAAAGGAAGGAATTAAAATATGAGTCCACCTTCAATGTCTTTCCCACATCCGTGGGAGTTACGGTATGGAGAAGCCCCAAAGAAACTTACCACCCCAACTGTTGCTACCCAGAGTGAAGCACAGGGGTGGATCGGTGATGGTTTGGGCTGCAATATCATGGCATTCCCTAGGCCCACTACTTTTGCTAGATGATCGCATCACTGCCAAGGAAAACCAAACCAATGTGGAGGACCATGTGCACCTAATGGTTCAAACATTGTACCCTGAAGGTGGTGCCGTGTATCAGGACGATAATGCACCAGTGCACACAGCAAGACTGGTGACAGAGTGGTTTGATGAACATGAAAGTGAAGTTGAACATCTCCCATGGCCTGCACTGTCACCAGATCTGAATATTATTGTTTTATAAATTATTATAATATTTAAAAAAAGGTAATTAATTTGAATACAAATATGTACTGATTGTAAATATTTATTTAATTTGCATATAGATGCATCATAGCATTTTGCTGTACTATATAGACTTCAAAACCATTTAAATAAAATTTTTATAAAATTAAATGATTATTATATAATATAGTGATTATGTGTAATCACTATATATATAGTAGCCTATATATATAACATTTATTAATAATCACGTATATATATATATATATATATATATATATATATATACGTGATTATTAATAAATGTTAAATGTTAATTTTACTGTGAAACTTATTCTGACATGCATCGTCTCTTCAAAACCATTTTGATTCTTTAAACCACACAACATGCTTATATGCATTGTTACCACACAAGTAAATGCAGGTGGGCTTCAGGGACAGACTTGTAAGGGCATATCAAATGAATTAGTAAGCATTAATACATTATGAGCGCTGTTCTGGCTCGCTACAGCATGTTGGGGCAGGGAGCTAATGGGCGTAAATGATTTCCATGTCTCACTGAGGGTACACAAGCACTCCTCCTTGTCAACTGGGAGCGATTTTGTAACCCATACTGTTGCAGGGCCGTAATGGGAGACGACTGGGTGAAACCTTGGGGTCCACATTAACCTTTAAAGTGTTGGCCCAAAAGTGTTGAGGAGAGGCCGTGCAGGACCAGAGTTAATGTACTAGCCCCTATGTCCTGGCCCAGGAGGGGTCTGCTGAAAGACTGTACACACCAGCTGCCCCCTGCTATTTTTGAAGGGGCATTTGTCCCATCCTTATCCATTGCTGACTGACTCAACTGAAAAACATCCATAACTGTGCTGAGTCCAGCCATTACCTGTGCTTGTAGCACAGCACCTGAACCTGTTGACCTTGTTAGCCATATGACATATGATACATATGCTTGTGTTTTTAAAAAGACTATCTTCAAGATATGAATATAAAAGATAAGATCAACTATACAGTAACAAATTATTGTTGGTTTAACTTTAAAAAAGTAACCTGGTTGCCTTAAAATTTTGAATTCATTGAAATACTTTTTTAAAGTTAATACAATGAAGGAGATCAACTAATCAACAGATACTCAAAATGTTATGTAATCTGAACCATGCATGAATTATCTAAGTTGGTTTGACAAATAAAGAAAAAAAAAATTGTAACAAATCATGAATATGAAATTTGAATAGGCCTATATCTGTACAGTGCATGCGGTATTTATTCAAACACAATATTTGTGACATTATGTGGCATTAGGAGGTCATGTGAGGCTGAGAACAGATATTGTGGCATAATCTTGAAGAACATTTTAACTGAACCTACCGACCTACAACTACCGACAACAAACAAACAAACCACAATTTGCACTACATGGAGCTCTGGTGGCGCATGGGCACTTAAAATCTGTCAGCGTTCTGAAATGCCAGCGATTATGCCGTGGCATGATTGCGCCATTCTTCAACTAAAAAGGTCCAGTGCACGTAAATAAATAGCAGAACCCTGGCTGGAATTATAAAAATGTCACCACAAACCAACAAGTGTCGCTGATGCATATAAAGCCGTTTCGTTTCGAAAAGAATGGGGAGGAAAATGTGATACTTAAGAGTCATTAAAATTGTATGATGTTGTGCTGCACGCAAGTCAAATATGACTTCTCTGTTCGCTACAGAGGGAGAACATAAACAATGCCGACTGCCACACACGGTCCATAAATGTCTCCAGAATAATGTTTCCATCTCGACTGATCTGTCATCTGCAGGAGCCCCTGCCCCATCATGCCCTCATCCAGACGTGCCATAGGCTAAGATGCTGACATGGGATTCTTTGTCTCTGCACCAAATATTTCCCTGTTTTTATTAAAGCGCTGAACAAAACATCAGGAGTAGATTTATTTCTCCATTTGAATAACAACATATTTTAGACCTATAATTCACATTATTGCGGTAACAAATAAATACTTTTCTCAGATGATACAGATCGTTTGTTTTGGTTTATTTCAGTGTTTGTTTGTAATAAGCTCTCAACTTCACTTAGTTTAGTGGAAAATAATGGAAATGCAATGCTAGGAATATTGTTTATTGCCAATACACTTATATATACAAAATATTTTATTGGCTGTTATGTGACAATAATATTAAACTCAAAAAAAGTGCATAATATATTTTGGATGTTGTGTAGGCTAAATGTAGACTATAAAAAAGCAACATGCTGCATTGCAAAGGCTGATCTACTCTTCTTAAAAGTAATCTGAAATGATTTCCATTGTGCTAGGCTATCACATTAAAAAAAAGTGTTTTAGTTTTGTTTTTTGTTTTAGTTTTTTGTTTGATTTGACCTGAAACATCATTTTACACCATCGTTGGCAGAATATGTTGTAACGTGTTAGGACATTTATTGACATTGTTTCATTATATTATATATTTGATTCTTTATATATTTATATTTGTTTATTTTGATTATTCGTGACATTGAGTAGGCTATTAGCAATTAACATGCACAGTTCTGTTGCAGTAGGCTGTCAAGTGTCCGACACACTCATAATTCACCTCAGCGTGTAGTAAAATCCATTGATGAACTACCACAATTGTATTCAAGCGCTCAATTTAAGAAACACAGTCTGATCAGGCGATGACGTTTCCCAGTGGCTCTATGCTGCCCTCTTTTGGCTTGATGTGATCATGTCATCCAAGGGTCAAAGAAAAAGAAAAGATAGTGGACAGTAAGCATTATTTATTTATTTATTTATTTATAATGAATTAAATTATTTTCAAATATTATTTATTAATAAATAAATAAACAATGTTAACTTTTCAGCATCTTTTATCTTTTTGGATGACATGATACATTTATTATAAATATTATAAGTAATTATTTATAAATAAATAAATAAATAAATAATGCTCTCTGCTCAACATTTATTTATTTATTCATTTAAGAATAGTTTGTTTACTTTAAAATGTTTAATTTATGAAGTAATATAATATTTTTTTATAGTACAATTAGATTAATTTTGGATTTTATATATAAGTTTATTTTGTATAAATGTGACTATCAACTCACTTTTCAGCATTTTTTATCTTTTTGTGTGACCCACATTTATTATAAACATTATAAGTAATTGTTTACAAATAAACAAACAAACAAACAAATAAATAATGCTAACTGTTCAACATCTTTCAAAAACCCCTCCAATTTATTTATTGTTTGTTTGTTTGTTTGTTTTTTAGTGTGCATGTTCTAAGAATTAGTTCAGTTTTGTATAGGGGAAAAATAACATTTACATAAGACTAAAGAAAAAAAATACTTCGGTGTGATAACTATATAGTGCTTTGCATATTGTCCAGTTTTGGACATTTGAGTTTGTGTGGGCCTTTCAAATTCTTATTTAATCATATACATTACCCTCACTTATTTAAGCCATCTATACTTTGGTCTTTCTATAGTTGTGTTCCCTCTTCAATGGGGCTAATCTGTGCTGCTTTGTAAAACAGAGGGAATGTATTCCTTCTCGGGGGCTGGAGCCCGTCCCAGTCAACCTTCTTTGAGCGGTGACAACCACTGAGCCCTTTGCCACCAACTGCCACCGAGGACGACACTTGTTTAGAGGCCTCGAGTCCCGTTGAGGACATAAGGAGAAAACGAAAGAGAGTGTGTGTGCATGGGTGTGTGTGTGTGTGTGTGTGTGTGTGTGTGTGTGTGTGTGTGTGTGTGTGAGAGAGAGAGAGAGAGAGAGTTGCTGATCCGATTTTGCACTTGTATACTTATCAGTGGCATTTAGGGGCCAGTTCCTCCTTGGTAATACAGATGGACAAAAACAGCATTAGCTGGGCTGCTGTTTGGGAGGAGTAGCAGAATAGCTAATCATGACCCGGCAGCCTCTCCCTGTGTGTTCTCCAAAGACTGGAACACAGAAGGAGTGTTCAGACGGCCCTCACAGGAACAATGGCGTTTGTCCTGCTAGCATATGGGTGCAGTGGGTAAATTATGTAAATAGATATGGAGCAGCTTGTGGGGCTGTATTCAACGTGCTTTCAGACATGCATGCATGGCAGGTCACCACCTCTTCCTCACGTTCTCAATCTCTCCATTAATGCCACAACAAAGGCTTGACACAATTAACAATGGATGTTGACTGATCTTTGATGTCCATATCAGTTATTTGAGTACATCTGATGTTCTCATCAGAAAATCTTCAGAATAATTTTGCAGGAAGAAATAGGAAACTTTGATGGTAGAAAAGTGTATTGAGCCAGTCAGCATGCAAGTATATTATAGACTACACACTATCATTCCAAAGTTAGGGGTCAGTAATGTTTTTGAAAGAAATATCTTTTATGTGCACCAAGGCTGCATTTATTTGATCCAAAATACAGTAAAAACAGTAATATTGTGAAATATTATTGCAAAAGAACTGTTTTATTTGAATATATATTTTTAAATGTCATTTATTCTTGTTATGGCAAAGGGATCAATACTCCAGTCTTCAGTAACACATGATCCTTCAGAAATCATTCTAATATGATGATTTGGTGCTCAAGAAACATTTCTTATTACAATGTTGAAATCAGTTTTGCTGCTTAATATTTTTGTAGAAACAGTGATTTTGTTCAAGATTCTTTGATGAATAGAAAATGCTATTAATTTAAAGAAATCTTTTTTGTAACAATGTAAAAGTCGTTATTTTCACTTTAAACAATTGAATGTATGCTTGCTGAATATTAATTTCTTTTTGAATTGTAATGTATATGTCAGTATGTGCGGTTTCCTCAGAAGCCTTTGTTTTTTCCAACAATCCAAAATGAAAAGAAAAAAATGCTTATGTACAATGTATATAGTCTTTAGGGCTTCCTAAAACAATAAAAAGATAATCCAGTCCTATCATAAATATTCACGCTCAGTGGTCATTCAGGCGTAGACGTCTCTCAGAGGTCTTTTCAATTGCTAAGTGTTAAAAATCCCTAGAATAAAGATGAATTGATTAAATTTCCCATGCTCACAACATGACTGGTTGTTGATGCGGAATGTGTTCACATAATTGTTTGCGATGGTTTTTGTACTAATTACCCCTATGCCAGATAATCTCCCAAGATTACTGCAACCTGTCACAAGCATCTTTCCAGTCTGTGCAGAGTCATGGGACAGAGTTTTGTCATTTTCTGTTTTTTTTTGTGACAATGATTAAATATGAGGTTAATTTCTTCTGTCCTTACATTTCATTATGTCCCTATTAATTCACCTCTTCCTAATTGAAATCATATTTGTTTAATTCAGAGAGCAGATTGCTCTGATCATTGAAAACCAAATAGTCTGCAAAACCTTTGGTCTGAGGTTTTGTCTTTGCTGATAATTTAGGATTCTTCAAGTCCAATAGCCTTAGTTGCTTCTATATGTTAAATCAGCCTCATATAGGCCTGAAGAACACCATCATCAGTCACAGTCAGCATGCATGCCTTCATCTGTTTCTTTATTAGTGTTTGAGGCTTTTTCTCCATCTTACTGTTAGCAGAAAGAGTGGAGGTATAGAAGTAAACAAATAGACAAGTTGAAGACAATTAAAGTCATTCAGAGAGCAGAAAACCTAACAAACAAATCCATTCCCTTGTCTAATGAGAAGTAAATGGAAGCCAATTGTTTTCCACAGCTCAGAGACTACTGATATAAAGTGAAGTCTGGAGTTATACGATAACATTCTAATGCTCTTATATTGATGCGTATTATAATAGATGTGATATGATCAAGCTGGGACATGAGGAGAATGCTTGCATGGTTTGATAAAGAAAATATTGGAAAAAGTTTACCAGAAAAAAGTAATACACCACAGATGTCACCCTTTATATACATATGTGACCCTGGACCACAAAACCAGTCAATTGGGTCAATTTTTTGAAATTGAGATTTATACATCACCTGAAAGCTGAATAAATTGATGTATGGTTTGTTAGGATAGGACAATATTTAGCCGAGATATACAACTATTTGAAAATCTGGAATCTGAGGGTGCAAAAAATCAAAACATTGAGAAAATCTCCTTTAAAGTTGTCCATTTATGTTTGTGATTGTTCTGCATTCACCTACAAAAATAAATGTTTTATATATTTACGGTAGGAAATTTACAAAATATCTTTATGGAACATAATCTTTACTTAATATCCTAATGATTTTTGGCATAAAAGAAAAATCGATAATTTTGACCCATACAATGTATTGTTGGCTATTGCCACAAATATACCCGTGCGACTTGTGACTGGTTTTGTGATCCAGGGTCACATATATGTTTAATTGACCAAATATCAACATTTTTTTTTTCTTGTTTTATGCATAAACCTCACTTAATTAGATGTGTGCTTTAAACAAGAAATATGCAACGGAGTAAGAAGACATTCTGAAAAACAATGCAAAATACCTAAAGAAAATATACATAATTATTTCTGCAGTGTATAGGAAATACTATATTTCAAGACTCTCAAAAAATGTCTTTTAAAAATGCATATTGCATTCCGCATTAAATATGTCGGTGCCAGAAGTCAAGCGCGTAAACATGAATCAGCCAGCAAATGTGTGTCATTGTAAATGAGTGAAAATTTATTTGCAGACACAAAGGCCTGGACCTCTGCGTGTACCTTTACATACACCACAGGATCATGATATGTTGTCATGTGACATACAGTACATAATTGCATAGCTTTTTACCTTCCACCTGGGACAGTTTACGTTTCTCCACTCTCCCCATCTGTGCTTGAGAGAGGCAGTACAGTGTGTTTAAAACGAGGGCGTTTAACATCGCTGCGCCCCTAGAGCCCTGCCTCTCCTCAGGTCTGACCTTGGCTTTGACTGCCAGACTGACTCACAGCTTCATTGTGACTACAGACAAACAATGAGTGCATAGAGACAATGCAGCTCTCCTGTCCCATGTGTGCCTCCACAAAGACTCCCCCTGTTTACCACCTCGCCAATAGGCCCTTAATTCCTCTTTTGTTTGGAAAATGGGAAATGTGCAAGGATCTTCTTAACGAAAGGCATAGGATGAATGCATTCATGGGATGGGGTCTCTTGTGGAATACAGGCGAGCTCTCTCTGTCTTTGGCCATGACACTCCTCTTTAATACACAAAAAGCAATTACAGCCCAGTTTCCCAAATGTCAGCCTTCTGTAAGCTGTCGTCCCAAAGGCAGGTGGAATGAGAGCTGTAACTTATTTCCCACATCTCCCCTGTATCTTTTCCTGCAAATCAGACGGGATGGGATTAACGGAATGACTGCCAAATGGGGCCTGTGAATTTAGGATTATGGTTTGTGGAGGACTAGTTGTTTGAAGACTTAAGTAGTCAAAACCACTCTGGATCGAGATTCTTCACACTTTCTTCTCTTTTACGATGCATTTAAGTTATATTAATTATTATCTCTTGAAGAATTTGTACATAGATGTGTGGCGTTTTTGTGAGTGTGTGTGCATGTATGTATACAGCTGTCACTCCTCCATGCTACTCGGGTCTATTAAGAGGAGCAATTAAATAGAGAATATCTTTCTGTAAGCAGTTAATGAGGTTTGGTCCCTGGAGGAGGCGGCTGATTGGCTGAGACTGTGGACTGGGGGAAGTCAAGGGCACCGTACTAAGCAATGCATTGTGGGAGACTGTGACATTATGCACCAAGGAACCAGAGGACTTAAATAATATTAGTGCCTTGCCTTTTTTCCCAGACACAGATTTTACATTAAAATGACAGAAGACTCTGGAAGGATGATCTAAGATTGAAATCAAAATTTCTACAGTTTTTGTGAGCTCATAACAATACATCACTTTAGTACATGAAAAGAAGTTTCAGTGTCATACTGAATTGTTCGGCCTTATTTTACATTGATCCAAATAGACTTAACCTTTAAGACATTCCAGTTTTATTGTAAATAAATGTAACACACTACTTTCCATAAAATGTAACTTGTAGCAACATAATATTGTAATGCATTACTTTTAAAAGTAACTTTTCCCAACGCTGACTGTATCTATGCCTTCAAACACATATGTATATATGTATATATACAGATACTATTTATTTGGGTTTAATTGGCTTTCAGTTATTCTCTGAAGGTTTATATGATTAAGTGAATTTGGAAAAGGTTTACACCCCTGTCTAATGTCAAAATAAATAAGTCTATCTATCATTCTATTAACTTTATTCACTTACTTGTACCAAATAAAACCAACTTATTGATTTTCAATTCACAATACACATTGTTTCAAAGCAGCATTATAGAAAATCTTGGTAATAATATCTTAATGCTTTATTTGCATTTAGCATTACATTTAGTGATGATACAAGCAATCAAGCAAATGAGATATGCCATAAACTAAATAAACTATCTATCTGATCCTAACATCTTTCAGTTTCTCAAAGAGCTGTTTTTATGTGGCAAGAACAGTGAATTATTTCTGCATCACATATTGGAACTGTTTATCTTTTGGGGTTAATTTATATTATTGCATTTCTGCAGTGTTTGTCTTTCCATTTTTTGGTTTTAAGTGTTTGACCTTGCCTAGGCAGACTTTTGACCCCAGCATTTATTCTCTTTTGATGCCTTGGATGCTTGCAGTGTTTGGGGGTCCCCACCAATCTATATCTCCAAGTTCGAGTTTAATTGCCCCTGTAATTGCCCTGCACTCTGTTAGACCTGTAATAGTAGTAGATCTTGGATATTGGCAGGGGCTGCTCACTGTAGCATGGTTAAAACAACCTTAATGTCTCCTCGTTCTGGAACTGAGATGGTCTACTTACAATGGGAACAGTATTACATGTTTGAATGTAATCATTTGCTACTTTCCCATTCACCTTTTAGCACCTTCAACATTGTCATTTACAAAGAGTAAACGAGTATCCACATTACAGAACTACATTAAACTGAATTAATGTTTTTTTTTTTTTTAATCACGGGCATAAATGGAGCGATAGTTTGCCTCATTATCTCATTTTTCAAGCTTTGTAATTTTGGCCCAAGTTCAACAAATTAAATTTTTTACTTCTCATTCCCACTTCTTCCATGCACTCGGAATTCCCAAATCCCTTCCCTCTCTGATTACCATATCATCTTAGCCCTTTCTCACCCACCCACCCACCCCCTCCCTCTCTTCCTCCCCTTCCTCTTCTCTGTCAGTAAAGCTGCCCCATTAGCCCCTTTGCAGGAGTGTTAAGAGTAATGGCCCTGCCAATGTGAGAGCCAACACAGGGGAAATAACGCTTCCCTCGCCTGGCCTGGAAATCTCAGAGCAGGGTAATGAATCCTTATGAGAGCAAGGCAGGGGTATATTGTTCCCTTATATGGGGGAGGGAGGTGGGCAACGGCAAATTGAAGAAACTCACGAGCCACTGTTGTTTTTGCAGGTCATTAAGTCTGTGTTAATCATCTCGGAGCATTTTCATAAGTTTGCAGAGGGAAATGAAGACCAATGAAGGGATGTGCTGATAACGGGAGAAAAAAAAAGTTGGCGAGGGATGATCAAATTCAATGTGGCCTAAGCTAACTCTTTGAACCTTGAACCGATCAAGTCACCATTATTAAGGTGGTGCTAGACTGAGCATCCATCATGGAGTCTTGACTTCAAACTTGACATCAAATTTGCTTATTCGTGATGATGAAGGTGGAATGCTATTTCTCACACTGTTTCTGACACCTTTGCAAGTGCAGTCCACTGCTAAAGTGTGGTCTTCTTAGAAAAATACATAGATGTAGGACATGTGGATGTGTATATTATAGCAATTTTATCAGAAGCAGAGAGGTCAATGCAGAGAATTACTCCGAGTTCTGTTTTATATACTTATTAGCAGCTGCATTACAAATTGAAGGCCTAATTTACGGTGCCAACATTGAGGAAAGTGGATACGGTATTCAGAATTAACAAAGCCTTCCAACAACACTTTTTATATGCGAATTCATACTAAATAAACATAAACTATTCATGAATAAAGCCCCCCCATGTTCTTCGCACTCGCTTTTAAATATTTTCCGTGTAGAGAACATGTCTAATTGTAGCCTGGCACAGCGTCTCCAGTAAACCTAGCTCAGTGAACCCGTATTTCCTAACTGCAACTGACTATCTTTATTTCTTTGGCTCAATAAAACCCTGCCGTTTATGTGAAACCAACAAGATTCGAGTGACATCATTCACACTTTTCCCGTGTGTTTTTAACTCTGTACTCAGTGTTTGCCACAAAGCATTGCACAAAATCTTTATAACATGATGGAGTTCTTATTTGTGGTACGTTTCCCTTTTGTTCTGCGATTCATTTGTTTAATGCTCAAGGATGATAGAGATTATGCATTCATTGTTGGATAGGTGTAATATCACCTTATGGACTAATTAACTAATGGTTGTGGGTGTAGATGAATCTCTGGAGCCTTGCCAACGGTACCTTTCCACAGCTGGGTCTTGTTTGCTTGCCTTATCTCAATTCCCCTTAGTTTTTCTACTATGAAATCTTTCCTTTTCCTCACGCCAACAATACCACAGTCTGTTGGGTTTTCTTTTTTTAGTGAATGGGGGTGTCTGGGGGTGTGAGAATGAAAGTGATTTCACATCCAAACCCCATACACCAGTTTTCTTAATAATAGTATTTTTTTAGGTTGTCTTTCTTCTCTGGGGTCTCTATAAACATGACATCTCCCATTTAACCCTTTCTTTACAGCTGAATAAACTTTTGGCATGCAAAGACGTATCGCTGAGCCCAACGTCCTTGAACATTTTACACCGCAATACTCCCCTGTCTTACCTTTTTTCCAGTTTATTACATTAACATGTAACGGCTCCAGATGTTGACTTCTCTTTTTTTATTCAGTTTAAGTACTAATTGAATTTGCCCATAAAAGAGCAGATGCTTTCTGCTTCAGAACACAATGTGTCATGGGCACAAAAATGACAGGAACATGTTGGGAATTGGACTAAAGCACTGAGTGAATTTTAACTCTTTCTATGCCAGGACTTTGTATCATGCTGTATGTGTAAGAGATAGGTGATTTACAATAATGAGTTTACTGTAATACTCAGGAGTGACACAAATAAATATGTTGATTACAGTGATTAACACCCCTTAAAAGACATGTTATGCAAGAATATTGACATGCAGCATTCCAACGTTCTATCACTCCTGTTACAATTGTTAAACAAAATGCTGTAGATAATTATGTTGCAGGCTCAATAATCCAGTGAAAACTGCCTTTAATAAAATAAAACCTTGGGACAATGATCACTAGTTAATTTCCACAGTTTATGCTGTAGCGTTTCCCATGAAAATGTGGTCAGCACATCATTTCAGAGTGGGAGTGGGAAATCTAACATTTCTATTTATTTATTTTATTCACCACACATGTTTCCAATCTGCAGAAACTCAGCATAGTTGGGTTTTTCCCCTTTTACAATGCCATTACAAAACAATGTTCATTGTTTGTGGCATTTGCTCTAATTTTACAGCTCTTGCTCCATCATTGCTTAGTCCTGCACTGGACTGACTATGGGATATGGGGACTCTTTTCATGCTGTTTTATTTAAGGATGTTATTGTTGGCCCTTGCACAGGCCACAGTCAGCCCCTGGGTCTTTTTCCCAAGCGATAGAACCACCCACACGTCATCCATCATCTGACCTCTCTGCATGACAGGTCACTTCTGCTTTTCCACCAGGATGCACTGTGTTTGTGTGTGTGTGTGTGTGTGTGTGCGTGTGTGTGCGTGTGTGTGTGTGTGTGTGTGTGTGTGTGTGTGTGTGTGTGTGTGTGTGTGAGCCAGTTTTGGGACAGTAATTATAAGATGAGGTTGAGACAGAGCTCATAATGCAGATGATACTCTGTTAAGATGGTGTGGTTTATACAGTGCCGTAAAACCTCATCTAAATACAGTTCAGTGTGTCTTGCCAAGCTCTGCAAACATTGTGCTAATTATATGCTATTATCTATAATTACAAATAGGTAGGCTATTATTGCACCTATTCACCAACTATTATTGCACCACCACAGTTCAGGGTGTTTATAATTATAACAACCTGAAACATACTGAATGAAATATGACTAAGGCTTTACATATGATGATAAGAAGGTAAAGAGAGGAACTTGTTTATGTGGTGTGACAGTGCCCCCTACTGGCAGTTTGGTTCACATCATGCCGTTGCAATTTTCCTCCCATCATTTATTTTTGGCCAAAAATTAGACATAATTTCATCAGTAAAAACTTTCTTTTCAAATTTGAATGTTGATTTTGGGACATCAAATATCATAGTAATCAAGGCAAAACATTCCATGGACCATTTTAGACAATGAGGCCTTTAAACACTACAGACAAAATATGTCCATTTCAGGTTTCACTTTGAAGTCCATGAAATTGACATTTCCACTGTAATATTTATTTTAATTTCATTAATATCACTTTGCTTATATCTAGAGACAAAATAAAATCAACAACCTTAACATATTTACCCACTTGCAACATTTCTCAGTAGTATAGTTTATATTTAAATAATACTTTTACAGCTATTTTTCAACTTAAGTTAGTGTGTAATGTTGTTGTTTGAGCATAAAAAAGATCTGCAATATTACAAAGCTCAAAGTCTACTCCAAAGGGAGATATTCTACTTAACAGAATCCACTTTTCAAGAACGGCTCGTTTGGACTACAACACACTTTTTCCGGATCTTATGAAGTCACGATGTTCCTCATTTAAATAATCCCCGCCCACGGAATACACAAAAAAAATTGGCGAGGCATGGTTGAGCTGCGCTAAAGAAGATGAGGAGTGTTGTCTCTGTTTTTTCCACCCCGGAAAAAGTTTGTCCTAAGGCTAATGAACTTTGAAGATGAACAATGTATTTTTAACACTGTTCCTGAACATCATAACCTCAACGTTTGCCTGTGTGCTGCACATTTTACGGAGAACAGCAGACAGACAGAATACAATGCAGGCTATACGCTCAAAAGCTTCTCCTGAAAGATGCAGCCATTCCCATTTTGTCTGGACAATCTGTTGTTTATGGATAAAAACTTGTAAGTATATTTGTAGTTGTGTTTTCTATTAACAGGTCCAATTCTAAGCTTTATGTATTTGCTATGACTGCTATGATGTAAACGAAGGGCAAAGTTTTGCCTCCGCCCGCCTGCTAACTAACATTACAGAATTGATAGTGTTTACTTTTGTAAGCTCTTGCTTTTGTAAGACTTCACCGCCCCTTAGGAATATTATGATTTTTGTGATCGATTACTGTTTGTATTACCATAGTTTTCCGACAAATATGATTAAATGGTGGATAACATAAAAAAACACTCTGAAACGTCCTGTGAAATCCGTGCTTGCAAAGTCTGCGCTTGACATCCGTTCAGCACAATCCTCTTGTTCGTTAACATTGTCAGGGTCTGAATCAAGCCCGAAATGGTTTGAAATTGACGCCATCCATAATATTTACTTCTGAGTAGAGCTTGCGGTTGACATTTCCATAAAGCACAGCCAGTCACAAAACATACTGGGCTAACAAATCACATATTGATATTTTGTAACAAGATATTTTGTAAATTTCCTAACATAAATATATAAAACATTTATTTTTGTGAGTAAATGCAGCACAATCGTGAACATAAGTGGACAACTTTAAAGGCAATTTTCTCAATGTTTCAGTATTTTTGCACCATCAGATTCCAGATTTTCAAATAGTTGTCTCTCGGACAAATATTGTCCTGTCCTAACAAACCATACATCAATGGAAAGCTTATTAATTCAGCTTTCAGATGATGTATACATCTCAATTTTAGAAAATTGACCCATGTGACTGGTCTTGTGGTCAGGGTCACATATTCTAGTACACTCACCTAAAGGATTATTAGGAACACCTGTTCAATTTCTCATTAATGCAATTATCTAATCAACCAATCACATGGCAGTTGCTTCAATGCATTTAGGGGTGTGGTCCTGGTCAAGACAATCTCCTGAACTCCAAACTGAATGTCAGAATGGGAAAGAAAGGTGATTTAAGCAATTTTGAGCGTGGCATGGTTGTTGGTGCCAGACGGGCCGTTCTGAGTATTTCACAATCTGCTCAGTTACTGGGATTTTCATGCACAACCATTTCTAGGGTTTACAAAGAATGGTGTGAAAAGGGAAAAACATCCAGTATGCGGCAGTCCTGTGGGCGAAAATGCCTTGTTGATGCTAGAGGTCAAAGGAGAATGGCCTGACTGATTCAAGCTGATAGAAGAGCAACTTTGACTGAAATAACCACTCGTTACAACCGAGGTATGCAGCAAAGCATTTGTGAAGGCACAACATGCACAGCCTTGAGGCGGATGGGCTACAACAGCAGAAGACCCCACCGGGTACCACTCATCTCCACTACAAATAGGAAAAAGAGGCTACAATTTGCACGAGCTCACCAAAATTGGACAGTTGAAGACTGGAAAAATGTTGCCTGGTCTGATGAGTCTCGATTTCTGTTGAGACATTCAGATGGTAGAGTCAGAATTTGGCGTAAACAGAATGAGAACATGGATCCATCATGCCTTGTTACCACTGTGCAGGCTGGTGGTGGTGGTGTAATGGTGTGGGGGATGTTTTCTTGGCACACTTTAGGCCCCTTAGTGCCAATTGGGCATCGTTTAAATGCCACGGCATTGTTTCTGACCATGTCCATCCCTTTATGACCACCATGTACCCATCCTCTGATGGCTACTTCCAGCAGGATAATGCACCATGTCACAAAGCTCGAATCATTCGAAATTGTTTTCTTGAACATGACAATGAGTTCACTGTCCTAAAATGGCCCCCAAAGTCACCAGATCTCAACCCAATAGAGCATCTTTGGGATGTGGTGGAACGGGAGCTTCGTGCCCTGGATGTGCATCCCACAAATCTCCATCAACTGCAAGATGCTCTCTATCAATATGGGCCAACATTTCTAAAGAATGCTTTCAGCACCTTGTTGAATCAATTCCACGTAGAATTAAGGCAGTTCTGAAGGCGAAAGGGGGTCAAACACAGTATTAGTATGGTGTTCCTAATAATCCTTTAGGTGAGTATACCCCAAAAACAAAATCAAGACTTTGTGAAAGGGCATTATCAACTGATAATGACATCTACATTGACTATATCAGTTTTTGAAAATAGATGACAGCATGTATTCATACTGTTGTATAAACATATACATAGGCCTATATTACGTTCAACAACACTTAATTTAAGTACAATCAACCTGGATTTTTTAAGTAATTTAAACTTTAATTACACTAAACGGATTTTTTAAAAATCTGTGAATATTGTATGACATAAAAAAGTTGAAATTGCTTAACTGATGAGTAAAAGCAACTTATATATATATAATACTTTCATGTTTAACAGCTGTATAATTCATATAAAAATAAAAATAAAAATAAAAAATGAATTAAAACTAAGCTATTTGAAGTGCCTGATAAAACACTTTAAGGTTCTATAACCTTTTCTTTTAAGAGTGTTTTAATTAACATGAACTAACAATGCAAAATATCTTCTAAAGCATTTATTAATCTTAGTTAATGTTAATTTCAGCATTTACTAATACATTAGATTTATGAATAGTTGTATTTTCATTAACTAAGGTTAATGTTAAAGATAAAAAAACACTGTAACAAATGTATTGTTCATTGTTGTTAGTTAATGCATTAATATGGGACCTATAATTGTAAAGTGTTACCACTGTCTAAGACGCATCTTAGTGTCCCAAGGAAAATGTTTTCTGAAGTATTCGGTTCTGAATGCATTTCCTTCATAGGCTCGATTTTTCAAATAAAGATAGTCAGACTGCCTGTGGTTTTCTTCATTGAACTTGCAGCAGTAATTGAAGCAGTTCCCATGGGTGTAGTGCATTTGGGGACGTTAAGTGCTGTCTCTTGTCATGCTATGTTTTTGTAAAATAGGTTCTTTTTGTCAGTTTCCTGTGATGTTCTTCATTGTTTTTTTCCTCATTTATTTATTTATTTCTTTAAAGTGTGCAAGAAGCCCCTAATGCTTGTTTTCCACGAGAGGCTCTCCTCCATCCCAGGGGGCTGTCAGTTGTGGAAGGGCCTCCATTTTCACCCGTCACTAAGATGGCCCATCTACCAGAACACACAAAGTCTTGGCATCTCAGCTCCTGAGAAATGGATTACCTATTGGAGCTGACACCCAGAAACTTACTCCTTTCTTCCATGTTAATGTCTCATACTTGACTGATGTGACTGATAAAACTTGGCAGTACAGATATACATATGAACATATTTTCATACTTTCACTTGAATATTTTTCATTTTTTTTTGTATTATTATTTATACTGTGTTTGCATGTTTATTAAGTTAAGGTACATAAAGTATTGGCTCCAAAAATATTTTCAGCATTTCAACAGTGTTCTGTAAAGCCTTTTATAGGCCTTTCAGAGTAATTTAAATGACACATAAAACATTACATAAATCAGCAAAAATGTTACAACAAACATTGTAATTTATATAAATTTATGATTAATTTATGACGTTTCATGACATTGTGACAACGTGCCTCTTTTAATTCTACCTGTTTAAATTCACATTAAAATTGCAATTCTCCTTTGGTAGGCCAACTTCAATTCACATTTGAGAACTGAATCACAAGTAATTTTCCCAATTTAATTCTGAACTGAAAGGAGTATACCACAAAATTCAGCCAAAAATTTAAATTCAGTCATCATTTACTCATGTTGTTCCAAACACAAAATAATATATTTTGAAGAATGTCAGTAGGCTCACCAAACAGTTGACTATATTATTTTTCCCCCATACAATGGAAGTCATTGGGGTCTATCAGTTGTTTGTTAACCATGCATCTTCTTCCAAATATATATTTTTTGTGTTCAGCAGATGAAAGAAATTCAAAGGTTTGGAAAAACTTTAGGGTGTGTAAAATTGACAGAATTTTCTGTGTTTTTTTGGGTGAACATTTATGGTTTATTTATAATTTAAAACTTTATACTCATTCACTGACCTCTTCTGGAAGGTTGTGGTTTGTGTGTCATATCCTCATCAAGGATGTAGCGTTGTGCTGAAGCAGCTTACTTACGAAATTTCCGTAGGTGACGGAGCATTTCCGTAGTAACCTGTCTGGCCTGCTCTCCTTCATCGCTGCCTGAAGCAGCGGAACTTTAGAGTTCATGCTTTGGCTGTCGTGACAGCTCGACTGGCGCGACCAGCGGATTTCAAGGGCTGGAACACCTTTTTTCGCGACCGAAAGACACAACAACACAGCCAAGATGTTGAATATGTGGAAAGTGAGGGAGCTGGTTGATAAAGCGTAAGTATTGTGAATGTTTTCTTAAGTATTTTGGTGTCTTGTCTCATACCTGTTGAAAATGAGACACGTACGCACTCGTTGACGTCACACACTCTCGAGACAGGAGCTAGCACAGTAGCTAACTACAGCTTTGTTGTCCCCTTAAAAGTCGACAGCGTAACGTTATATAAAACAGTAGTTTTCCAGTCGGTTACTATACTTTATCAGACGTTTTCACTTGTTCATCGCGGCTTTGTTTTGTTTACAAGACAAACGATTCCCGCAAACTTCGTTTCTTTGAACTCAGTGGCTAATTTTATGACAGTTGCTAAACTTGTGTTGGCTGTCAAAACACGGTGCTTGTTTTTAATAGTGCTTTTCACACCAAACTAACGTGTCACGTCTGTTAACATTATGAATGAGAAAATGATTTAAAAGTAAAGTAAGAGCACACGTTTTACTTGCATTGGAGTGACCATAACTTTCATATTTGACAGCTATTTTCAGGCATTGTTTAAGCTAATCAGTTAGCCTGATATGAAAAGCGAATAATTGGCCATATTTGTGCGGTGTCCTTTGCTGATTAATTGTCAAACTGTTTACACTTTCTGGTTATAATCCAGTTAGAAAGACTGTAAGTATAAAGATGGACGCGTACGTTAGCTGCTATATTAGAGCCCATGAGTTTTATGGAAACTCCTGAAGTTAGACTGAAACTTGAAGTTAGACTGAAACTTGAAGTTAGACAAAGGACAGTAACTGGAATTTTTTTTTTTCAAGAAAAAAATTCCAACAAAATAATTCACTGTTATGTTTCTGTTAAAAAATATGAGTTTATTATACATTTTACAGTTTGTTTGTCCCATGAAAATAACATTTAAAAGATTAGCATTTACTTTGAGGTTAGTGGCATTCTGCACTTTTTCAGTGGTTTAGTCCAGTAAGACATGCTGTCATGTTTGCTTTTACATAAAAATTTTAGGCTGCCGCCACTTTTCATACTAAGTCACTACTTGACCTAAGTATTTGCTGGAACCCTCTTTCATGAAATGGAGGTTGCAATCGTTTTTTCTTCCCTATTGAGACGCATATCCAAGTGAATTAGCTTCTCTGACAAGAACACATTTAGGGCAGAACTTGTTTTTGTCCATTGGGAATTGATTGGACGGTTGTGGTTTGCTATTGTTGTGATCTCATGTGAGTGACAGGTTGCCCCACCTACACGCCAGTAAACGCATAATCAGAGAAGAGAAGAGATGTCACTGCAAGAGGGAGGGGACATTATTTTGATAAAAAATTACGAGGGCACATTAATTAAAAATAAAATAATGATGTGCACAGTTAAATCATTTTTCATATTACTCATATATTCCATTTTCAAGAATTTTCAATTTAGATTTTTTTGCTCAGAAATTAGGCCCATTCACTATCTCAGAAACCATTTAAAGGTTAAACTCTGTTCTAGCTGTGCTGTCTGTCTTGCACACAGCCACAACTGCTGTCTTACGGAAAGATTATGAGGTTGATCAAAAGGCAAGTACAGCTATTCAAAATTATGTTTGTCTTGAGAAGTGCCACAGTCAATGACAAATCAAATCCCCTTCATAAAATTAACTACCGGTCATAGTCACAGACTACACTTTGATTTTATTTTTGTAGACTTGTGTATCTCAGAGTTGGGCTGTCTGTTTACTGCGATTGAAGAACCAAAATGGCTTTTGCAACTTTTATTCAACAGGAAATTGGTGAGAATGAGTTTAGCTACAAGAATGTCATACAGTATGATGATCATTAAAGAGGTTATTGTGCAACTCTCAACCTGAGTTTTTTTATTTTTTTATTATCCTTCTCTGACAGTACATAAAAATGGTTACTGAAGGCTTTAATTCACAAATATGAGTTTGCATAAACGTTTGGGTGTTGCCTAACTGCGTACGTCCCTGACACTGTGTCATTTACACGTTCTTTTCAGCTTTGTAACTATGTGATGATATAATAAATCAGCTGATGTTGTAAGCTGAAGGGTGTAGCTACTTAATAGAGACTACAATTAATTATTGGAGAAGCAAAAAGCCTATATCTTACAGTATATGCTGGATGACACTGAGTATTAAGAAAGTATCAATTCCATCACTCATCATGACCTGCAAAATAACCAGAAAAAACAAAAACATTGTCATTTCTTTTTTTTTTACATAGCAACTTTGAAAACAGTGTAGCAAGCTGTTGCCTCCAAAATCAGTCTGTCATCTCCATCAGTCTGACCTTTTTACAGACGATTTGCCAAGTGTACCCATGGGTGAACTGATGAAGTGTGTGGAATTTAGCTTCATGCTGGTAAAGCAATGAACAGCTTGTTCCAAAATGGTGTGAAAGTTCTGAGATGACACAGGAAGACTTCAGTGCTTTAGTATTTAGCATAGTGGATAGTATTTATCACTTACCACAGGGATCAAATAACTGGAAAGAATTTCAGTAGTACCTGAAATAAAAATCAAAGCATTGTCCTCAAGCTGTGAAACCACCAGTTAATGCAGCTGACCGGTTTGGTGTGTTTTTGAAGAATTAAGACACTCTTGTTTTCCCCAAATTTTTTCTGGAGGAGTAAATGCACTAAATTGCACCCTGCAAGCAAAGCAAACGGATGTCTTGATCTATTTTTTATCAACTCAAACTGTGCCAAAGTTAATTACAGTATTTATCTGTTTTACTCTTTCTTTGATCATTTTTATTCTATAGGTGATTGTGTAATCTGTCTGATTAAACCTTGAATAAACAAGGAGAAAATAATGTAGGGAGTTTTTATTTTATTTTTGCAGTTTACTCTTCCATTGAGCAAGACAATACCCAGGTATCTTTTCAATAGGCTGTAAACTGAGACATTTTCTAGACGTGGTCTTTATTAAAACCACAAACAATCTAGGAGTAGGAAAGATTGAAGACCTCATATGGTGCTTTTTATTTGATCCACCCTCTATTCTCAGAGAGCCTGTCCTACACCCCTCCCATATACTGAGATCTTGTGTGTCTTGTATAACCACTCTTTACTCTGTTAATGTCCCTCTAGTGCTAAACTGGTTTGACATAATAAGAGCTTTTGGTTCCCTGCTTTACTGCTTACCACCATCTGCTATTCGAATGAAGGTGTGGTCTGAGATTTGATTATTTGAATAACTGTCCTGTTCTGTTCCTTTTTTAATAGATAATGAAAAGGTTTCACTGGAACTAGTTATGCAACCATTGGGGATTTTTTAAAATGGTTACTCACAATATATATATATATATATATATATATATATATATATATATATATATATATATATATATAGTTTGAATAGGATGTGGTTTTCTGTTTATTTATAATCACTGTTGATTTAACAATAAACAATACGTGCCGGGCAGCGCTGCTGACGACTTCCGTAACTTGAATGAAGCACGTTGATGGGCTTTGCTCTTGCTCTTGCTCTGGTTGATGTGTGTGCCCGCTCTTCCGACAGAAGTGCCCATACAAGGAATGCCGCCCTTTATTACATCATACAGGGCCATAAAGACTTTACGAAACATATAACCCTGAAGAAACTCGTTTTTTTAAACTTTGGCCATGTTTAGCATGAGAATCCAACTATTTAACAGTGTAAATAAGTCAGAATGCATGAAATAGCATTAGACATCCCCTTTAATATCATTTCCATCTTGTTCAACTAAAGGATTAAACTGATGTGAAACAGAATCAACTTTATGGATATCCATTTAAAGTACCTATAACAAACATCACCTAATGCAGATGATTAATGAAGGCACCTGTGCAACAGTCTGCTCAGTCTCGCAATTCAGTTAATTTTTACAACTGATTTATCAAAATGTTGTTTTTTTTAAGCTTTCTGCCATCCAAGTAATACAGTGCTATGCATAAGTTTAGACACCCATGCTAAAGTTGACTAAAAAGAGGAATAAAAAATCATCTTTTGGAAATTGAACTTATTGCCTTAATTTAAAAAATGAGGAAAAATCCAACCTTTAAGGACATAAATTTTCTTTGTGAATAAATAATGTATCGTAAATAAATAAATGTTCTTCCTTAAAATACAGGGTGCATAAGTTTGGACACCCCTATGTTAAATTCCCATAGAGGCAGGCAGATTTTTATTTTTAAAGGCCAGTTACTTCATGGATCCAGGATACTATGCATCCTGATAAAGTTCCCTTGGCCTTTGGAATTAAAATAGCCGCACATCATCACATAGCCTTCACCATACCTAGAGATTGGCATGGAGTACTTTCCATAAGATCATCTCTCAATGCAAATCAAACTAGCTATTAGGCTAACTGAAAAAAAAAAAACATGCCAATCTCTAGGTATGGTGAAGGCTCTGTGATGATGTGCGGCTATTTTAATTCCAAAGGCCAAGGGAACTTTATCAGGATGCATAGTATCCTGGATCCATGAAGTAACTGGCCTTTAAAAATAAAAATCTGCCTGCCTCTATGGGAATTTAACATAGGGGTGTCCAAACATATGAACCCTGTATTTTAAGGAAGAACATTTATTTATTTACCATACATTATTCATTCACAAAGAAAATTGGTGTCCTTAAAGGTTGGATTTGTCCTCATTTTTTAAATTAAGGCATTAAGTTCAATTTCCAAAAGATGATTTTTTATTCCTCTTTTTAGTCAACTTTAGCATGGGTGTCTAAACTTATGCATAGCACTGTATTACTAGTAATATTTAGTCTTTGCTGAAAGGTTCTTTCCCTCAGATTATCACACAATCACTCTGAATAAAGACTTTACTGAAAGGCTTTTTTGTTTTAATCTCTTTCTCACAGAACCAATGTTGTGATGAACTATACTGAAACTGAGTCTAAAGTTCGAGAAGCCACCAATGATGACCCATGGGGACCCTCTGGACAGTTAATGGGGGAGATTGCCAGGCAAGTGGGGTTTTTTGATGGTTTATTTGTGACTTCTCTGCATGCTTTCTGTGAACTTTATCTTGAACCTGTCTGCAGTTACACATATTTACGATATGGAGAATGCTAAGCCAAGCTTTGCCTATCTTCGGTTTCAATACAGGGCTACGTTCATGTACGAGCAGTTTCCTGAGGTAATGAATATGCTGTGGACTAGAATGCTGAAAGACAACAAGAAAAACTGGAGAAGAGTTTACAAGGTATGCTTTACTGATGACAATACAGGAGTTTTGTTTTGCTGTAATCGGTCCTGAACTTAACTGTCCTTTCTACCTCAGTCTTTACTGCTGCTGGCGTACCTGATTAGAAATGGATCTGAACGGGTGGTCACGAGTGCAAGAGAGCACCTGTATGACTTGCGTTCAATTGAAAGCTATCATTGTGTAGGTGAGTGAACTGCACAAAGGCAAGAGCTTATATAATTTTTCATCTTCCATGTACACTGTTTGATGTCTCAAAGATATTGAAAAATGATGGATGAATGGGCTTTGTGTTTCAGATGAGAATGGCAAAGACCAGGGTATCAATGTGCGTCAGAAGGTAAAGGAGATGCTAGAGTTTGTCCAGGACGATGACAGATTGAGAGAGGAGAGGAAGAAAGCCAAGAAGAACAGGGACAAGTATATAGGCGTGTCCTCTGACAGTATGTCGGGTTTCAGATACTGTAAGTCCCTAACTTCCTTTTCTAGGTCTTATACATGCGCACACACACACACACACACTGTCCTCCCCATCATGTTTATAAAGGTATACAAGGTGTTTTATCCCACACAGCAAACACATTTATCATAAGGAATTTATCTAAAAGGGACTATCTGAAAACAAGGATGTCCCCTGTCTCCTCTCCACTGTAATTATCCCTGAAGGGTTTGCTTTGCCAGATGAGTGAACTGTACTGTAGCTTTATTTTGATGTTTAGTTTTGATGCCCTTGATTGGGAAGGAAAAATGCAATGCATGATTTGTAATGGCTGTTTCAGATTTAATTTGGTATCTTGTTTTAGTTTGACAGTCGTTTTACCTTTAAAAGTTGAATGAAACTTGATATATATATGTGATTATATATTAGAATTATATATGTGAAATATGTGATTTTGAGATGGTGGCTTGCAAATTTATCCAGTAATGTAACCACAGTACAGTCACAGAATATACCTAAGTTGAAGCTTTACAGCCTTATCTCTCTTCTCTTCACATTGATATCGAGTGTTTGTGTGTGAATCTTATACCGGGTCATATTTCACCCCACCCCCTGAAAATAACTAAATTAAATTATATTTTGCATAACAACATAAAGCCTGCATTTTTGCATTATTTTCATGACAATTAAGCACCCCCTTCATAAAAAGAAATTGTATATTAATTAAATTAAGTATTTATCATAACTTGGTAATATTTATTGTATTACCTTTCATTAATGCTTATTAAATCATTTAATTCTAATAAGAATCACCATTTAGAATAATGGAAATTACAAACAACCTCAAAAGAAAACATAGTAATTTGAATTGGGTCGGGAAAATGTGCTTAGTGTTCATAAAAATATATCTGAGTTTGGGTGAAATATGACCTAGACATCACCCTTTTATTCCTTATTGTCATATATTCATTCTAAATGAAGCTTGACTTTATAATATGTGTATATAGTATAACACACTGCTATCCTGTTTATGCATTCTGCAGCGGAGGACAGGTTTGATTTCAAAGAATCACGCTCGAAATGGGATGAAGACTGGGACAAGAGCAAGGGGGCTTTCCCTTTCAGTGAGAAACTGGGAGAGATCAGCGATAAGATTGGAAGCACCATTGATGACACAATCAACATGTTCCGCAAAAAAGACAGGGACGACTCGCCTGACAGATTCAGGTCAGGACCCCCAGGCCGTCTCACCTTCCCGTCTCAATCACCTGGAAACACCTTTTCTCTTTTTTTTTTTGAAACACAAATAGCATAAATGTTATAACTAATTAAATGAACAAATTGTTGACAGCTGTTTATAACATTTTGAACTGATTGTGTCATGGACTGATTGTGTTTTGTCTACTTGTTCTCAAAGAAAGAAAGCATTTGTTAGTAATCTTACACAAATGCTTTATCTCCTCTGTATAGTGAGGCAGATGAGGACCGTCGGGGAACGCGAAACGGGCAGACGGGGAAATCCGAATTTAAAGATGAAGAGACGGTGACAACAAAAAGCGTCCAGATCGTCCAGGCCACGGAGACCACTGCCACTCGTAAGAGAGGTGTTCCATCCAAAACGATAGACCTGGGAGCAGCTGCGCGTTACACTGGCGATAAACCCTCCACTGACTCAAACACAAGCCAGGTAGAGAAACACTGCAGTGAAATAATAGCTACTAACACTAGTCTTTTTCCTGTATAATTAAACCTCTCTGGCACTTGGACTCGTCAAATATGCAACTTCAACAAGAGGTTTGTTAGTAAATAGCACAAAAATTAAATGTTAAACTTGTATTTAAAAAAAACTTAGACTCTACACTGACATCTTGTGGTAGATGTTAAGAGTGTTTTCAGTTTGTCCTCTCTTTGTTGCTGTAGACCACATCAGCAGTGAACCAGCCCAGTTCTGGTCTGGTGGACTTGTTCTCGGCAGATCCTGTACCTGATCAACCAGCCTCCAAAGGTGACAGTATAACATCTTTGGGTTTTAGCAGAGGAAAATATTTTAGATTTTTTAATTCTCATTTATTTGCTTTGTGGTTCGACACTACCTCAACAATTGAACATGCAAGAACAATTCACTGTGGGATGCTTGGGAGGAGTAATATTGAAGGGTTCATTCCTAATGGAAGTAGGGTTGCACCAACTAGTCGATTAGTTCTGCATCAAGTCACTAAAGTAAAAATAAATCCAAAGAGTGCTTTATGGTCACAAAACATGTTGTAAGCAGACCACACCAATGCTGCTGACAAATGAGATGGTCTGTGTTCAAGACAAACAATTTCAAACCACCCTGAATGTATGCTCAATTATCGCCCTAAAAGACCTGACAGAAACTACAGGCAAGCAGGACATGACTGTTTTTGCAACAATAGCAAACAGCATGACTCTTGCACTATTCTACAACACATAATTTAGGCCGTGAGACAGAGGGTTGATCGGTACCATTTTGAGGGATTAAACCGCATGGTGATTTTTGTGTAGGTATATGAGCCTGTATTTGAAAAATGTGTGATAGCATTAGATTCAAGGTAGTTTTTGGTTACAGAGGACGATTTTCAAACATATGTCAAGAAAAAGGATAAATGAAATTTGTATAGGAGTTTGTATTAGAGTATTGAGTTTGTACAAATTTGTATAATTTGTATTTGTATAGTATCAGAGCCTGAAGAAGCATGGTGTGTGATACACTTGTCTTCTGGCATTCCCTTCTCCTTTTCCATGTTGAAGTGGATAGCACTACCACTAAGCCTGAAACAGCATAAAACATTTGATTATCACACCTCCAGAAAAGTACTTGCACAAAATTCTCAAGTAGAATTCCGTGAAAAAGTCCAAATCAGAAAAAGCATGGGATCAAAACACAAAACAAAATATCACCATAAACTGTTGTTCAATAGAACGATTTTTTAAAACTATTTTCAACTCAGAGTTTCTCAGCGCCCCATAGGCCTAGAAAGGTGGTTGACACATCATTTTAAATCCCCGACACTGCCTCTTCCAATGCAAAAAAACAACCGTTTGGATTATAGAAGCATTTTTCTCTCTTGTAGTCACTGAACACCTTACCTTGAGATAGGATGATATAAGTGTTGATTTCTCATGAAAGCTACCATGGATCGGATGCTATCACACATTTTCCAACACTAGAGATGTGTACCTTCATGAAAATCAAAAAGAAATTTAATCCCTCAAAATGGTACCGGTAGCCCAAATTTGGGGTCCCGTCTCATGGCCTAATTGGACTTTTCATGAATAGAATAATGCTCATACATATTATGAGTCATTTGCATAAGGTAAACATTTCTGTCAAAGTACTTCTCTGTATTATTACAGAAAAGTATTAATGTGACAACACCGGTAATACCGGTGTCACCGGCGTTTTTTTTTAAATCGCTAATTTAAAGGCAAACGTAAACTGTCCGCACTGGTAATCATAATGGTGTGGAGGAGCACTGTTTTGTTGTGTTTTTCATTAAGAATAATAGGCTAATGAACTAACCAATAAAGCAATCTGCCTGAATTGGCACTAATTTGAAAACGAAACTAATATTCGAAGATCACTGGGTATTATTCGATTATTATTCGGAAATCGCAGCCCTCCCCCACATGCATGTATAGGCTACTGTGAGACAATGTTTCTTCTTCTGTTGTCTGAGACTTGATTGACAGCTTTTAGATGCGTTATTGGCATCTCGCTACCCTCTGGTTACATGAATGTGTCACCACCGCATCAGAACCAAAAACATGGGATTTTTTTTATCACACAACCTATTCGATATTCTATAATAAAATCAACTAATCAAATAATCGAAAATCATGACTCATCCCTAGAATAGAACAAGCGTTTTTCCATAGGAATGAACTGAAAACGCTTTCCCTGTTCTGCTCGCTCTGCACCCGTGGACACGTGCGGCCGTGCGCATTAGTTTTGTTTTCAAATTAGCGCCAATTCGAGGCGGATTGCTTGAATGGTTAGTTCATTAGCCTATTATTCTTAATGAAAAACACAACACCAAAACAGTGCAATGACAAATTCGCTAAAACAGGCGCTTTTACATTTTGCTGTGACACCAAATATTTTGCAGTCACCTTGTTAGTCAGCTCCTCACTCTCTTGTGCTGAGATTCTAGTTCGGCTCACGATTTATTAAGCAGACACGTTCAGTTTAATAGTGTCTGTTCTCTAACTGAACTAAAGGATTTTTATATAAAAAAATCTAATCGACGGTGGGGTGGGGGGGGGGGGGGGCATGTGATGTAGCCGGTGTTGCTTCTGTACACCGGTAACACAGACTATCGTAGCAGGCCTAGTAGTTGTTCAAGCTGTAGTTGATGTTCATGAAGAATGGATGAGGAGATAAGTGAAAGTAGAAAGAAGCGTTATGCCATTAGTTTGGCAGCGTGGATGTATCCCGCTGAAAAGGAGGGGTGCACAGAGAAGTTTAGCATATGCACTCTCCTGCGCTCCTGCTGCCTGCTGAAGCATATAGTCACTGTGGCCAGATGTCAAAGCGGTCCCTGGTGGGTGTGTAGTGCCGAGCAGATGTTTAGCTCTCATCCTAACTGTCCTGCTCCCTCCTCCACCATTCAAAGAGCTGCATCTTTCCTCCTCTACATAACTCCAGCCACAGGCTGCTGGAATGTAACGTGAGTTACACACTCTGAGTGTGTATGTCCATTACAGACGCCAACAGATGTTTCTTATTTTTGTCTTTTTCTTAGGAGATTAGTGAGGAATTGATATGTTTTGCAAATCTAGAATGTCATAATTGAACCACTCTCTTTCATTCTAGGTTTAAACTCTGACCTGATTGGAGGTTTTGCTGATTTTTCTTCTTCTGCAGCTGCAGCCACTCTTCCATCATCAGCTGGTATGTTTATATAACCTCTTAACACACTTTCAGGTCAAAAATTCAACCTGAAACTCTTTCTTATTTTTACATCTTCTTACTACAATGTACACTACTGTTCAAAAGTTTGGGTCAGTAAAACATCATTAGTTTTATTCAGCATGGCCTCATTAAATTGATAAAAGTGACTGTAAAAACTTTTCAAAAGAATTCTATTTCAAATAAATGCTGTTCTTTTGAACTTTCTTTTCATCTAAGAAATCTGACAAAAAAAGTATTATGGTTTCCACCAAAATAATAAGCAGCACAACTGTTTTCAACTTTGATAAGAAATATTTTTTGAGCAGCAAATTAGTTTATTTGAATCATTTCTGAAAGAGCATGTGACACTGAAGACTTTAATAATGAGGCTGAAAATTCAGCTTTGCATCACAGGAATAAATTACATTTTAAAATATATTCAAATGAAAAATTACTATTGTAATAATATTTCGCAAGTTTACTGTTTCACTGTATTTTTGATCAAATAAACACAGCCTTGGTGAGCATGAGACATTTCTTTTCTTTTCTTTGTTTTTTAAACGTAAAAAAAATCTTACCAACCCCAAACATTTAAATGGTATTTTCAAAACTGACTAGTCAGTGTGTTTCCTAAATAACAAGTCAGTTAATTGGTCTCAAGGAAACTGTATAATTAGGCAGGTTTTGGGTTCACATGACCCCAGTCAAACATGTTTCTCAAGACAGTTTACACAAGACAGAAACAGCTGGACATAGTGGAACTGAATGGAACTGAGCACTGAGGTCTTGTTTTAAAAGTTAGACTATCTTAAACTTAAGATATTCCAACTTAAAAATATGCTATGTCCAAAGACGTCTGAATGTGCATAGCTTTAACTGTAGTGCTTTGAAAGGGATGCATTTAAATGCATAACTACTCTGAGAAGGTTTTATTGTGCAAACTGTCTAACAGACTAGCACAATATTTAAAGCACCCTTACTAATAATATCAGAACTAGTAACCAGAAAATCTGGATACATTTTGTAGAACTTAGTTATTGATTAATCGACCTTCATGACTGTAACCATAATGCTCTTTTAAAGATACACCAACAGAAAAAGTTTTTTTTTTTTTTTTTTTTGGGGGGGGGGGGGGGCAAAGTAAGTCTCTATGTTTTTTTCTGCTTAAACTCGCATGTTAAAATGAAAGCCTTAAGGGAGACAACTTGAAGGACACAAAGTGGTGATATGTGTGTGTGTTTTTTATATGATTATTTAAATATAGTTCTGGGAATATAACAGAAGGCTGTTTTTTTTTTCCCCTGCTGGACCAGAGTTTGCCATCCTCAGCTGCCTGTTTATGAAATACTCCAAGCAGAAAGCTCTTAAATAGTGAAAGGAGGAGGCAGCCATATGGTGGGCTGCTGTGCTAAAAGCTAATGAGTAAAGACACATTTCAGCTCTTGTTGGGTGTGACACATTACCCTCTGCATTTCTGGGACAGAGCTGAAGTGACTGAGAGTCTGAGATTCGTTTGATATTCATGCATCTTCAGTGCCCTGATCATTTCATTACTGGTTCTCTTACATTTCTCTATATTTTGTGTTGCTCATTTGCATGCAAATCCTCTGTTTTATTTGCTTGATGATAAAGCCTGATGTGAAGCAATATTTTGGATTTTGTATGCACAAATATGCCTTTTGATCAAAAAGCTTCAGAACTATTACAGCTTCCTCTTCTGATACTTGAGCTCTCTATAATATTTGTGCTTCTCTGCGCACCATTTCATCAGAGACTTTTGTGTTTCCTCAGCCCCAGCGCCTAGTGGAAATGGAGACTTTGGGGATTGGAACGCTTTTCCTGCAGCCCAACCAGCCGTCCCGGCAGCCCAGCCTGTCAACTCTGTAGGAATAGACCTTTTCTCAGGTCTGCAGGTGGCCCCTGCTCCTGCATCCATGGCACCCTCATCTGACCTGTTTGACCTAATGGGCTCCTCCCAGACCACTAACTTCAGCACCTCCCAAAGCATGAACTTCTCCATGACCAGCTCTCAGACCATTGGCATGCCAACGTCCAAATCACAGGTGCCTGCTGGCTTTGAGATTTCCGTCAATGTATCTATCTATATAATATGAAGAAAGAGTACTTGATACATCATACAGTCATGATCTTTTAGTTCAGGACTCCATGAAATGCTTTAAAGAGCACAGTTTTCTTTCCCACTTTTCTTTGTTATTGAAGCTCCAGTTGAGCTTGTTAGTTTTTTAATAGTAAGTAGCTTTTAGTTTACATCTATATATCTATCTATATATCTATATCTATCTATCTATCTATCTATCTATCTATCTATCTATCTATCTATCTATCTATATATATATATATCTATATCTATATCTATATCTATATCTCTATATATATATAGATATAGATATAGATATATATACACACACTTTAACTGTCACTTTTGATCAATTTAATGCGGAATTATATAATTTGCATTAAATTGATCAAAAGTGACAGTAAAAGTATCCCGAAAAAATGTATCATGGTTTGGTTTCCACCAAAATATTAAGCTGTTTTCAACATTGATAATTAAAAAATGTTTCTTGAGCAGCAAATCAGTATATTAGAATGATTTCTGAAGGATCATGTGACACTGAAGACTGGAATAATGACGCTTAAAATCCAGCTTTGCCATCTCAGGAATCAATAACATTAAAAAATGTATTCAAATAGAAAACAGTTATTTTAAATTGTAATAATAAATTACAATTTTACTGTATTTGATCAAATAAATGCAGCCTGGGTGAGCAGAAGATACTTCTTTCCAAAACACACAAAAAAAACCTTACAGACCCCAAACTTTTGAATGGTAGTTTACATTTTAAATGTGTATATTGACTGGAAGTTTATTTAGTCAAATTTTAGGAGTACAAAAATTGCCTCAGTGCTAATAGACTAATAAAACCCCACAAAAATAATACATATAAGCCATAATACATTTGATTAGGCAGAGTCATTGTATACATAGTTTTAGCCTAACTTACAAATCTGTACCTATGCATTTTTATTAGGTGTCACACCCAATTTAATAGACTTTGGTGTATTGCCATCCCTCAACGTTATGTTTACAGCACAAAGAATCAAGATGAAACCTAGTGATGTAGAGCCTGTATTGCACATAGATGTGGTTTTCATTCAGATCCCCCATCTGTGGAGTACTTAATGCAGCTCATCTAAGTGGAACTGCACACTAAACACTATTTACGCAAGAAAAGACAATTCTGGCCAAGGTTCAGAGCCAGCGGTTTAGAGAGCAGGCAACATGAAAGCGAAACGAGCGAGGGTTAACACGCAGCATCGGCACAATTTTCCACCCGCCCCCTCCTCATTACCCATCAACCCCATCCCCTTGGGACGCCCATCACAGGGAATGGCAGAATGAGGAGGAACAAGTTTAAGTCAGAAAACCATTAAATTGAAACAAAAGCCTTGCTCAAAGATAATATTTGCATGCTAAAAGCCTGACCTACTTTAAAAATGGCAAGTTTTGTTTGGCTAAAGAAAAAAGCACCCCCCATCCCCCCATAATTAGAGGGACTTGAGATGCATTTTAACATGCTGAAATAATTTAAGGGGAAGACAATGCCTCTCAACCAGCATTTCTGTCTTGTATAGCTCAAGAGTCTTGATAACCCTGACAGACCACAGTGCAATGTTCTGGAGTATTAATACTGCCTTTCATCTTCTCTGACTTGTCATTCTGCCATTGGCAAACATTCATGGCCATCGGATAATTTTAATTACCATGCTTGAATTGCAGCAGAACAGTATCATCTCAACAAAATCAGAAGAAACATTGTTTTTGATCTTATGGGTGCTGTCATAAATGGTTTGTCCTAAAACTGACTGACTTTTCTTTTGGTCTTTGCAGCCACTGCAGACTATGGGGGGCCCACTGATGCCCCAGCAACCGATGGCCCAGAAGCCCAATCCCAAAGTGTCTGTGCCTTCCACCTGGTCCAACTCTAATGTAGACATAAGCTTGGACTTCCTTGGCCCTGGCATGCAGCCACCCAAACCTTCTCAACCCACACTTAACATGATGCAGCATGGTAAGCATATATACCTGGGCCAGTCCTGCTCCTGAAGGACCACTGTCCAGCAGAGTTCAACTCCAACCCAAATTAAACAGAGCTGACCCAAGCAGCTAATCATGGCATGATCTTACTAGGCATACTAGAAACTTCCAGGCAGGTTTGTTGATGCAAGTTGGAGCTAAACTCTGCAGGACAGTGGCCCTCCAGGACTGAGTTTGGACACTCCTGATATAGACACTGATGTTGAGTGTGTGCAAAAGGATTGAATATGGAGTTCAGTAAATTAAATGAGCTCAAAAAAGTAAAAAAATTAGGAGTCTGTATGGGATGAGGAAAAGTTAAAATGAGAAGGCAATGATATATAAAAAACAGAATGAGATGAAGAAAGCAATTTGCCATGTTTATTTTCTTATTCTTTTTGTTCTATTTTTCCTCTTTAGTTTTTAAAAGGTGCTATATAAATAAAGCTTTATGCTATAAAAATTTAATTTAGGAAATTTGATCAGAATCAAGAACATTACTGTTATTTTGAAACCTTCTTACGGCATTTTCAATTAATATGTTCACATTTTTCCAAATAAGATTTAAAAAAAAATCATACATAGTAGCAATGACAGTAAATACATTTTATAATGTTACAAAAATGTTCTATTTTAAATAAATGCTGTTTTGTTTTACTTTGTATTCAAGAAAGAATCCTGACAAAAATCAGTTTCTACAAAAATATTAAGCAGTAATATTAAATTAATATTAAATAAAAATGATCTGTTTTCGACATTGATAATAATAATAATAATATGTTATTACTGTATTTTTTATCAAATAAATGCAACCTTTGTCAGCATAAGAGACTTCTATCAAAAACATTTTTAAAAGTCTTACCGTTCCAAAACATTTGAACGGTAGTGTATTAAAAAAACCCACATTTAATCAGTTTGACATTTTATACACCAAAAACAATTGAGGACCTAAAATAAAAAGATTCTGATTATTTGAATGGATTGTCAGCCCTTATTTTATTTTTAATTTGTCTGTATCCTGCAATAGGAGTTCCGACTCCTGTCAATATGATGACTCAGGGCTTTGCTGGAATGAACCTGGGCATGCAGCCTGCCACTACAATGGTCAGACCACCCACCAACATCATGATGGGAGGAATGAACATGGGCATGCAGCCTGGCATGACAGGTAATGCCATGTCCATGCCACCCATGGGAGGGATGCCAGTCAATCAGGGCATGATGGGAATGAATATGAACATGGGTATGTCTACAGCTGCCATGGGGATGCCAGGAAGCATGGGTACGGGAATGGGGATGAACCCTGCCATGGGACCGCCTAAACAAGATGCCTTTGCAGATTTTGCCAACTTTGGGAAATGAATTGCAAAGTATTAAGTGAACAATCCATGAAGAAGCTATGAAGAGCTAGAAGACAAAGACTACTTGAAAGATGTCAAATAAAGCCTCACAGGAAATGTTTGTTCAAATGATGCTGATGTTCAACTGGATGATTATATTATTTTCGATGTTCTTCTGATCAGCTGTACCAAGGAGCCCTGTTGAGGGTGGCTGGTTTGTTCTGAGAATCATTTCAGTCATTGCACACACACACTCACGCACGTCCCACGTTTCCATGGCGTCGGGATATGGCTTTAAGGAATGTGATGATAGTGAATGACTCTGATTGACCTTATCCTCTTATATAGCTTGTTAATTTAACCCAGGAAATATTTGGGTTTCTAATGCAGTAGAAAATCCTAATAATCAATTCTGGCCTTTCCTCTACTCTGCCTTAAGATGATAACCTGTAAATAGTTTTGCGCGCAGACAATAAGTTATTGAGTTCCATGATTAACGAATTATGACGGTGAGGATTTTTGTATGGAGTAAAGCTTGTGATCACTTTGCCATTTTGTATTTGATTTTAACCATTTTCTGAAGAGAAATGAAGTACTCTAACATCAAGATGATAGAATTACAACTCCAAATCAAAACCTTTGTGGCCTTAAATAGTAAATGTGTAATCTGATCTACTTTGCATCTTTATGAAAATGCTAAATCTGTCGTTAGAACACATGGTGCCTGTCAGCCTTACTAAAAAAAATTCTTTAGACAATATGAAAGTACAGTATTTATTTAAAGTACTGTTAAAGAAGATACATATACAGTGGTGTACATATATGCACACACTTTTGTTTTTTGTTTTTGCATGGTTAACTTATAAGGAAGAGTTTGGGTAACTAAAGGATATATATCTGAACCTGATATGGGTTCGTATTTTTATGCAGGTCTGCTCATGCTGAGTGTAGGGTGAGGCTGTGTGTTTATAAACCCTGGTAGCACTGAGTTGGATGCTGTATCCAGAGGACCATCACTGTATTGTCAATATCATCTGTTTCTGTCCAGTGTCTGCTGACGCTAACCGAGCCCCTCTCTTCCATTCTGAGGCGTTTCACAAGCAGAATGACCAAATTCTTCCTTTCTTGTTACTTTTGTCCCCCTGACGGGTTGGTTTAGTTTTTTGTAGTCAGGTCTGTTTGGTTGGGGAGTGTTACTGGAAACACTATATGTTTATGCAAATCTACAGCAAGCAACAAAAAACGAAAATCTTTCTTCCACTGAGAATGTTTAATGTTTTCAATTTCATACAATGACTTGATTGTACTTATGATCTTTTATGAATGACAATAAAGAATTGATTTCCATTTTCATTGTTTTTATCCCCTAATCAATCTCATGTCTTAAAAATAGTCATCCTCCTAAGACCTGACTTCAAATGTTAACTTTGCATGCATTAATAGGATGAAAGCAGTACAGCCACATGTCCCATTTCCACTGGATCCTTTTCAATTGGCATTAAATGAATGAGTCACATTTAACTAATAAGGAACTTGATCTTAATGTAGGAAAAGGAAACTGGCTACAGTTCCAGTGTATGTATTTATTTCTAAATGCTCAGTGCAGAATAATTTTGTATCCTACCGTTATTTTCTGTATGTATTTCTGAGTCATTATATCTACTTTCAATCTGAAAACATGTTCCCCTAGCCAGTGCCAATGGTGATTTTATAAATATGCAAGAAAATGTTGGACTTTTCCTCATAAATATAGAGTAGTTAAAGATACTGCGATTTTCGTGATTAGTTGTATTAAGAAATATAGAACATCAAGTGTTTTAAAGCATAACATGATATAAAACATTTTATATGTACATGTAACTAAGTAAAATCACAAGGAACTCTAAGAGTTAAAGTGAACAGAAAGTGTTTTTATACTTTCATGATATGAGTAATGTAAGGCTAAAATATGCAGAAAGGGAAAAATAGCATTCAAACACGTCAAGACAAAAAGCCTTGAGTGCCACATGCAATTTCCAACCTCAAAAAGCTCAATTAACCCATTTATACTATTTTATGAAATCCATGGAGAAATCCAACCGCAATTTTTTACATTAAAAGAGATAAATGTCACATAGAACAGTCTTTCAGTTTGACATTAAAATAAGAGTGTATTGACGGGCCTAGAGTTTTAGTGAGATTGATAAATTACTTTAATTTTAACCGAGCAGTGAAATGAATAGCAGTAATGATTTGTTAAATATATTTCCATTTCCCACTTGATAATTTATAAAAATGTGTAACAAAAATAAGACTAAATGTGCAATGTCAAAGCTTGCAACGAATCAGTGTCTTACTTCCCCCTAGTGGTCATTGAAAGTAAAAACAAACGTGACATTAGCTCAACATTTTTAACATTCTTTTCACCTGTTGATATACATATCAATATGATACACTCATATTAAGAAACCTTTCATGGAGACTTCAAAAAAAAAAAAAGTAAACTAATATTTCATAAGGACAGTATTTAGTCCTGTTGTACGTTTACAAGAAGAATGTTTTCTCCTCGTATAAAAAGCTGATTGACATGACGCGTGTGCACTCTCCCATACTTCACTTTAGGCTTGCTTTCAGATTGTTGTGTCACTTTCTCAGAGAGTTCGGATCCTTCCTGGGTATGTTTGGGGTCGGTTCTCCTCCTGGTTTGGTCTCCGAGTTGAGAAGGGTCTGGCTTTAAGAGGTTATGTCCTCCTTTCCTCTCAACCGCACTGAGGGCCACAGTCTCTTGGACTTTCAGTTTTTCAAATAGCTGTAATAGAAAATTTTATTAGATTTATAAACAATATAATTATATTGAAGAGTGTAAACATACAGTATAAACCACAGAACAAAAAAAAGGTTATTTAATATAACTTAAATCAAGATTTGACATTCATGTATATATTAAAACATTCAAATGAATTACCCTTGTGACAGTAAGTGCTTTCTCGTGATAAAGAGCTTGTCCCAAAAGGGGTTCCCTGTACGTTTCATCCACATCTACCATCGCCTGGCACCAGAGGATTAAAAAGAATGGGATAAACATTTATTAGTAATGATGATAATAATAAGTAAAGGTAATTTAATACTTACCAGGTTCCAGAACTTATCAAATGCCACCACAAAACCAGAACACACTCCCCGGAGCCCTTTAAAGGTCCTGATGTGAACTTTGACTCTGATTTTCTCCTGGACGCACCTATTGAGCTCTCCTAATGGACTGCCTGTATGCACTGCAAAGACAGACACAACCTAGTGAGCTACCTACCAAGACAACACTAAGAAGAACTCACCTAGCACTTTTGGTTGAGAATTCACAGTTTAGTGTTTACTATGGTCTTCTAACATAGACAGTAAAGAGAGAAACGTACGTGGCATTCTGGTAAGCACATTTTTGGCCGCTTTTCGTTGTCGAGGCGGTCGCTTGACTCCGCTTCCCTCTCCCTCCTCCTCCTCCTCCTCAACCGGGTTGTTCACCATGAGTTTCTTCAGCCTCTCTATCCTCTCCGGGTCTGCTTTACCTTTCTGTGCTTTTCGGAGTCTTTTCTCCACATTTTCGGGTTTCGCTCGGCCTCGGCCACCTTTCATAAAGCTCTCATATTCTGCTATGTTGTTAAAGCACTTGATATTGGGGTAAGGCAGTGGCACTTTCGGGGAATATAGAGCGAGTAATGGGTCAAACTTATCCGAACTTATATCCAACTTAGTTTCGACACCGTCTTCGCCAGTCTCTAGCTTTTGGGCGGAGGTCTCGGTAGCGGTTTGCTGTTCAGATGTTTGGGAAGGTGCTGAACAGCGCTCACTTTCTGACTCTCTCTCACTCTCCTCCATTTTTTAATGAGCGGCAGACTGTGCGGAGAATCATGGGTAAATTAACTTATCAGTGTGTGAAGCTACCGACGAAAACCATCCTTGACGTAAATGTTTCCTGTAATAGTAAATACTATTATTAATAGTAATAATAGTAATAGTCATAGTTATACTAATATATTAGCAAAATACTTTTACTGGTGAATACTAGTTAAAACTAAAGTTTATAGTTAAAACTAAAAACATTAAATCATTTCGTTACTTAAAATAAAATAAACGTTAAACTTAAAAAAAAAAAACTTGTTTTATTCAAGCTATAGTTGCCATGGCAACATTTCTCATTTTTATTTAGTGTAACTATGTACTAGACTAAAACGGAAATAAAAATGAATAAAAACTATAGATATAGATAAAAAACAACAACTAAAAAAATGACTAAAACACAACAACATTACTAAAACTTTAACTAAAATTAAAATAAAAACGGAAAATATAAAAATAAAAGCTAATTCAAAATATTGATAAAAACTATACTAGTAACTCAATGAAACAAAAATCAGACTGATTTGTGATATGTGATTTTTTTCTCCTATGGGTAATACAAATAAATAATAATAATAATAATAATAATAATAAGAATAATAACATCATGTTAATTTAACTGCCTAGAAAACGTTTTCTTTTTGTTTGTTGCTGCAATCACAGAACAAACGCTGCTTCCTCTTTCGTCTTCCTCCTCGTCAGTAGGTGGCAGAGCACGCTTGTACATACATGCTGAACATACTACATGTAGAAGTGTGTGTTCGTCATGTATTGTCCTAAAGGAAAACACTCCCGTATCGCGTATACGTTTTAAAAATTCACACATTGGTCTTCACTTACAGAGAAACAATAAACCACTGGTTGTCCTTTTGGCTAGAAGATATTTTAAGGATATGTGTCACGCTTTCGATGTTATATTCGGTGCTCCGGAGAAGGTTTGCTGTACTAACCCATCATAGAAAGATGTTGTGTGAAGAATACACGAAGACTATGAATTAGTTTTATTCCTTAAGAATTGAAGTATATACAGTTGCTGGCATGGATTAGTGAACAACTGTTGATATCAAGAGAATGTCAGTGGATCAATAAAGCAAACGTGATGGTGCGTCAAAGCAGCAGATGTTAAAGCGGACGTGGGGACTTTGTCATTACTCTGGACATTTCTGTAAGAAACATTTCATCTTAACTAGTAGATGCTAACATTATGAATTTAATCATATTATAATGAATATTTTATCGATATATGCACTGCATAAACTGCTTATTAACAATACAATACATCTGCTGGAGAATAACATTAATGAATACTGTTTTTACTAGGTTGTCAGTAGAAATGGAGTTCCCAGAACATGGTCAGCAGCTCTTGGCCAGCCTGCGCTCTCAGCGTCTGCAAGGTTTCCTTTGTGACTGCACCGTGCAGGTCGGCCCGACTCGTTTCGGAGCCCACCGTGCCGTGTTGGCCTCTTTCTCCCCTTTCTTCCATATGTTTTACTCAGATCAGTCAATGGGAAATACCAGCACAGTCAACGGAGGGCCACACAGAGAGACAGTCACTATTAATGGAGATATCGTGACCCCTCAAGCCTTTGGACTCCTTCTTGATTTCATGTATGAAGGAGTGCTGCAATTAGCGACCCACCCCCCTCCTGAGGACGTGCTCGCCGCAGCCAGCTTCTTACATATGAATGATGTGGTGCGAGTTTGTAAGAGAAGACTTCAGGGTCGAGGATTGGCTGAGGCGGATAGCACAAGAGTAGAAGTTGGAGCAAATGAGTCTGCTAAACCTGGAGGGCTTGATGGCTCGCCTAGAAAAGACGTACCTGGTGCAGAAACAGGAAGAGATGGAGGACTAGAACATTTTCATCAGTCTAACCAACAAATGTCACTTTATATCAATACCAAGGCTGAAACACAAGCAGGGATGGCTAACCTCCTCACACACAGCGTGGAGAGGTCAGAGATGGCAGACACCACCCAACCGGGAATGGACTCGCTACCAGCTGTTAGTAATTCTTGTTCAGGACCATCCACATATCGCTCATCGCCTAGACCTGACAAAACAAGAATATCGGCACGGTCTGCTAGCCTTGAGTCTGCACTTTCAAGTCCGTGCAGTACAACAGAACTAATTCAGACAGAGACTCAACCTGTTGTAGCCACCGCCGTGGCTCTGAGCAATGTGGACAACACCAGCGCTGCCCAAGAACATGAACCTAGTGTTTTCATTCCGACTCAAATACTAAAACCCCAAGTCCAGAATAAAAGTTCTGGGAATCCAGGGTCATCACAGCACATTCAGAGCCAAAACGAAAGGAGACATGAGAACGCTTCGTCCAATACAAGTAGAATGCAAAATAAGCGTAAACTTTCGCGAAACTTTAGGGGAATAAGTCTTTCACAAACGTCAGGGGAGGAAAATGAAGAGAGCTTTGAAGTGAAAGTAGAGGCCATTGTGATTTCTGATGAAGAGTCTGATGACACAGAGGAGACGGTGGTCATGGATAATGGCCCAAGAATAAGTGAAGATTTAGACGATGAGGACGATTATGACGACAGCAACCATGATGTCGAGGAGCTCACTGATACTCAATTTATAACAGCACACCCATTAACTCATCTTCCCCATCAAGAACCCCTTTCTTTCCCTCCTTCACCGCAAGGTCCAAATCCTTCTACAGCCGAAACCGCTGGCTTGCCATCATCCCTTTTTCCTGCCAATTCCCACCCGGAGCAACAGACCATGTACCTCGAGGATTTTCACGACTCCCTTGGGAGTTACATGGAGGATGTGCCTACTTGTAACACTTGTGGAAAGACCTTTTCCTGTGCTTACACCCTGAGGAGACACGCCATTGTGCACACCAGGGAACGACCGTATGAGTGCAGCTACTGTTACCGCAGTTACACACAGTCTGGAGACTTGTACAGGCACATCAGAAAGGCACATGATCACGACCTGCCAGTCAAACGCTGCAGAGTTGAGTCGGACCCTCCACCATCACCGCCTCCTCCTCCTCATCCTCATCCTCCTCCTCATCCTCCTCCTCCTCATCCTCCCCAGACGTAGCCATTGATTGTGGTTCAATCTTCTTACAGTGCTATGCATAAGTTTAGACACCCATGCTAAAGTTGACTAAAAAGAGGAATAAAAAAATCATCTTTTGGAAATTGAACTTAATGCCTTCCAATTCAATTTCGATCCAAAATCCAACCTTTAAGGACACCAATTTTCTTTGTGAATGAATAATGTATCGTAAATAAATAAATGTTCTTCCTTAAAATACAGGGTGCATAAGTTTGGACACCCCTATGTTAAATTCCCATAGAGGCAGGCAGATTTTTAGTATTTTTTTGTATTTTTTTTTTAGGATACTATGCATCCTGATAAAGTTCCCTTGGCCTTCGGAATTAAAATAGCCCCACATCATCACATAGCCTTCACCATACCTAGAGATTGGCATAGGGTACTTTCCATAAGATCATCTCTCAATGCAAATCAAACTAGCTATTAGGCTAACTGAAATAAAACCATGCCAATCTCTAGGTATGGTGAAGGCTATGTGATGATGTGGGGCTATTTTAATTCCAAAGGCCAAGGGAACTTTATCAGGATGCATAGTATCCTGGATCCATGAAGTAACTGGCCTTTAAAAATAAAAATCTGCCTGCCTCTATGGGAATTTAACATAGGGGTGTCCAAACTTATGCACCCTGTATTTTAAGGAAGAACATTTATTTATTTACGATACATTATTCATTCACAAAGAAAATTGGTGTCCTTAAACGTTGGATTTTTCCTATTTTTTTAAATTAAGGCATTAAGTTCAATTTCCAAAAGATGATTTTTTATTCCTCTTTTTAGTCAACTTTAGTATGGGTGTCTAAACTTATGCATAGCACTGTAACTGGTCATTTAGAAAATTACACAAAGTCCTGGTGAAGGCTTTTTCAAATGTCACAAAAACATAAATTGCCACGTCTAAGACCTTATGCGCCAGAGAAACAAGGGCGCCGCCATCTTTAGAATATTGTCTTTTAAATTCTGTTTTTGCGGTCGCTCTGTATATTTCTATGGCATTTCTGTCCAGGAGTAATTAACTTTTGAAGAGGATTTACTCAATGTAAAGTTAACGAAAGTTATCATGAGGACTGTAATGTTTAAAGCAGATGACTTAACAAATGTCTGTCGACATTTGAAAACGAGCCGTTCATTAATAAACACGCAAAATCGCTGTGAAAATACAGATCGGAAGTCAAAAGACAACGAGCGCAGCGCTGAAAAGAGGCGGAGCTACATAAGGTCTATACATTTGTGGCTCATCCCTCAGTAAACGCTTTGGAAAGGAATCCACCTGACTGCTTCCATGCCACATACAAACTGAACCAATGTAACAAAAACAAGGTTTTTGTTGTTAATTCACTAGTTATACATGTCCTTGATATTTGTATTGTTGCACAACCTGGTTTTAATCTTCATTAATTGTTTTTATAAAAAGAAAAGTAAATTCGACATGACCAAGATTGGTTCCAGCACACAGTCCTAGTATATTAAAACCTTTTAATAGTTAATTGCCATTCATGATGGTGTTTTGCATTTTGTATATCAAGAAATAAGCGTTCAAGTCCCCCTATTATGCTTTTCAAATATTACTTATTAATTCCAGTTTCACTTCCTGTTATATACCTACGTAACACTGTAACATTTTCAGCCTATGGTCTTCATTGGCTACCTGTGAACGACATCTACTTTGTCCTGCCCTCCAACACTGTAGCTGTAGCTGAGGCCTGGAAAAGTTTGGTTCGTGTTGGCGACATATCGAGAAGACGCTGTTTTCAGCTCTGCAAATCCACTTTACATTCACTTCAAAAGGATCAGGACTCACACTGGAACTGATACAGAAAAACCAATGCCATTGTTCGTATCACTGTGTACCCTGAGGAAGCCTCCAGAGCTGAAATTAGGATATGGGAATAGGCATTTTGTTTCTGATATGCGCTGTAAGTGGTAGGCCAATCACAACAGACTGGGCCGTCTGGCCAATCAGAGCAGAGTAGGCTTGTGGAAAGGAGGGGTTTAGAGAGACTGAATCTTCAATCGAACCATTTTGGTGATGTGCAACACATATTATAAGAAAATTAAAGTGTTTTTTGACCTTGGATACATGTAAATCTATTGAAGGAGACCTCCAAAACAAATTAGGAACCTTTAAAATAGCATAATAGGGGCACTATCTCACTACAAGGAAGAGTTTTTCTGTGTATGTGTTCTGTGCATTTTTGTTTGAGAGTGAAAGATGGTGAAACATTTCTTGCAGGTACTATAAATTAAAACCAGCTTTCAGTGCTTTTGGGATCGGTCCATTTATTTGTTGTAAACTACATTGCAATTCAAAAGTTTGGTATCTTTTAATTAAACAGTTTAATTAAATATCTTTTAGTCGTGAAGGACACTTTAAATAGCTCAAAAGTGACAGTAAAGACATTTATAATGTAACAATTTGCAATAATTTCTATTTCAAATAAATTGTTTCCTTTTGAACTTTTTTTGAACTCCTGAAACATTTTATGTTTTCTACAAAAATATTAAGCAGATAGTAATGTTTCGGGGTACAAATCAGCATATCAGAATGATTTCTAAAGGATCATGTGACTGAAGACTAGAGTAAGGATGCTGAATATTCAGCTCTGCCAAAACAGGAATAAATTACATTTTAAAATAAAACAGTTCTTTTAAATTGTAATAATATTTCACAATGTTACTGTTTTTTTTTTATGTATTTTTGATCACAAAAAAAAAAATGCCTTGGTGAGCATAAGAGACTTTCATCAGAAACGTTAAAAAAATCTTACCGACCCCGAAATTTAAAACATCAGTTACTGATAAATAATGGACAAATATATGACGAAAGTAAAAGTTTGCACAAGGTAAACAATAAAACAAAATTTTAATAGTCATATTACATTGTGACATTCATACTTCAATATCAGTTTGGTAAAATGATGGTCAATACCACAGCCCAGTGAGTTAGTTGTTCTGACTTCCAGCAAAGAATAATTTTCACATTTGTTTAACTGTAACAATGTACTTGAGAAGAAGCAGGTATCCAGAATAAAAAAAATTCCATTATCATTCGTCTACTGGTCTGTGCATCTGCAGAAAGAAGTATTGATTTAGAAGTTAATATTTTAGAGATTTTAATTCAATTGAGAGAAAATGGTTTTTAGTCCATCGGATTCTAATTATGTAAATAAGTGGTTATCAAGAGTTACTCACCGCTTCTGCGAGCTGAGGCCATGCCATAGCCATCACAACTCCATCATCAGATGTGGGAGGTGTCTCCAAGTTCCAGTATGTGAAATTATGAAACACCGAAGAAACTTTAACTATTCTGTCCTAAAAGCAAATGCCAAAACAATTTCTGTTAATAATCTGTTATTTAGTAGTTCATATTTGTGAATTCCAAAGAAAAGTGCAGGGCAGGTCACCTCTTGATCAGACGCAGGCTTTTGGACCTCTTTCAGCACTAGTCCTGTGTATCCTTGCGGACAATGCAATTCCTGACCCTTCAGCCCTCGACCTCTGAATGACACTGTTGTTTCTGCAAAACACAATGTCATTTTTATTGGGTGGAGAGCTTTAATGTGTTTCATTCTCGAGCCGTGCACTGGTATTTGACTAACCGTGTTTGCGTTCCTTCACAGTGGGATTAAAGAACTTGAAGACTCCAGCAGGTCCATCATGCTCTATTTCACAAGGTAACAGGTGGATCTCTGGTTTGTCAGCTTGCTTGAGGGAATCAAGCCGGATAGACGTAACGCAACTGTTCACTGACATCTAGTAAAACAAAGTGTGGCACAGGTGACTAGGATTGAACTGTCTTATATAAGTGAGACCAGGGCATTGTAACTGGACGGTTCAACTATTTTGTCAGGACAAGGGTATTTTCTTTCATTTTTGGGAGGCCAAGTTGTCAGACGCGTTTTAAATGTGTATAATGTGTTATTAAAAAAGAAATGTTGGCCATAAAAATGGTTTGTTATTGTTGTACGTTACCTAACATTTTACATTAGGACACGCGTTTCATTAACTGTTTCGTGTTTCATACTTTGCTGAAAAGCCTATTGAAAGATGTTCAATGACAAGCCAGGTTCCATTATAAAAATTTTCCGTTGTACCTTTAACATTCCTATTTTGAGTTGTTGTTGTTGTTTTTTCTCGAAATGACAATACATCAAATGCCAGGGGAAGAAGGATTACCAATTAATTATGATTAATTTATACCGTTTTATTATTAAAAGTAGTTTATATCAATGTTGCCCGAACTGACCCTCTGTAAACCTATAAAAAGGATATGGTAAAATGGATATATAATTTCCTACATCTATAACTTCTGTTTGCAGATATCTTACCGTGCTCGCTTCCCACAATGTTTATAAAGTGTCACGTGGGAAAGATTCGTTTAGATTGGACGGGCTGCATTTCTTCGTCACCAGACGGATGTTTTTCGCGGTAAAATCCAAAGTATTGTGCCATCTACCGTTTCGGTGGTGTAACGTTAGTCGGATGATGACTTAAAAGACAGCATTATTTAATAACTTTTACAATTACAACGCATATAAAACAATCCGTTAGAAACAGATACACAATACAACTTTCAATAACCTCTGTTAAATCACATCATATGCACAATTTCCAACCATAGACTGTAAAAAATAGTTTCCAACATGATTTCCAAGCGCTCTACACGTGCAACACTCATAATGTTCCTACTAGGAACTCACAAGCGACTAGGAACGTTATTTCTTTAAGGCGAATGTGTGTCTGTCCTTAGGTTAAAATACGGGTTTGATGAACCCTCATATGAGTTTGGTAGATAATTAATTAGATAATATATTTTGATCGTTTTTCTAACGCATCCTGTGGAAAATGTTTGTAATTCCGTGTTTAAAAGTGCCGCAACGTCATGCACAACTGTACAGGTAGGCTGCGAACAAATAGTTGCTCTCTGTGGTATATTTTCCCCTTACGGAAATTGACCATGGTTTTATTATAGTAAAAGTGTAGTAACCGTGTTTGTTTGGCGGATTAATTACCATTTGTTTAACCACAATTTTACTACAAATACCATGGTTATATTATGGTTAGTTTAGCAGTTATACGTTTCTGTGTCTATTTTGATATCTTGCTGGTGTATTAACATGCATTTTTCAGAAAATACCTACTGTCACAAGGTGTTCTGGACCGCATGTACTGTGCACAGAAACACTCAGATGGGACTGTAACCCTTCCAGTCGTAGCATCTGTTCTGGCACAGCTTGATCTGGTGGCACTAAAGGAACATGTTGCACAGGACAGCTTTTGTGAAATTGTTGATATCCAGGTACAAAAGCACTGACAGTTATTTAAGATATGTTTGCTCCCAAGTCACTGAACATGAACAACTGAACCTCTGCTGTATACTGTATACCTGCTTTTTTTAGGCTCCTCCATTATCAAAGAAGGAGAAAGTTAAATCTTTCCATAAGAGGCTTGCAGAGACTGCACAGTCCTTGCTGGTTTCTAAAGGGAAAACTTGGAGTGAGGATCTGGAGAGAGACATTCCTAGCCGATGGCAATGCCACGGAGATCTTGTCCTGTTTAGTGAAGGCTGCTTCTCTAATGCGATATGGAAAGAAATTGGTGGGTGATAATGAATCTCAGACCCTCTGTAGGTCCAGTTTGTATATCAAATTATTAGATTGTATCCTCTATTAACATTTAACTGACCCCAAAATAATATTTTATAGCAATGAACTAAAATGTCTTGATTACATGCAAAATATTTTCAAATATGTTCTTTCTTTTTATTTGTTTTAGGATCTGAATTCTGGACTGCTGTTGCCCTGGCGCTGGGAGTCAAACGTTTAGCACAAATTAAAAAAATTTCCCATGATGGTTACCGCACACCTATAGTGACAATGCTTTTAGGAGACAGCAGCTATGTGACACACATCGATAACCATATTAGGTAACCCATAAGTTGCCACTTTATCTGAAGAAATGAATATTAAAATGAATTAACCTGTCTGAAATTTCAGGTACGAGTTTGATGTCACCAAGTGCATGTTCTCTTCTGGGAATATCACAGAGAAGCTCAGAATAGCCTCCTTTAACTGTATTGGAGAGACTGTGGTTGACTTGTATGCAGGTAAAAGCAATGCTGTGTGTTTACCATTTCAGAGTTGGAATGGTTTTTATCACCTGAGATGTATGAACATATTTTACTCCATTGTCCAGGGATTGGCTACTTCACTCTTCCATATCTGGTACATGCTAAGGCTGCTCATGTGCATGCCTGTGAATGGAACCCAGATGCAGTGAAGGCTCTTCAAAGAAACCTACAGATCAATGGTGTGTCCGACCGCTGCACTATCCATCAAGGAGACAACAGGCAGGTGAGGATAACAGCTTATACACTGAGATACAAAAGTGCTGATTGTCATTATCTTAATTTCACCTACTAATATTTCAGGGTTTTTTTTGTGTGTGTGTGTGTGAAAGAGAATCAGTTGTTGGGCAATAGAAAGTATATATATATTTTTTTTTGTCTCATTATATGAATATTTCCAGATCCACATATCTGGGCAGTTGAATAAATAAACATTTGCACATCCTTTTTAGCTACCTTTAAGTGATCTTGCTGATCGAGTGAATTTGGGCCTCATACCAAGTTCAGAGGAGGGTTGGCCGGTGGCGTGTCGTCTGCTAAAGAGAGGCACTGGAGGAATACTGCATATTCACCACAATGTCACAACACCTTTGCACCATAAACCACCTGAACATACATCTGCTATAGATGTTGATAAAGACTCTTCCATCCAGAGAGATATGCAAGTATGGACTGCTTGGGCTTCAGACACAGCCAGACACATCTGTACACTCTTGTTAGACATCACTGGAAGTGAATGGAAGACAAATATCAAGCACATAGAGCATGTCAAAACATACGCACCACATATCAGTCATGTGGTTCTGGACTTAGAGTGTAAACCTCTCTGATAAACACATCCACTCATGTATAAAGTTGAAAGAATTACCTTTGTCTGTAATTAGCTCTAGTCAATTTAACCCTCTGATTGCTGATTTTTCACCATCTATTTTTTTTTTGTTTAAAATCCAAATTGTTTTAAGTGTTTTGTAATCATTTTAAAGAATAATAATAATATTAAAAAAAGAAAAAAACGTTTTAAAATCTGGTGACAGAAATTCATAAAGAGCAATATCAATTATTATTTTACAAGAAACCTTCAATATTTATTTTATTTATATGGAATTTCCCCAATACTAATAAATAATTGTATAATATACACTACCATTCAAAGGTTTGGGTTGGTAAGATTTTTTTCAAATGTTAAAATAAAGTCTTTATGCTCACCAAGGCTGCACTGATTTGATCACAATACAGTATTTTTTTTCTACTGCATTTTGAAGTAATAGTTATATATATATATATATATATATATATATATATATATATATATATATATATATATATATATATATATATATATATATATATATATATATATATATAATTATTAAAATGTAATTTATTTGTGTGGTCCAAAGCTGAATTTTCAGCAGCCATTACTGCAGTGTACAGTGTCACTTGATCCTTTGGAAATCGTTTCTTATTATCAATGTGGAAAACGGTTTTGCTGCTTGATTTTGTTCTGGAAACTGTAATTCTCTTACAGATTATTTGACAAATGTAAAGTTCAAAGGAAATAGTATTTTTATAACAGAAATGTTTTGTAACATTATACAAGTCTTTACTGTCACTTTTGTTCAATTTAATGCATCCTCGCTGATTAAGTATCTTAAAAAATCGTACTGACCCCAAACTTTTGGATGGTAGTGTATGCTCTATCTTTTTCTATCCCAAATCCCATTGAAATATAGGGTTATAATAATGTATGTAATACATTGTGATTGTGTGTGTGGGATAAATATGATTTTATTTGTCTTCAAAGTGACTATAAAATGTAATTCACTTTTCCATTGGTTTTAGTGAGTGACAGAAAGTGAATGTGAAATGAGTGAATACACAGCAACACACTCCACATACACTGATGCATTGATACGACCATGCACACAATCATATTTATCAAATCAACAAGCAAGTACACACAGACATAGACACATACATAGATTCATCCACAGCAAGCAACAAAAAGACTCAAACAATATTTCATCCTATCATCTTACCCTTTTTTCATATTGCATTATCAAAATCTTCGGAACGAATTAACAATGTATTTGTTTAAGCTCTAGTTCATAATTATGGTTAAATATTATGTATTTAATGTTGCTTTAGTCCTGGTGTCCATTTTTAGATTAATATAATTCAAAAAATAGCTGTGCATACTTTTTTTGTGTTGCTTTTAGGCAAAATTTCTATATTGGAGATTAAATATCAAGTGAATTATTATTTTTTTTTTTTTTTTTTTTTTTTGCTTAGTGGAATAAAAAATCTGGTCTGAAGGGTTTTAAAATCTTAAACCGCTGAAGACCAATAACCTCGCTCACGAATATGTGATTTTTGTCCATGGACTCCACGCTGACGTCTGCGCGCATCGTGGACGCGCACCTGTTGCTTGGTCTCTTCCAGTTTCTCTGACGCGCAGACAGAGCTCCAGTGACTGCAAACTTTTGTTCCGGGACGCGACGTTTGTTTGGCAAAGCTGGAAGTCAGTGAGCTCGCACGGAGAAGGACACGAGAGAAAGAGTGTGGGAAAATCCTGCGCCATTGGTAAGTGAAATTTTGAAAACACGTTTTTGAAGATTTTGCTAGAGATGTTATAGATCTATTTAATATGCGACAAACTGTATTACACTTTTTGTTTAAATTCTACCTTAGAATCACACTTCCCTATAAGATACAACTAACGTTAGAGTTTTTCAGTTGTTGATATTGTCACGAACGATGTTTATTTTATCCTTTCCCCCTAATATCTTAACGTGTGGTAACATTTGTATTTTATTTTCCTATTGTTTGTTTTTACAAATTTATGTTTAATATCGGACTCTTTTTACATGTAATGTTGGATTATTTAGTTAAGTGAATGTAATGTTCTTGTGTGTGGTCCATGTGTTAAGTTAGAGCAGCACAGATCCTTCAGGGCTGCATTTCCCAAAAGCATTGGTCCTACGATCAACTTCGGTTTACGATGTTTTTGGGAAACGCAGCCCTGATCTTTATCAGTAAAGCTGGAGGAAGTTGCCATTAGTGGTGCTACCTTTAATCCTTTCTATTTTCCTCAAACATTTAAAGAATGAGGAAAAAGTTTGCCACAGAGGGTCATTTGTTTTGGATACAGACCAACCCAGTTGTAAATTGAAGGTTATTGAATTTTTTTTTTCTCACACGTTTTCCATTTGAGCTCAAAGGGCATTTACAAGGCTTTCGAGTAATAATCATCATAAGTGCCTCGTTTAAAAAAGGTGTATTAAAGGTCTCCCACCCATGGTTGTGTGTCCTTAAGGGTGGTAACTCTTGTGATAAGCTGGCTGTCTGTTGTTTTCCTCTTTTACTGATGACATTCCAGTGCTTGGGCCCCTTTTCCCACACTCAGTTGGCCTTTAGCTATTTAATCTCAAACAACATAAAATTTATTGATTTGCTGTCCATAATTTTACAGTGACAAATCAAAACAAGGTTCTCATGCTCTCTGGCCATGTCTTCCCACCAGAGAATTATTTTCGTCCTTTCAGTTAGAACATGGTGAGAAGTTCCAATTTATTTTTGCAAAATAAATACATTTGCTTGGCTTTAAAAAATGATTTATTAATGTTAATATGCTTATACTTGATTTATGTGGTAGATACAGGGATAGGAATGTCTCTGCTTCCCTGTTGTGATATTGGCTCATTGGTAACCAACTAATTTGCATGCTGAGCTGCATGTCACAGTGTGTCCTTGTGCTTGTTTAATTACTCAGCTCCTGCAGAGAGGTGTTGAAGAGCCTCTGACACACTGACACTGACAGACACTGCGTGAAGGCACTGAGAAAGGTCACTCCCTTTAGTTTGTCAGTTCTGCCCTGTGTCCAGGTCTCTTCCCTTTTTACAAACAGCAGGGCTTCCTTTATTTGTGTAACACTCTCATTACATATATTAGTCTCTTCTCTTCATCTCTGAAAAGCAAATGTCTTATTCTCAGTTGGGTCGGCTTCTATCTGTGTGCGACACTGGTATGTTCCTTAGTAAATTGTTGCAGGTGGTTCTACGAGTTTCTGTAATTTGCATTTGTGTTGACATAATATATTCTGTTGACTTAATGCATACAAAGTCTTTTTTTTTTTTTACTATTCTTTAGAAGCAGGGCTTGACTCTTGAGGATGGTGCAGAACATGGAGATCAACGTGTCCTTCCTGACCGACTCGGAGCAAGAATTCATACTAGAGGTCCTTCGGCGGGATGAGGAGCTCAGGCGCTCGGAGGATCTGCGTGTGAAGTGAGTGTCACTGTTGTGTTCTTGAAATGCTGACTAAAATAAAACTATTTATTTAAAATAGGCTGTAAGCTGTTTTTTTTTTTAAATTGCAATAAATCATTTTCGGGTCTTAAAATATCCCCTATTGATTGACTGACTATATTGCGTGTTTTTTTACAAATCTTTTTTTTTTTTTTTTTTTTTTTTTACCGGTCAAAAGTTTGTCAGTATGAATGCTTTTATTCAGCAAGGACATTAAATTGGTCAAAAGCTACAGTAAAGACTTATATTGTTACAACAGATATTTATATCTGAATTAATATAGCTTAATTTTTGTTTATTTAATGTGTACTGCTAGAAAAATAAAATCACATACATCAGAAATTGTAGTCTATTTTGTACCCTATTCATGGAAAGGATGTTGGTCAGGCAAATAATTCTTAATTTGTGTGCTCTTAGGAAGCTGAAATCCGAGTTGCTGGAAACCAGAAGAAAGGGTGCGAAGCGTGGCAGTGGGAAATACAGTGAACGCAGCTGTGGCCGCTGCCAAGAGCCCATGGGCCTTCTGACCGGCAACGGCAGCCAATGCAGAGTATGCAAACATCAGGTTTGCAGAAAATGCCAATCAGTTCGACCCAATGGATCTTGGGTGTGCACAGTGTGTGCCAAAGAGATGTGAGTGTGTACCCCATGCCTCCCAGCATCCTTCTATTTGGCCTCAGTCCATTAAAAAAACCCTGTCATTAAGAGGCACATTAGACTGGAAAATGAGGCCCTTGCTTAATGGAAAAGGTTAATGTTCAACAGAAACTCAACTTCAGTTTTTTTTTCTCTCTCTCTCTCTCTCTCTCTCTCTCTCTCTCTCTCTCTCTCTCTCTCTCTCTCTCTCTCTCTCTCTCTCTCTCTCTCTCTCTCTCTCTCTCTCTCCTCTCTCCTCTCTCCTCTCTCTCTCTCTCTCCTCTCTCTCTCAGAGATCTGAAGATGAGCACCGGAGACTGGTTCTATGACGAGAGGGTTAACCGCTTCTCTGCAGCTCCTGGACACGACTTAGTCCGGGTTTCCCTCAGGAAGAGGCCTCTGAGTGAGTACAGGAAGCAGATGCCAGACATTCGGATAGAGCAATGTGAACCTACTCTTTCTGTTTTTATAAAGGGTGGAAAGTAGATTTTCTTTGTCTGTGTTCACGAAGAGGAAAAGAGAGAGGAATAATGATCTGGTTTACTTTAGAGAATAATGGCTGGCAGTGTTTTGAGATTAATCATTATACACCTCTTACTTCCCCATTTTGAAATTTACATCTCTCTGTTTTAGGTAAAAAGAAAGAGACAGCTGGGGAAATGCTGTTAAACAGAGCTGACTTGAATTCCAGCCAAGCTGTACCTGTGCCCAAACCAAGACTAAAGGACGTCGCTCTAGCAAATAAGAGGTGTGTCCTCTTCAGCACTATTTATACAGTCTCATGTTTCTACTGATTGAACAGTGTAATGTTCTTCTTTTGAATATTTACAATTTCATTAAAAAAAATATTTACTATATTCCAATTATTGTGATATCACTCTGGTCCATTAAAGGTCACTCAGACTATTTATGTGTTAATTATTCATCCTTATATAATTACAAACCTGAATGCTGTTTCATGTTTTCATGTTTTATGGGGACTTTCTATAGATAATGATTTTTACATTGTACATTCTGGCCCCTTACTCTAACCTACTGCTAATCACAACCCTCACAGAAAATGTTCAGTTAGTAGAGGGTATGTTAGTATGATTCATAAGCTGTTTTCCTCATGGGTACCAAAAAATGTCCCTATACGGTCAAGGATTTAGGATATTGGTATCTTTGTGGGGACAACAAGATCTTCACAGATCTTTTCTGTACAAGTCTCCGCAGGCTGTCAAACTCCAATAGGTGCAGGTGTTTTATTTAATGATATTTGGTTACGAGACACACAAAAACTAATGCATGTGATAATATAAAGGTCCAACCTTTGATTTGAGAACTTATCATTTAATATAGTCATACGGACCACTTTTATGGTGCTTTTAGCGTCCTTTTTGGAACTTGACTTGATTTTTGTGTGTGTGTTCTACAGGAAAAATAAAAGCAAATCAGTTTGTAATGGTTTTAGGATGAGTAATTAAACATTCTATTTTTATCTGAGAGTGCACTCTAATCTTTTGATGCCAGTATCACAGTGGTTGAGGTGTTTGAATGTGATTTATTAGGATGCCAGCTCTGTCTAGCATCTGTGCTTGACCCTGTTTCTTTCTCTCAGCTCACCTCTTGAGGCTTATGAGGGACTTGATGTGCGAGAGCAACAACGTAGCAACACAGAATCAATAGAAAAAGCCAGTCTGTGCAGCAGTCACACTGAGACTGAATCCCCCCACAGTACCCCCTCAATGCAGAGGTAAGATCTTAGCCAGAGGCACAGAGATCCATGACTTGTGATGTAGCAGTGTGATGCAAGCCTCTGATTTGCTTCTAGAAAAGAGGAACTGACAGCCAAGACTAGTCCCACAGGCTCTGCTGTGTCCATCCTGATGGTCCCCAGTAACAGTGAAAGCCCCTCTACCACTGAGACAGTAAGTGTTTATTCATACTTTTAGTATCCCAGTTTACCATGGACTTTTTCTCTCCTAATTCTGCTTATGTGTCACCTATTCCCATGAATTTTCCACCATCGTCTCTCCAAAATAAGGCCTCATTAATTCATCACATGAACTCCTGCTCTGACTCTTTGCGTGACGTGGATGGGCTTTTCAAGAAAAGTGTCAGAAGAGTGCACAAACTGTCAGGTAAGGTTATATTTTGAGTATACAATACTTTTCAAAAGTCTGGGGTCAGTTTAAAAAAAAAAATAGATTTGAATAAGAATTGAAAGTGACAGCAAAGACAGTTATAATGTTACAAAAGATTTCTATTTCATATAAATGCTGTTGTTTTCAATTTACTTTCATCAAACCTGAAAAAATATACTGATGCTGAAAATTCTGCTTGGCCATCACAGGAATATATTACATTAGGGTTATTTTAAATGATAATATTTCACAATATTATTTATTTAGCTGTATTTATGATGAAATAAACTCAGCCTTGGTGAGCATAAGAGACTTCTTTCAAAAACATTACAAAATCTTACTGACCCCAAACTTTTGAATGGTAGTATACATACATTTATTTTTTCACTCTGGCTTTTAAATGTGCAAACACTGTTTTCTCATAGATATTAAACCAGCCTCCACACTTGATTTACATGAAGATGAAACAGAAATTGCTGCGCCATCTTTGAGAGATAGAAGCAAGTCCGTTCCTGGCCTTAATGCTGTGAGTTAATTAAGAAGTTCAAACAATTTAAAATGTTTGCACACTGTTCACACGTGCGATCTAAAGTGACCCGATTGGCATGCATGAATTGTTTTATCAGGAGGAGGATGAGGAGGAGGAGGAAGATATTGATAACTTGGTGAATATACACAGGCAGAAATTTGGTAAAAGCTTGGGAAGTCTGGGAGGCTCAAGGGTAATCTACCTTAATTTAAATATTATTTTAATTATGAATATTATTACATTTTAAAATAAATTATTAGTAATAAACTTGCATTAATCAAGATAAAGTGCAGTTTATTTATAGTTTAATTTGTCTTATGTACAAACTAAATAAAATGAAATATTAGACACTTGAATGTGCTGGGCAGCTTTTTGTTTATTTCTTATGCCACAGAACACTCTTGGCAGTATGATGAGTGTGTACAGTGAAGCAGGAGACTATGACCGTGTGGAAGTCAGTGGAGATATTGTCTTCTCTCTCAGCTATGATGAGTCCAGCCAGAGCCTGTCTATTGTGGTCCATGAATGTAAAGGGCTGGCTTATGCTGATGCAGCAAAAAAGAAGTGCAACCCGTAAGTGGGCCTCCACACAGCCTATGAAGTGATTTCTTAAGAGGGTCTCAGTTCTTGACTGCCTTCCAAGAATAATAATTTTCCACCCGTGAATCATTCCATTGGGTTTCCCCATTACAGAGGGAAAATTACTCAGTCTGCTAAACTCCCTGAATTGGTTGATTCCTTTCCACAGATACGTCAAGGCTTACCTCCTCCCAGACAAGAGCAAGAAGAAAACTTCCATCAAACATAGCATCAACCCCATTTTTAAGGAAACACTGAAGGTATTGTTTCAATTTCTGTCAGATAGTATTTTTAAAAAGTATCATTTTAAATACACTGATTCCCTGCTAAACTAAACTAAACTAAACTAAACTAAACTCCCTAAAATAACAATTTTTCATGGCTTGGAACAAGAAATACTACCAGAAACTGATACCACTGAGTAACACTTATGTCTATATGTAATGCTTTAATGGCAGGTAATTACAACCCTGCACACTAACATCTAGTTTCGAATGGGCTTGATATTGACACAGAGGATAAGTACACTTATCAGGGAGTCACAGCGAGACAAATATTAGTTTTTATGCTTGCCTTGTTTTAATCTAGAATAAACAACATGTGCAGTTCACACAAACAGATTAAACAAACTGGCTAAAGCTCCATCATGGCAACCTCTTACTTTTAAAAAAACATGTCATCTTGACAAGCTGTCTTGTGCTCGTTTGTGTTAGTATTCCATCAGCCGCACCCAGCTGATGACTCGCACACTACAACTCTCTGTTTGGCACTATGACCGCTTTGGCCGCAATGCCTTTCTGGGTGAGGTGGAGGTACCACTGGATAGCCATGACATTGACTCGGCCGTTGTAGAGTGTATGGCTCTTAGAGGAAAGGTAATACACTTTTATGGTTGTTTTGATACCACAGAAATGTCACTGCTCTAAAATTGTTTTGTTTCATATTCCCTTTACGTTTTTTCCTGTGTGTCTTCATAGGCAGCTGCCCATTTAGCATCATCTCCATTCGATCAATACAAAGGAGAGTTAGTGATTTCACTTAAATATGTCACAGCAAATAAGACGCATACAGAGGACTCTAATGGAAAAGGTGAGGAAACACACAGTTTACTTATCTATTAAAATCTTTAGCTAGTGTTACATGGTAAATTATGCCTCTTTTCTCCAATAAAGGGAAAAAGACCAAACCCGCAGATGGTGCTGAGCTGCATGTGTTGATCAAAGAGGCCAAACATCTGACAGCCATGAGAGCTGGAGGCACATGTGATTCCTTTGTGAAAGGGTTTGCAAACATCTGTTTCATTCCCTCTGCCCAATTTTAAAGGACATTTTTTGTTTTTGTTTATTTGTGCCGATAATTCTGCCCCTCAGGTATCTGCTGCCATCAAAGAGCAAGTCTTCCTCAAAGAGGAAGACTCCAGTTGTGAAGAAGACAAAGAACCCAAATTACAACCACACATTTGTGTATAAAAATCTAAGTCTGGAGCAGCTGAAGGACATGTGTCTGGAGCTCACTGTCTGGGACAGAGAGACCCTGTCCAGCAACGACTTCCTGGGAGGAGTTCGCCTCAGCTTGGGAGCAGGTAGGAGAATCCGTTGCTTCATATTCCTTGAGTTGAAATCAACACAGAAGCCTTTAACGTTGATTAAATTATTGGATTCACCAACTGCAGACACCAAATTAAGAAGTGTCCCTGTTACACCATCCAGGTTTTTTTTTTTTTTTTAGTCAATTTTTATTGATATTAATAAAACTTGAGTTGATAATGTATACACTGCCATACAAAAGTCTGCCATAAGAAGTTAATGTTTTTGATAGAAGGCTCTAATTTTCACTAAGGCTTCATTTATTTGATCAAAAATACAGTAAAAATGAACTCTTTTCTGGTTTAAATGTATTTTAAAATGCTGTATTTTTTCCTGTAATTGCAAAGCTGAATTTTCAGCATCATTACTCCAGTCATCAGTTTCAAAATATCCTTCAGAAATCATTCTATGTTGATTTGGTGCTCAAGAAACTTTTCTTGTTCCTGTCAATGTTGAAAACGGTTGTGCTGCCGTTTTCAACATTGTATAAATTACAATTTATAATAATAAAAAAAAAAAAATTACCTGAATACAAATATTCAAGTCATCTGAAACTGATGTTTGCACAGCGACTGTCAAGGAAGGAAATGACGAGTGGGTGGCAGACTCAACAGGGGAGGAGATCTTGCTGTGGAAAAAGATGATGCAGTACCCCGACTCTTGGGCAGAGGGCACACTTCCACTGCGCTCATCCATGGGAAAAGCCAAGTAAGGATATTGTGCAATCCCCCAGGCCATGATCAGAACAGAGGATTACACATTCCACAGCGCTTGTGTGTTTCTGTTACAGCTGTGCATCCCTGTAATATTTTAAAGACTTTTTTAGGTGAATGCATCTTTTATATTTTAAACATTTCAAGGCAGTTCAAAAATAATGTGGAAATATGCAGTGTGTATATGTTAATTGTATTTATTTCCTCTAAACATTGCAGCTGAATGGATGTTTTCAAATACAACATCATTTTAATGCTGTTCTAAAAACGAACCTTTGGACACAGTAAATGTTTTATTTGAATAACACTTTGGTTTTAAATGTGCACTTTATGTATGGCCCAAAAAGTTTCACATATTTTAACACAATGTATTTTAATGACATAATGCAGATTTACTCCGTAAGCACATTATTTTTAGGAGCTACATAGAAATACTTGCATTCAATAAATATTAAATATTTTTAAGAATCTGCATTGTGTGCTGTGCACTCGATTATAGATGGTTAAAATTATTTTTCCTCAGAATATGTTTCTTTTGCAACCCTGCCTGGCAGTTTTCCCACTTGCAGATTAAAACCTGTTCCATATTAAATCACATTTCCAGCTGTGAGTCTCTATTAATAATGGCTACAATATGTGGTTTCAAATGACTATTTGTCTAGGAAACCGCAATAAGGAAAACTCCCACCCACATCATCACCATGCCCCCCACATAGATCTGGAGTTGATCAGACCGAGGTCAGTCACAGAAGTCCCTGTTCATCTCCAGTCTCTCTCGCTCCTCCTCAGTGAGGAGGTACTCCTCTACATACGAGTAGAGCTCATCAGAGGTGGTGGGGTTAACAAAGCGCTCCCGATCCACACCGTATTCATCCAGCAACACCATGGTGAAATAGGCTGTCGAGATATGCAGTGCCTGTCTGTTACATACAAAAAACAAACATTTACCTCTTTTAGATTGAAAGAATACATAGTATAGAGCATCAGCAAAATGATTTCCTTCAGTATAGAGTCACTGTTGATGCAAAACCTTGCGAAAGTGTCTTGTCCAAAACTGTTATGTGGCTTGTATAAAAGTAAGACCAGGTCTTGAATAGAAATTAGACTGGCCAATATGTCTCTGCCCAAACATAAAGTCAGCATGAAATCCAGTTTGCACCCCATTTTATTTGAAAAAGGATATTCAGTGAAAAAACAAGTAATGGGATCTTGATTGTATCAACTGGAAACTGACTGATAGTGTAAATTGCATTGCAGTCATTTGCCAAAATGTAATTTGGTTGTACACAGGCCAGAGACGGGACTTGCTGAAGATGGACGCAAAGAGTACCAGGCACTGCAAGCTCACTGTTTGTGATGCTCGAAATATTGGAAGAAAAATATAAATATTGAATTTGGGGTGGGGGTTTATATGAATGTATCTTCGGAAAAGTTGATGGAATTTTCTTTTCCTCAATTTCCATATAATCCTATTAAACTAAGTAGTGTGTATAAGTGCAGCGCTGCTTTGTGTACAGCGGTAACGAAGGAAACGCTATATAAGTGCCACCTACTGACAGAGATAATTTGCATTTTTATTCAGTCTGTCTGCTGTTTTTGTTTGGTGCAGGTGTTTTATGTAGCATAATCACAAATCTGAAGTCAGACCATTCTGTTTTTGCTTTAAATATTGAAATTATATAATTAAATTTAAATCAAAAACAACTGCTCATGTTACGCGTGTAGCCTCTTTGTTTAGATCGTGATTAAAATGCAGTGGTTGCCTCCAATTTCAAATGGTTACAGATTTTTTTTTTGTATAAAGTTAGTTTGGCCTGTAATAGAGTAAATAAATGACAAATAAATTTGCTTGAAAAAATAAAAATAAAAAATTCGGCCATGAAAAATTATGATCAGTGCATTCCAAATTCCATGTTGACTTTTTTTGTAAAATTGCAGTTGCAAATACAATAGTTAAATATAATGGTATTTAACATGTAAACACTGCTGTAGATAGTGAGTTACCTAAGACCCTCTATGACCTCAGGCTCTAGACGCTGTTCTTTGATGCGCCCCACTGCGCGAGGTGGAGTTCCTAACAGCTCAATCACGGTCACATGTCGCAGATCCAGACCACACTCAGCCTTCTGTCTCAGAACATTCCCACAATCATATAGTTGTACACTCTTCTTTCCTCTGATTGTTTGTTAGAGTGAAAGAAGTATCTATATTACCTGCAGCATAATGTTCTGAAGCCTGTAGTTCTGGTTAGCATTATCTGGAGTAGATACAACAAGAAGCTTTCTCTTTTCATAAAACTGGTCAAGCAGAGCACCAGCAGACCTGACATCTGTTTTTATCGCCATTACTACAAGAAAAAGCAAACATTTCACATACTTGGAGAAAAATGTTTTACAATCAAATATTTTATATGCAATTTCAATCACTATGTAATGAAATACAACTTCATATTTTTTTTATATAAATTATTTCTAAACTACCGTTCAAATGTTTGGGGTTGGTACATATATGTGTATGTGTGTGTATGTTCTATTTTACTATTTTAATTTATATATGAATTTCACTTAAAAACACACTTAAGCTAAACCACATACTCACATACACACTGGGCAGCCTCATCGGACCAGCTGCGGTTGAGCTGACAAACACGTGTCGCAAAACCTGTCCTTTCAAAGCCAGGATCACAATGGTATTCACATATAGCCCCATAATTATTGCCATCAGATGAGCATATCAGGTAGCCATGCATAGGCGGCTTTAGCTTTGGACACCTTCTCACTGAAGGAAAGAATATTTCACTTTAGGGAATATACCACTGTTTTTACTTTTTCTAGTCATATTTTAATAATATTGATTATAGTTAAATGGATAGTTCACCCAAAAATAAAAATTCTGTCATCATTTCTCATTACTTTTTCCTCTGTGGAACACAACATTTTGAAAAATGTCTCGGTGCTTTTTGCCCATATAATGAAAGTCAGTGAGGTCCATTATTTTTGTTCCACAGAAGAAAAACAACATGAGGGTGATTAAATGATGACACAATTTTAATTTTTAAGTGAACTGTCCCTTTAACTGTGAAACAGAAGCAAATCAAAGTTCAATGCTGGCTTTACCTTCAACATGCACAGTAAACTTGCAAGTCGCTGCGTTGCGAGCCTGGTCGTAGGCTTTATATCGAATCACATGTATTCCTTCTGGAAAGTCGGACCCAGACTCCAGTCCATTTCGCAAGACCCTGATGAGGGATGACAAAAAGGTCATTTATAGGTAGCCTATTTAACATACAGTAGAGGAAGTTGGATGGCTTTCATAAAATGTGATACACATACTGTAGTGTTCTGTCAGCTGTATCCTTAGCAACAGGACGCTCCCAGGAAACCACGACAGTTAGTTTTCCTGGTTCTGCTACCTTCACTCTGGACAAAGGACATTTCAGTTTGGGGGGGTCATGATCTGAAACAATGCAATTTTTATTAAATATTACAACGTCTTCTCTCTGATTTGGGAGAACTGGAGAAATTGGCCTACATAATGGCATTTGGAAGCTAAATACATTAGACTAGATTTCCAAATAGATGACTTTGCTGTACCTGCACATGTCGGTTCTGCGCCGCTCCATTTCCCCTCTTCTTGGCACATACGGTAGCGATCTCCCTCAATCTGGTAGCCTTCATAGCAGGTATAGTCACACCTGGAGTCTACCACAAAACCACGGGTGCAACTGTACATACCGTGGTCAATCAGAGGCAGAACATGACAACGCACCTCTGAGAGATTCAGACATAATATAAACACACGGTGCAAGTAAGGACAGATTTTGTCAAGTACTCTGCAGCAGCTGCCTAATACATGTTTTTTCTTAATCAAAGGACTAGTTTCTGTGGTACAATTATTTTGACACCTTTAAAGTACTTACTTCGACAGACAGCGGTTCCAGACCAGCGGCGACTGGGCATGCACTGTACAGATGATCGCCCCAGCCGTTTATATCCTCGATCACAGGAGAGCACACAGCGAGTTCCAAGCGTGCTCTGGTAGCGCCCGCCTCGAGGGGATGAACAGGACACTTCCCCGTTGGATAGCTTAAGTGTATGGCACCACTGTGGATCTGATGGCAAAAAAAAAAAAAGTAACTGTAGCATTTCACTATTAGTCATACTGTTTCATTTGTGAAAGTACTTACGTTTGTAGTCCAGCTGAGGGGGGTAGTAAGTCTCGTCCTCATGCACAACTTCATTGGTGTCATGGTAGGCAGACGCTGAGCCTGACAGGAAACATAAAATAAAACCTGAAGTAAAACTAGATTTTGGGCTTTGATCTCTAAACATTTTCAGAAAGTCACCTTCCAAAAGATTGAGTCAAAATATTGGCCGGCACATCACAGCAGCAAATCAGCTGCATCATCAGTATCCTGCAGTCCCAGCGCTACAGAAAAAGATCCCCGACCACCCCTGTTTTTGTTTCCATGCACCACATCCACCATCATCATTCTTTCCTCTCACACACTCTTTTTCCGGTTTCACATACGTAAACCTTTAAAACTCTTTGGGGGAACTTTTTTAGTCTATAACTGTGAGCATTCCCTAAAAATAAGCTTATTACAGGAAAAAAATATACTGAGAAGCAACAAAAGTTCAATACTGTACAGTATGTATCAGCATCAACTGAAATCTAGGACAGAACTGTTTCAACCAATGCCAAAAACATGTTTGCCAAAAGTTGCTGCGCTCTGCACACAGAAAACTGAAGATTCAGCCAATTCAGGGTTTCCAAGTCTGTTTACTGGATTAGGATCTTTGAAAGTCATTTTATAAAGATTGTCTTACTGGGAGGAGTTATTATGACAAAAATATTTTGGAGGGGCTCAGTGTTATTTTAGAACTTTAGCATTTACATGTGTACTATTACAGTATTTGTTAATGTTTCAAATTAGCTTTTGTTTTTATATTTTCAACTTTCATTTTAATTTTACTTTTAGTAATTTTGTTGTTTATCATTTTTATTAAAAATATCCCTGTTTAACTTTAACTTATTTTTTATTTTAGTTTAAGTTTTTAATTTATTATTTTATTTCAGCTATATTCCAAATAATATATATATATATATGTGTGTGTGTGTGTGTGTGTGTGTGTGTGTGTGTGTATGTATATGTATTTCTTACATTTTATTGATAAATTCAATTAATAAAACCAAATGGAATCAGTATAAAGAATATCCATCTTTCCCTGCAGAGGAAACACAAAAGCTGGTTAGAAGCAGAAGCAAAATACCATAGTATTCTTCTGTTTCTGTGAGTTTCTTTGCATGTGTGCTTGAATTCATTTGTTTCGGTTTCTATTATCTATTACCAATCGCGTTTACACATTGAATGTAATAAAATTAGAATCATTCTTGCCCAAAAGTTTTGGTGGTTCCCTAGCAGACAAGTGTTAATGTCGAGCACAGTATGGACAAATTTCCAAGAATATTCTTGCTTGCCCCCTTTTTGGGCAAGAATGATTCTAATTTTATTACATTCAATGTGTAAACGCAATTGGTAATAGATAATGTATTGACGCTAACAAGTTTGCACCAGTTGAATCTTGCGCAAGCTGTATCTGTATGAGACTATAGAGGAGAAACCAAAACAACTGAATGGAAGCACACATGCAAAGAAACTCACAGAAACAGAAACATACAGTGGTATTTTGCTTCTGCTACTAACCAGCTTTTGTGTTTCCTCTGCAGGGAAATATGGATACTGATTCTATTTGGTTTTATTTATTGAATTTATCAATAAAATGTAAGACCTTTATATAAAAGGTGACACAATTAATAAGGTTAGGGAAAAAAATCCCTTTATAAAGGTAAAATATGCCCTGTAAACCAATGTATGGGGGCAAATATCACAAATATACTGATTTAAGTAGGCTAAGTAAGAGCTGATAGATTCACTGTTGTAGATTCAATATTGCTTTAGAATAAAATTACATTTAAACCACACACACAGACAAATCCTTTTTGTTTTCCCGGAAAAGTAACTTTTTTTATTCAGACAAGTAAATGACTGATGTACAGGCTGAATGTCGAGCCCTACCATGTATGAAAAAGTTTTAGGCCTAAAATTCACACATATTTCCAGGTTATCCATAACTGTGAGAACTCTGCAAGAAGGTAGCTATTACTTTTTAAGTGTAATATTCAATCTTTGAGTTGGCCACCCTGTCTAGGGTGTTTCCCTGCCTTTGGCCCAAGACACGCCAGGAAAGACTAAGTGACCATACCTAGGACAAGCAAATATGGAAAATGGATGGACAATTATTGAGTTATGGTATGTATTCTTGCAACCAATAAAAAGTACTCAACAAGTAGTTAAATGTACTCTCCCTGATCCCAACAAATCACCGTTTTCTTCTTCGTGGTAAAAATTGAGACATGTCTGAGCAACAGAAAAACTGAATCTAAGCCAATGATGTGTATGGAAAGAGGATAACAGTATGCAAAGTTGTTGCCAAGGCCTAGAGGGATCTCATTTCAAATATCCATCCATCCAATTTCCAAACTGCTTGTCCTATGTTGCCGGGATGCTGGAGCTTATCCCAGAGTCTTGGGCCATAGAGAAAACACCCTGGAGTCCTGGACAGATGGCCAGACTTTAAAGAAATTATGTTAAATATATAAATGTAGAATTCATACTCATGGAGACTGACTGCAGCTGTCTACAGTCTACAAAGTTGTATCATACCAAGACTGTGACTCAGCATTTGTCAATACCCAGTCAGCCTTACCCTACCTGGAAAACATTATGTAGTGGCTTTCCTAATTTGTGAGGAAAATGTTGTTCTCATTTTCACAAACTATTTGGAACTGTGCAGAAAGCCAAACCATTTTACTCACATTACCCACTTTTAATCACATAAAATAAGGTAAATATGCGAAATGACAATACATATTTATGAGCATGCTATTTGTTTCGGTTAATAAGTTCACATGCATAGCATATACATGGCAAGACTTTGATTTATTTATGTTTTGGGGTTTTTTTATGTTTTTGCCCCCACAGTGGGACAATCAACCCATAGCTGACATATAGTTAAAGTTCTTCCTTTAATAGGTCAAATTAGGGCCCTGACACAGATGGTGAGCTCACACTCAGTCATTTACTGGGTCACTGGGTTATAATTACAACTGCTTAGACAGTATGGACATCATGCATCAAATAGTGAACATGGCATTTGAGCTTTGATAATCAATGGCTAGTGGGAAAACGAGCACGGCTACAACACACAAATAACTTTTAAAAAAGTTATTTAGTTTGACAATTTTGCCTACATATCCAATTAATTCGTTCCTAAAAACTAAAATAAAATCTCCATTTCTCAACTAAGACTTGATAGTCCGTAAGGTCCAATGTAAAGGTAAACAAAATCACAGCTGTTCTTCATTTGAACCCTATTGCTGCTAACGAACGAAATACAGGTTGAGAAAGCTCAAGTTATGTACAAAAATAACTCAGTCTAGTGAAGATTATTGTTTCGTATAGAAAGAGAAAATAAAGATCTCTCACCTTCAGTGATATCACCCAGAGTCTGATAAATGATGCACAATTCAACAAAAAGAGTAATAAATTTGATCATTGCATTGGATGTCAGATGGAAATATGAATATCAATGTTGAAAGTAGATCTTTACTTGAGAAAAATTCTGTTATTTCCAAAGCAATCGTTCGGATAACTAACTCTTGACAGAGTTTAGTCTCAAGCAGTGAATCCCACGCAGCCTTCCAGAGACTGGCGTATCATACTACAGCTCAGCACAAATTTCTTCCACTAGTCGGACTTTTGCAACTCTTCTGTGTAAGCATTTGGACGGACGGTGGCGCTGCTGTTCAATGATCTTATTTCTTGAGGTTGGTATTACCAAAATATTACTTTAGGTCTGTGAATGTTTGCTAATTTCTTAATTGAAAAATGTGTTTTCCACGCTGTAATAGAGTGACAGAAAAATAGGTAAAACAGGGTAAAAGACAGTAGGGTAAAATATATCGTTTTTATTTAGAAAATAAATAAATAAAATGAGACCCTTAAACTGAGACAAAAGGCCCCCAGTGGCGTTTCAGGGTGTTTTCATGATCGAATTTAATAATTCACGGAGTTATACTAATTTAATGAACTGGATAGGCCTACATTTCAAACATCTCATTAGGCTACTCATGCAGTCTATTTGACAGTAATCAACTATTCACGCCTGAATTCAGTTCAGTAGCCCACAGTGAGTGGCGTCATTCCTGAATGAATCTGTTTTGAACGAATCGGTTGAATAAGTGAAAATACTTAGAAGTTATCAAATGATTTTTTTGTAGTATAAATAATGTGAATAATCAGTGAAAAGCGCAACAAGACAGTGTATTCCACTTGGATGTCTGCAGACCTTTTCACAGACTGCGATTCATGACGCCATTTTAACGTCAGCATCCTAAATCCTGCAAAGTTTTTTATATTTTCATTTATTATATATTTTTTTAAAATGTATGTATATATACATTTATAACACTAAACTTATATATTACCTTTGCATTAAATCACAAAAAGTTAGTCAGTTAACGACGCTGCTGTGAGGGTGTTTACAGCGGCTGTGGGAGTGATGGTAAATTTGACATCTTTCTCTCTTCTTACAGCTGTTATATTTCTTTATTTTTTTATTATTTATATATATATATATTTTTTACTCTTTTTGAAAGTTGTGAAAACACGCTTGTGGAGTTTTTCTTTTGCTATTTGAGAAATTAAGTGTTACTCACTGCAGAGTCAAATGACTTTCAGCTCCTCTCTGGACGTCTAATGGGGTGGAGCCGAGGGATAGAGTTGTGGATTTGGTCAGAGCTGTTCAACAAAATTTCAACTGCTCTGGGTTATCCCATTAGGCCCAAATTGCATTCGCTCCTCCTCGCTGGACGTCTAGCGAGGAGGAGCTAGACTTAAGCTCCACCCATTTGTTATGTATCGGAAGAGGCGGAGTTACCTGGCTGACCAACACTTCTTGAATTGGAGAAAATAACAAAATGTCAATTCATTACTTTCATCATCATTTGTTGTGTGTGTCTATTTGTGAAGGCTGATGTCATATTTCAAATAGAAGTTTGGAATTGTTAAGTGTTCGATTTGTCACAATACACTTTGAATATTTGTCACTAGAGACATAATTACAGCTAAAATCACGCGCCACCTACTGGTAGTAGGTAAACTGTAGAAATCCCCACCACTAACGCACAAACTGACATTCTTTGCCAATAAAATTCAATGTCTGAAAATAACTGTTGTATAAAGTACACTCTGCTATGCAATAGAGAATTTATGACATTTACACAATAGAGATTTTGGCAGCAAAATGACGGCAATTGCAAGATGAGGGTGCTGTGTTAACAATAAACATATTATGTAAACACTTCTTTCACTTCTCCCAGCAATTACATTTCACAATGTTGCATTTGTGAAAACTGCTGTGCGATGTGAAAAATGTTCTATAGATTTTAAAAAAGAGAATAGAAAAGCAAGCTTTCAACATTTAGGCTACTTAGCCAATGACCCCTTGGTGGATTTATACATTTTAATGTGGGAATGGCGAAGAAATAATTAGCTGCAATTTTATTTCTTAACAGAATCTTAAGTCAACAACGTATTTTTATTTAATATGCAGATCTTGTAGGCTACTGCTGCAAAACCCCTCTGCAGACTAAACCAAAACATGACTTGAACATATAGATTTTTATCTCTTATTTACCGACCAAATTAAAGGTTGAATCAGAAAAAATATATATATTTTTATTAGTTTTCAAGAAATGTCACTGTCTCTTTAATAAACGAATTACTCCCGATCCGCCTCTCCATTTAAGGGCACATTTACTTTTCTCGGCCGAGAATGTCTTCCTGGTTTCGTGAAACAGTGCTCTGCCTTCCCCTTTAAATGTATTTTGGAGCAATGTAAAAGTTGTGGTCATGGGATTAAAATAACTAACACGATTTATTGAGGAAGATTCATTTAAGAGGGAATCCTTGTAATTCCGAAGCGTTTCAACGCGGCAGGTAAGCGAACTGTTCATGTTTAGTCCGCCCTCCTTTGCTTTTCTTAAGGAACTGGCAATGACAAGCCTCGAGTCTTGTTGTTTAAAACAGCTGTGTTGGAGCTCCATAAGCATAAGCATTAGTCTACAGACCGACAAATCAGCGGTGTATTAGGTATGTGGCATAATTTATCGATTCATTTTTTAAGGCAACGGTGAAACTGAAATATCTATCATGCAGAGATTCCAAGTTTGTCTCGTAAAACAGTATGTTAAATGCGTGAGCATTGCAGACTGTATCAATATGACGCGCACATTACGCTATAATTACAGCTTCATACACATATTCAACACTTCGAGCAGATATTTTGATATTTTGTGATATTTCAGAGTGTGTGGGTTTACATGAGCTTTTTTGTGATGTGTCAAGGATATGGCAAAAACAATTTCACGGCATGTCTCCATCTTAGACCGCAGAACCATTTGGCTGTTTAATTTCGGTTATCTGTTAAATTACATGATTTAGTTATGTGTTGGGAATTTATGGCACATTCCACGAATACGGATACACTTTGGAGTGCCTTGATTTTATTTAAAAAACATTAGAAGCACAAATCCCAGTTGTTTATTTAGTTTTAAGACTTTAAGACATTTTATAGCCTATCAACATTTTATGGTGATTTTGGCCTGTTCCACTTTAGATGTCTTGACCTTCTGACTCAATTCTCTCATTAACAATCTGAAACAGTCTAACAATTAAATACTAGCCTACAATGTCATAATTTCGACAGTCAATTTAATTTACATTCAATTAATTTTAGTAAAAACTTTCAACTTAAATTCTAAAATAGTTTTCATTAATTATAATTTTAATTTATGAACTTATCTAGCTGTGTACCGCATTTTGCGTTTCAAAATTTTCATTTGATAAATAATATTAAAGTTATTTTCATTTTCAGAATTTGCACAGAAGTTGCAGTGCTAAATTTGTGAGAAATTTATCATATCAGTATCCACAAACCAGTATTTGAATCCAAACTAGCTAGCCCCTCTAAGCAACATCTTTATTGACATCTGAATTTGTAACCATGTTACATAACTGCAAACACTATATGAAGTGAATGGAAAATACACAGCTCAAATAAAATTCCCTTGGGTTGATAATAAACACTTTCTGAAGGTTAACAATCTCCTTTCTCTGACTTGAATGATAAATTACTGCATATTAGAGGCCAAAACCCACATGTGGATTTTAATAACAGATTCTGAGTCTGCTTTATAGTAAAAATGCATCGACCTTCAATATTTATCAGCCGATCTTTTGCGTAACATTTTTCTGCTCGGTACAATTGACGGAACTGTCACTGTCCCGATTGGGCCAGTGCTGCATCTTCACGAAAGTTTATTCTTTGCACATGTTTTTAAGACATGCAAATTTAAATGTTCAATGTTCAAAAAAAAAATCAATTATTTTTAGACAGTACGCAAATACTGAATTTAGTTCTCTTTCACTACTTCCAAATCACACAAAATTATATTAAAATGCCCATCTTGGCGAATATCCTTATTAACATAGTCTTAAATTAATGTAAATAGTTGAGAAATAAAACGCATGTGTAACAGTATACTGAATCCGTGCAGCTCTTAAAGGGATACTCCACTTTTTTTGGAAATAGCCTCATTTTACAACTCCCCCAGAGTTAAACAGTTGAGTTTTACCGTTTTCAAATCCATTCAGCCGGGCATTCTCCGGGTCTGGCGATACCACTTTTAGCATAGCTTAGCATAGATCATTGAATCGGACAGGACCATTAGCATCTCTCAAAAAAATGACCACATTTTTTATATAATTTTCCTATTTAAAACTTGACTCTTCTGTAGTTACATCGTGTACTAACACCGACTGAAAATGAAAAGTTGCGATTTTCTAGGCTGATATGGCTAGGAACTATACTCTCATTCCTGTGTAATAATCAAGAAACTTTGCTGCCATACCATGGGTCCAGCAGGCGTAATGATATGACGCAGCGCCTGAAAATAGTCCCCAGCTCGGTAGACTATAGGGTCGACTATTTTCAGGCGCTGCGTCATATCATTACGCCTTTTTTTGAGAGCGATGCTAATGGTCCTGTCCGATTCAATGATCTATGCTAAGCTATGCTAAAAGTGGTACCGCCAGACCCGGAGGGTTTCGAAAACGGTAAAACTCACCTGTTTAACTCTGGGGGAGTTGTAAAATGAGCCTATTTCCAAAAAAAGTGGAGTATCCCTTTAAAGTGACTGCAGCCTAATATTACAGTTGCACTGCTGTCTGTTTTAATGTTAATCAAACATCTTTGCTCTTGACTAAATTACTTTTGTAACTTTAATAAGGATTCATGTATATTTAATTAATACAATGAAGAATATATTTTACATTTGCTTACTTTATTTCTGTAGCTGAAAACTACTATTAGACCTGCCTGAAAAACACAGTTTATTTTGTATGCTTCTTTGTTCTGTTATATTTATTTATTTGTGTTGGCCTGTTGAATGTTAAATGGATCCAATCCAATCCAAACTAGTAGGCTATACCTTAATGCATGCATTTTTGAACTTTGCTAATTTAAAGCATGATCAAAATCATAATCTTAATGACTCAAGTCAAGTAACCTTTATTTATATAGCCTAGCGCTTTATACAATACAGATAGTTTCAAAGCAGCTTTACAGTGATAACAGAAAAATAATGCATTTCGGCTCTTGTTCAGCTGAAGTCAGTACAGTGTTGATTCAGTTCCATTGTAAAGGTCATGAATTATTAAATTAGTTCATTTCATCTATAAAGCAGTTCTGCAAAAAAAAAAAAAAGTCATCGTCTGGCTCAGTTCAGTTCTCATACAACAGCGTCAGTGCAGTCAGATCAATAATATTATTGAATATTAAGTGAATTTAAAAGTTAAAATAAGAGCAAGTGACAAATATCAGTATCAGAATCAGCCAATAGTTGTTTATTAAAATCGGTATCGGCCCTACTTTATAGTAATTCAGTCTAGTTGCACTTTAAACAGTCTTGATTCAGTATCACATCTTTGCACTTGGTACCGTGCATCATACATTGTGTCATTTGTTTTTTTTCTTTCTACTCAAACCAGTAAACTTTCATTCTGTTGAGCTGCTCTGACTCGTCTGCCGGTGTTAAAGCAGGATACCTGGCTGTGGAATGGCTTTGCTGACCTTGCACAGAACGCCATCTATTTGCACGACACCGGTGAGTTTTATTGCGTCTAAAAACAGAAATTTTCAGTTGCAGTTCTCCACATGTTCTTTAACCGTACTCTCACTCCCTCCATGTGTGTCTAGTTACTCTACACCTTTTTCTGCACACAAATTGATGTATATTTAGGAGGAATGTCGTCTTGGTAGCATTCCAAACGCTTCCCAAACTTGCTGTGAATCTGAAAATCCATTTCACACTGTTCCAAAAAAGCCCCAGAATTATGTGACGATTCTGCTAAAGAGCCAAGAACCAAGTGCCTGATAACTTTTATTGCTGTCCATTAATCATTCTGTCTCTTTTGATTGTGTGTTAGGCGTTGTATTTATTATCTAACATAAGATTCCTTTTTCACCCATAACCCGTGCATACTATGTATCTTCTTCTATGACACCCTATGTTCAGACTATTTAGAGTAAAGTCTCACCGGATTTTTAATGTACAACCTCATTGCTCCTCCTTTCCACCCCCTCTCTTCTTTTTCTACTTGTCTCTGTCTGGACACGTCAGTCACATAACAGGTAATGTTACTGTCTCCTCTTTCATTCCATAGAAACACTGATAACAGCCTCTTTGGTGTCCTTCTCTCTGTCTTCTCACACTCTATCTGTTTCTCCCTTAATCATCTTTAGAATGAGCTTCCTCAGTGTCTTATCATACTCTCACTGCATTACAATTTTTGTCAAAACGCCTTGTCATTGTGTTTTCCTTTTTTCTATTTTCCCCCAGTCGCTCATCTCAGAATGAGTTATGGGTGAGAAAAAAGGCTTAAAAGTGCAAGTTTTTATTTAGCCATTTTGGCAAATAGCACTTACTGTGTCAGATGATCCAAAGGAGTCAAGCAGAATCTACCGGTCTCTGTTTGCAATTAAGTGTATTACATAATCAATTCACCCACCACCCATTTTTAACATCACCGTTCTCTGGGTAAATCTTAGAGTTATGATGTTCCTTTACTTAAAGTTTAATCTATTGTAATCCACTTCATTTTATTTTCAAGGATGAGCCTATCCCAAGACAAGGAAGACTTCAGAAAAGGTGAAGCTTCCTGATACAGCTTTAATCATTCATGTGTATTTTAGTGTATATAGTGTTTCCTCTAGAAATGCGTTGCTGATTAATTTTTCATTTCCGCACACCAGAGAAAGTTTCGCCCTGGTCAAGGGGGCAGTGCTCCTGGTAAAAGAGGGGGAGAGGGAGGGATTACAGGAAGAAACCGTACCCCCTCTACTTGGTCCTAGGCAAGGAGGCCGAGCCTCTGACACTCAGCGCAGACATTTGCATGCAATGATTTCGTTACTACGACCAGAGGACACAGTCAAACTGGTTAGGATCCCCCAAACCACACTTGTTTTACTACACTGCCTTTCTATGGTCATGGAAAAGTTTTAAAAATTGTAATTTTGAGACCTATAAAAGTGATTGGAATTAATAGAAAAAAATGCATTTATAAAAAATCCATATAGAATATGAATTTCTTTTATATCATCAACTAGAAATTGCTCTTTGTGAGCACAACCTCTATAAAATGATTTTTATAATCACAAATGACTGGAAAATAATGGAAATGTGTTGATCAAAGCATGTAGATATATTGCTTCCTTATGCATTTACTCTAGTTATTGTCTGTTTCAGACTAATTTATAGAAGTGCTTGTTCTTACTGTCCGTGTCTATTAGACACTATGTTTAGCATAAGTAACGTCACATGTTCTGCAATGTGGTTTCTGGAGACACTTCTGTTTGTTACATTTTCTGTTATGCAGAAATGACAATAAACCACTTTGCTTTGACTTTGTTTTTGAACACGGTTACACAATACAATTTACTGAGTTAATCTGTTTATTAAAAAACAGCATGTCTTATACAGCCATGCATGAGTGCTGTGCTTGAATTGTAATGGTGGAAAAAAAAATCTCATTTTAATTGCTGTGTAATTTAAAATGTTTCTAATGAATCCAGCTCAGACTTCTGTGTCTCATTTAAATACATTAACCCTGAAGTTCTCTTTTTCCCTGCCTCAGGCTGTGCGTTTGGAGTCGTCGAGCCCAGTCAGATTGAGGTATTTGCTTATAGTAGGCACACTTGACAAAAAACAGGAGAGCCTAGTACTTGGCATGGACTTTCCAGGCTCAAACAGGTAGGTTTATAAACCATATTATCAAGTCATCATCAGAAGCTTTTATTTCATTAGAGATAAATCCATAAATATTCAATTATATGTGTGACATGTTAAATATTTGTATATCTCAGATTTACAGCCTAAATATTATTGCATTTTTGATAACCTCAGTTCACAAACACAAATGATTCAAGTAGGCTGGAATGGGAATGTGCAGATTTTTTACAAATGTTTAGTTGCCGTTAATGGGATAGTTTACCCCAAAAATTTTAATTCTGTCATCATTTACTCACCCTCATGACATTCCAAACCTGTATGGACAAAAACAGTTAGACATTTCTTTTGTGTCTCACAAAAGAAAGTAAAATTGTTTTGCATCAACATCAGGATGAGTAAATAATGAGAGTTTTCAGTTTGGCTGAACTATCCCATTAAATATAAACTGTTTTACATAAAAATTTACATTATATTTCAGCAAGGCTGTTAAGATATGTCTCTCACTCAAAATTATTATTATTATTTTTTTTTACTCTTCCTTAGTGATGAGTGCACTATTGGTCTTGTCTTGCCAATATGGAGTGACACACAGGTTTACCTAGATGGAGATGGGTAAGACCATAAAACTGAATCATTCTGACCAGACAGAAACCATAAATGCTAACATATGATAATAAAGGCATAACATGACATTTACTGTATGGGATTGAATTAAAAGTTGAATTATAGAACTATGAAAGAGTAATCTTGAAATCATTATCTTATCATCAATCTCAAGTTTCACATTTCATGCGGTTGGTTTGTAAGGTGAAATGAGCTCAAGGACAAAGGTTTTGTTTCTTTCGAAAATTAGGAAACTGTCGACATTTCAGACATTGAAGAATGTCTGTTATTAGCAATGTAAATAGATATAAAATCATAAAATGTAAACAACATTTTCAATCAAAAGTTCAGTTTGACTGAAAAAAATCCACTTTATATTTTATCTGCACAGTTCAGCAGAACTGTATACAAAGTTAAAGCCTGAGCCTCAGGGTTCTGCTTTTCTGACAGTTTGCTTCACTTGTTCTGTTACAGAGGTTTCAGTGTGACGTCTGCAGAAGTGACACGAATCTTTAAGCCTGTGTCCATTCAGACGATGTGGTAAGTTTTAAAGCAGGAAGTGCTGAGGAAACTACCAATTTCCTCAACTAACAACAATATGCAATGCAACTTTGGTCTTGCAGCTTACACACACTTAATTCTTTGTTTTCAATTATAATGCTATTTTATATTCTATTGCTTTAACTGTCTCTCTTCTGGCTATTAGTCAGTCAACACATGCACCCTGCTAGACAACTGTATAAAGTCTCCCAATTTGCTTTGTGAACGTTAAAAATGTGTTTGTGGTTTGTCGATTGCTTGTTCACAACTCTCTGTCCTGTGATGCTCTCATTTTGCACTAGGTCAGTGTTGCAGGCGCTGCATGGCTGCTGTGAACGGGCCGTGCGTGGAGCTGTCATACCTGGCTGCGGGCTGGAGTGGGCACAACATTACAGAGAACATGTGGAATCTGACCAGCACTGCCTTAATGAATGGGGGGCTATGACTGGCCTGGAGTCAGTCAGGAAGTACACCGTAAGAAATTCAGCGTCCAATCGGGAGTCAGTGGAGAGGGAGATCAAAGCCCAACTACGAGATATCATGAGAACTGAGGACTTGGAAAACATTACCTCAAAGCAGGTAAAATGAAAGAGAGCGTCTGTTCTCTGCCTTTGAAACATCATCCCATGATGATCTCCCTCCAATCACCTATAGACCCATTTTTATGATCCAATCAGTTCCACCCTATATTTCGATTGTATTATATCATATAACTAGTGCTGTCAACGTTAACGCATGCGATTAAATCTTTGTCCAGTTTAACACGTTAAAATATTTAACGCAGCATCCGTATTTTCTGCCATCCTTTGGCTAGCGTTACATTATATGATCACGCTCTTATTCGTGCAGATGCTTCTTATTCGTGCACCATTCAAGTGATAAGACAAAAGAGAATGCGCTGCCTGTAAATGTCCTGACGCACAGCGCACGCCAGAATCAAGTTCTCTTTCGCTCTTGAACGAACAATAACACACACATTTATGCCAAAATGTCCGCTTTGTCGAGTATCCTCAAAAGAGCAGTCTTAAATGGGTTAAATAAAGTCTTAAATCAACATAAACAGTTGTGTGTGTGTGTGTGTGTGTGTGTGGGGGGGGGTTATTTTCATCGAGACATCAGTAGCTGTATAGTGAAGTAGCAGTATCAGTGATAATGGCCTTCTTTCATAAAAAGATGCTGGTAAACAATTATTTAAAATACACTGTCTTTGTTGTTTCCACATTAATTTGGCGATTAACTGTGAAATTATTACATTATATTATATTAAAAACGTGCGATTAATGTATTTTTATTTTATTTTATCGATTGACAGCACTACATACAATATTAGTCAAATGGGTTGTAAATGCAAATTCATGTTTACTTTAAGATCTTATGTATGAAAATGACATCTGTTATGATTGGTTAACCTATTGCTTAACCTCTTTGCATATGTGTGCAACAATGTTTACTTTACGGAGTTTGCTGTCGATCCTTCAACAGCCGCTTTGCAAAGCCCGGATTTCATTGTGACATTGTGAGCCATATTATATTGAAATGTGCCACACAGTATGTAAGCGCTGTACTGAAATGACCAGAGACCTTGGTAAAATAGTGACGTCACAAACATGAAGATTTCTGAACAACGCTTGTTTTTGTCTGATTGGACTTTGTTTAATATGGCCTCTTTAAGGTTAATCAAAGTACACTATTGTTCAAAACTCGTTAAGATTTTTTGAATTGTTTTTCAAAGAAGTCTCTTATGCTCACCAAGGCTGCATTTATTTGACCATAAGTGCAGTCAAAAAAACAGTAATATTGTGAAATATTACAATTTAAAAAAAAATGTAATATATAATGATAAAATAGTTTGCGTGCGCGAGATATTCTTGTGATGCCAAAAGCTGGATTTTTTGTTTTTGTTTTTTTAAGCAGCCATTACTCCAGTCTCCAGTGTCATGATTCTTCAGAAATCATCATCCTCTTTTTTTGCTAAAGGAACATTTCTTATATCAATGCTAGAAACAGTTATGCTTCTCAATTTTTTACATTTATTTTTCAGGATTCTTTGAATAAAAAGAAAGTTTAAGTAAATTGAATGTGTCAATGCTGAATAAAACTATTAATTTCTTTCAAAGAAGCAAAAAGAATCTCACCGACCACAAACATTTGAACGGTAGTGTAAGCCTGAAGACACACCTTTTAAAGACTCTCTTATTCTAGAACTTACTCAAGGTTAATGTGTCTGGGCTTGCTGTCTTATCCAGAGAATCTTCGTGGTATGAACATATAACATTCAGGCATCTTTTAGTGAGCAGCTTGATTTGATGTTTGTAAGCATTGTACAGTATGTCATGTGACTTGCATTTTAATATAATGTATAACACAAACCCATGACTTTAGGGTTGCTTGCGTTCAACAATAGCCGGTGAGCTACAGACACTTTTTCTGTGTGTTTGTAGGTACGAACAGCCCTGGAGTCCAGAATAGGCATAGACATGAAGGACTACAAGGAGTATATTGACAACGAGATGATGGTCACGATGGCACAGATGGACAAACCTTCCAGAATATTGGACTACCTTTACTTGGTGAGTGATGACATTTGTCTTCTGTCTAATCCACTATACTGTTATTTCAAGCATACACTATCATTTATTTGTTTGTTTTTTTTCCCCCAAAAAAGGGTTCAGAATGGAATGCTGCCAACTCTGAAGAACTACAGAAGAACAAGTATACAGATTAAATTTACATATGATTAAAATACTTTAAAATAGTTTAGTTATTCTTATTAAATTAAGATTTTCTGCAGCGGATGAATAAAGATGCCTTTTTTCTTTTTGGTAGTGTGGGCTACATCCTGAATGTTACCATGGAGATTGACAACTTTTTCCCAGAATGCTTCACCTATATGAATATTAGAGTTTACGATGTGGAGGCGACTGACCTACTCTCACACTGGAATAACACATACACGTTCATCAATGAAGCAAGGTGCTCAACACACACACTTCCTTATTTTGGTTTATGGTTGGCTTGCATTTAGTTTTTTTCTGTGTGCAGACCTCCTACACTGATACTTCTCTTAAAATTATATTTAGACACACGTGCAGTATGGTATACTTAACCCCCTATGAAAATTATTAGAGTATGTCTTTGTGCGCTATCTCTCTCACACTAACGTTTTATGTCATTGTTTCGTACTGATGATGATACAGGAAGAATGGACAGGCCGTGCTGGTGCACTGTAAGATGGGCGTCTCTCGCTCTGCCTCCACAGTAATTGCTTTCCTGATGAAGCAGCAGGGCTGGACTTTAGACGAAGCCCTCATCCACGTGAGAGAAAGACGGCCTATAGTGCAGCCCAACGAAGGTTTCCTCAAACAGCTGCATACGTATAGTGGCATCCTCAGTGCCAGGTGACTTACGCTTTCATTATGGTGCTGTACTGAGATTGGTGCATTCATGCAAACAAGCATTCACACACAAATACAGACACTTTCCCACTTGTGTAGTTTCTCAACGGATGTTCAGGTACAGACAAGTCAAGTCAAGTCTGGTTTATTGTTGTTCAACCATGTGTGTAAATAAGGGAACTGAATAGTGCAGATACACACTCCTCTCAAAGAGTAAGTTTGAAGTCTTGAAAGAAGTCTCTCACTCACCAAGGTTGCATTTATTTGATCAAAAATACAGTATATATTATTATATACTGTGTATATATATATTATATATATGTTGAAAACAGTTATGATGCTTAATAATTTTGTGGAACCAGTGATGGATAAATAGAAAGTTCATAAGAACAGCTTTTTATTTGAAATAGGAATCTTTTGTAACATGTCTTTACTGTCACTTTTTATTTATTCAATTTAATGCATTCCTGCATAATTATTTCTTTAAAAAAAAAAAAAAAACTCTTACTGACCCCAAACTTTTGAATGGTAGTGCATATATTACACGACTCTCTGGATACTGGATCCTGAAACATACTGAAGCATTAATGGATGACTACATGACTGTATATTTACACAATAGATTTCCTACAAGTGTTTAATATACCCATTCATAGACAAATTTGTAGAGGCTTTTTTGCAGCATATTATGCGACAATTTAGTGCATTTAATGTGACCTTCAATTTCCAATGTGTAGAATGAAATGGCAGTAATGTCAACTGCAGCCTTTTTTTTTTTTTTTTTTTTTTTTATAGTTTGCAGTACTATATTTAATTCCAAACATTGCAATGTGCCTTACAGTAAACAGCGCCACAGTGCCCTCTGGAGGAGGAAGTCCAAGTCAGATGTCCGTCAGCCGTCTGTCCACAACGAAACAGCCACAGGGAGTGAACATGAACAGAAAGGGGAAGAATCAGAGAGCCCAGAAGAAGAGCAAAGCAGTGAAGAGGAGACGGATGTAAGGGGATGTGTTTTATAACAGTGACTTTTGATGCTTTTCAGTATCTCTTTAGTTTTCAAATTGGATTAATCAGGGGTATGTTTATTTGTATGGCTGTGCCATTCTCAGGTCTTTGAGCATTTTGACGAGAGTGTTCCTGATACACATGGGGCAGAGACAGCCATACCCAACCCACTTATTACCATTCAAGAAAGTGATAAGGTTAGACCAGACAGAGGCAGAGAAGTTACATTTATTACACTTGACCATTTTAAAGAGTTTTAAATGTGGATTTATTTACTATTATAAATAATGTTTTTTTTTTATTTCTGCAAAACTTAATTTCCTAGGTGTCATCCAGCCCCAGCAGAAGTGGCAGGATGGATTTGTTTTCTCTTATGCAGTCTATTCAGCTTGACGATGAAGACAGAGACAGGATCGAAAAAGAGGTGAGAGGAAAAGGTCTGGAATGCAACATTTATTGATATCGATATGTGAAAACATTAAACAAGTCAAATCTCATGCAATCATTAACTAAAGAATTCCTGTTTGTCAGAGATATTCTCCTGCGCAACGAAGGCGGAGTCACGGAAGAAGGGGCTTGACTCATCAGAAAACACATGTTGATGTTTCTCCTGGACCAAGCTGCAGACAGTCACAGAACACAAATCAGGATGAAGCCGGTCTCTGAAGCGCTTAAAAAAGGGGTCGTGTTCAGAAATATGGAGAGGCAGGAATAAAAAAGTGACAAGGTGAGGAAAAGGATCACAAATAGTGATGCTAATATAAAGGACACTCTTGCACACAAGTCTTAGCCTTCTGATTGTATCATTCCAAGATCTTTGAAGACTCAGAGGGAATCTGTTCATATAGTTGCTGTATTTTTAAATAACTTTGCTTGGAGGCAACACATACAAAAGCACATGGTTACATATCAATAGATATCTTAACAATTTTCCCATACCTGCCCATCTAGCCCAAAACTCTTAATCTGTGGTTAGTTTCAGTTGGATTGTTAAATATCTACAACAGCTGGTCTCTGTCAGCTACCCATTGTCAAGTGAGTATTGATAAAGGAACCGTTTTCCTCAGAGCATTATCATTCTAATTGTCACGTTGTGCCTTTTGATATTTCTGTATCCTTTGCACCTTCATACTGAGCCATAAAATTCAGTTTACTTCACAGATTTTAATATGAATTATAGATTGAGTGGACTTTTTTTTTTTTTGGCTGTTATTTCTCATTATACAGAAACACGAACAATCCTCTCTTATATTGTTTCATGTTGTTCTTAATAAGAGTGTGATCTCACTCATTTTAGGAATCCTATGCAATAATCCACTTTATAGCTGTTTCCTCTCAATGAATGTGAAGCTTTATATTGCCTCTGTGGAGATCAGCAGTTGGAAAAGTGTTGAGAAAGCAATCAAGGATTAAACGTTTTAGTATTCCATGTAAACTACCGTTCAAAAGTTTTGGGTCAGTAAGATTTCTTTCATTTTTTTTTAAAGAAATTAGTAGCTTTTTATTAAATAATTTGAAAGTGACACTAAAGACATAATGTTACCATATATATGTGTGTGTGTGTGTATATATATATATATATATATATATATATATATATATATATATATATATATATATATATATATATATATATATATATATATATATATATATATATATATATATATATATATATATATATACTTAATATAAAAATGTATTCCATGGTTTCCATAAAAGCAACACAACTTCTTTTAAACATTGATAATAAAAATAAATGTTTATTGAGCAGCAAATCAGCATATTAGAATGATTTCTGAAGGATCATGTGACACTTAAGACACATCAACTTTGTCATAACTGGAATACATTACATTTTAAAACGTATATAAAAATACCATTTTAAACATTACTTTAGATCATAATAATATTGCTCAATATTACTGTTTTTATTGTATTTTTGACCAAATAATTGCAGGCTTGGTGAGAGACTTAAAAAAAAAAAAAAAAATCTTACTGACCCCAAGCTTTTGAGTTACTAGACAGATGTCTGGCATATTTTAAAAAATTGGAGCTATTTTTCACGTCTTTTTCAATTAAACAGATGTTGTCTAATATTTGTTTTTTAACCTGTATAGTATGCAGGAACCAAAACCTGAGAAGAGACCCGAGTATTTTCCTTAAAAATGTTAATGTGCCACTTATTTGATCTGTTTATTCATTCTGCATGATGGTTCATTGCTTTTAGTTTATAGAGGTGGACCAAAATAACTACTTTTGTTGGTTTTAATATTCATGCAGTTAAAACTAACACAACTAACTCCTACATAATACATGTGTCTTTAGCTATAGGGGTGGTTGATTTGTGTCTTTGCATGATGTCTCATGACTGTATGCATGCTGTTTGTTCTGTATGTAAGGCTGTCTTTGTGAAGCACGAGTCCTGTATGTATAAAGTATATATACAATCTGCTGTAAAACATTTGTTGAAATGTGTATGGTCATTGCACAAAGTGCCAATGTTGTGAAACCAAAGTAATGTTGTGGAATGTTCTTAGTATTGAGACACCACTGGTTTTGCAGTTATTTTCCACAAGAATGTCTTAAATTGTGTTCGTGATCGATGATAACCCACAGCCTTCAAAGTGCTGATTTTCCTCACCTAATGTATAATGTGCCATGCCTTATCAACATCAAAAACAGTGATCATTTTATTCTAATGCAACTCAGTTCCATTGTTGGTATCAGATGGCGTTAAATATCAAGTCAAAGTTGCTGTTGCTTTTTTTCTATTTATGACCTTAACATGTATCTTTTTGATTTGTTATACAAGGTTGTCTGTGCTTTAAAAATTAAATTGAATTTATAATGGGAGCTTGAGACACATCTAATTGACAATGTCATTGTTTTTGCATCAATTTGTGCTTCAGGTTTTAAGATATTTCTATTCTTCATAATGCTACTGTAAAAGTATATATAAACTAGTGTTTTACAGATATTACTGGAAATATCTTTGATTCAAACAATAGAACATAATTATGTGTGAATTTGTCAGTTCAAGCGCAAGATATGAAAGAGAACTCAATTTAATAGGCTAGTTGCGCACTGTCTGGGAGGTATAGCTTTCTGGGCGTGCGCTTCAGATATTTGCGCACAGAAAATGTGATTACTGTACCGCCTTCCTGTAATAATGTAGAAACCACTTGTTATACATAAATCACGTAATAGTTAATGTTTTTTGTTTTAATCCAAATGACACGTGCACTGAGTGTAAGATCAGCAATCAAGTAAATGTGACAGAAACAATAGAACAAATGTGACTGAAACAATAGAACTAAGCTATAAACTGTGGAAATGTTTTGTTTTTGGACACATTGTATCCTGGCAAAAATCTGTGGTGGTGGATTGATCACAATCTAGCAAGTACATATGCACATCCATCTTAAAATGTAACAAATAATTAATTGTTTGTGTTGGTCAAATGGAGTGCAGATTTTTAGTACCACACATTATTTTAAAATGTCATTTAATGTTTTTTGAAACAAGTTTTTTGCTCATTAAGGCTGCATTTATTTGAGCAAAAATACAGTAAAAGCAGCAATGTTGTGGAAATATTTTTACAATTTAACTGTTTTCTATTTTTATGAATATAATTTATTTCTGTGATGGAAAAGTTGAGTTTTCAGCATCATTACTCCTTCAGTCTTCAGTGTCACATGATCCTTCAAAAATCATTCTAATATGCTGATTTGATGCTCAAGAAGCATTTTCTTATTGGCAGTTGAAAACAGTTGCCTAACTTAATATTTTTGTGGAAATCGTGCTATGTTTTCCCCAGGATTTTATGAATACTTTATTTTAAATACATTTTTGTCCCATTATAAATGGCTTTCCTATCATTTTAGATCAGTTTAATTCATTCTTGTCAAATAAAAGTAATGATTTCTTTTTATATATATATATATATATATATGCGCGGAATTTTCTTTTATTAAATCCAGACAAGACCTCCCACAAAACCTCACAATACAACTTTAACATAGTAGGATGTCCTGTTACTTTATCCTCTACAGTAAAAGACCTGGGTGTTATATTAGATTGTTACCTGTCTTTTGAAAATCATATTTCATATGTTACAAGAACAGCCTTTTTCCACCTTAGAAACATTGCTAAGCTACGTAACATGCTATCAGTTTCTGATGCAGAAAAGTTAGTTCATGCATTCATGACCTCGAGACTAGATTACTGTAATGCTTTATTAGCAGGTTTTCCTGCATCCTCAATAAACAAGCTAGTTAGTCCAAAATGCAGCCGCTAGAGTTCTTACTAGATCAAGAAAATATGATCATATAACACAGATTTTATCATCACTACATTGGTTACCTATAAAGTTCCGTATTAATTACAAGGTATTGCTACTGACTTATAAAGCCCTAAACGGCTTAGCTCCAGTCTATTTAACGGATCTTCTATCGCCCTATAATCCATCGCGCTCTTTAAGATCACTAAATTCAAGGCTTTTGGTCATACCTAGGATATCCAGATCCACCGAAGGAGGGAGAGCATTTTCACATTTAGCTCCAAAACTCTGGAATAGCCTTCCTGATACTGTTCGTTGCTCAGACTCGCTCTCCCAGTTTAAAACTAGATTAAAGACGCATCTCTTCAGCCAGGCATTCATATAATACTTTTAATCTTACAGTTCAAACTACAATCCGGCCTCTAGTTCATAAACGCCAGAGGAGAACTGGCCCCCGACTAAGCCTGGGTTCTCCCAAGTTTTTTTTTTTCTCCATTAGGTCACCTGATGGAGTTTTTCCGGTTCCTTGCCACTGTTGCCTTTGGCTTGCTCAGTTGGGGATATTTTGGGAATATTTAATTTAATTCTATCAATCAGTGAATTTCACTAGAAACAAACCTTGTTGTATTATTTTAATTTAATACTGTGAAGCTGCTTTGATACAATCTGTATTGTGAAAAGCGCTATACAAATATACTTGACTTGACTATATATATAAAAAGAAAAAGAAAATGTTACTGACCCCAAATTTTTCATGGTAGTGTACAAATGACACTACTAAACAGTATGCCATTCTTTTGCTTGCCTAAAATACATTTGGAAAATTAAAATGCAACTGAATAATTTTTTAGTAGATTTGAATCAAACTAAAAATCAATTACTCGACTATCCAAATAGTCCGATTGCTGCATGGAACTGTAATTGACTCAATGAACACACAGTTTGAAAGATGAGAATATTTATATTTACAGATGAAGCCACTATTCAGGATAGTAATAATAATAAAAAAAACTTAAATGAATTTTCGCCTTGGTTCACCAAGCGCGACACCACCCTCTTTCATGGCCGTCCAGAACGTCTGATTCTGAAGTGGGAGAAAAGGCATACATCAGTCTATGCACTTATATCAATAACTAGCCATCAATGTATAATATTTGAAGACTCAAAGCAAAAGTGCATTCAATGACTCACCGCCTCCGAACGAAACTTCCACGGTATCTCACGATAAACAATACGTGTGATGCCTGCTTCGCGACACCGCTGAGCAAGCACGTCACCTACGGCACGGCAAGCCGCTACAGACCGTGTGGAGCCCAGCTCGCGCTTCAATGCCCACTCCTTCGTGGAGCAAGACAGCACAGGAACTATTGAGTCGCTTGAGAACACCTCAGCTGTGATGTGATGCTGCGTGCGCCTGAACACCAACCTGAGGAAGGTAAGGCATACGTTTAATATACATGTACAGTGTACAACTATGTTTGTATCTGGAAGATGCTATTAGGATGCTGTTAGTAGGGTGTGCTCAGCATGTTTTACTAATTACATCTATTCCTTTAAGCCATTTCAAACAATTGGGATGCTTACAAACCTGTGATAATACTCTTTAGAGGGCCACACTGTAGCCCAGCCTCGATCCTTTACTGCAAGGGCCATCTGTTCCAGGTTTCTTGGGTTTCGGTTAACAAATGTTTTATTGATGGCTTCATTATCACTAACCACTGGTTCTGGATCAGGTGCCGCCTGACTGTATTTCCGAGCTGGTGGAAAGAGACACATCATGAACATCATTTTTTAAATAAATCTTCAGATCCCTTGAGAGTTTCCAGCCATTCTTCTAATTCAGTCAATCAATATATGATACAGAAGGTTACATTTCCGTCTGTATCACACATATCGAATCTCCAGCTGTTTCCTTTAACGTTAGTTGTTATTTTATTTGCTTCTGATCCCAAACACAAACGATACTCCTTTTTAGAGAGCAGATTGCGTATCTCCACATCTACTGCCATTTTGTTGCCAGTATAGTTTAACACACACATCCAGCAGAGAGTAAAAAAATAATTTTAAGGATCAAGATATTTACAGTTACTTACACAACTGACAACGAATCCACGCCGCTGCAGTCGCAGATCTCTGACATTGACCTAACAGAGTGCGAACACTACGACAGACATCAGTGAACAAAGCCATTTGACAACTGCAAAAAAAGTAATAATAAAAAAAACCTTAAATTCTGGTGACAAATTATAGTTGTTTCAATACGAACGGAGATACCATGACCCTTAGTTTTTTTTTATTAATAGAATTTAACCACTCTCTAGTGCGCAGCCATTTTGATGTCACACGAAAAATGTTCCGTGTTTCCGGAAAAAAAAAAACTTTGGCCTTACATGGGTTCCGCTTAGAAACCCTTAAATGAATGAAAATAACAATGAAACCATTTTTTTTTTTTTTTTACATAAGAATTAAAGTTAATGTATTGCAATGCAACGTTCTTTCATGTCCTAAACCACAATTTATAAAAAAATGGGAGGGTATTCAGATCATGCTGTCCACAAGATGGCACTAGTAGGCTACACTTTATCCTAGAAAATAAACCATCATCCGACGTCTACCGTGCCATCATGTTTTTTTGACCATGTATTGTGGTAATATCATGGTATTCCTGTCTGGGGTACAGGTAGGCTACTATTGCGTATATTAAATATACATGTTAAACTTGTAAATAATGTATTTGACAGAAAATTAAGTTGAAATCAAGGTTACGTAGGCCTACATTCACACGTCTCATTTAATAAATGATAAATAAAATATTTATTAATTAATTTTGATTAATAATAGGCCTAATTTGTGATGAACCGTGTGAATCAACATAATTTTACACCTGTTGGTGAAGATTATTTAAAGAATATAGGTCAAATAAAACTATTTTTCGCCTCCGGTCTCCACAGCTTCTTGTAGCCCCCTCCTACATTTTCAGGCAGTGGTGGGCTCACCTCCGGACATTAAGGGATTTTCTGCATGGCTTGCCATTTTAATTTGGCCAATTTGTTTGTGCTGCACTTTTAGCATGCTGTAAAGAGACTGTGCCCCAATATAAAATAAATGGTTCTCTAGCTAATTGAACAAGAATGTTCCTGTAACCCAAATTCTTGCTCTCAGCAATGAGCATTTCCTTGCCCATATTCTCATTCAGGCCATTAGAATCCTTTTTGGGGAGGGGTATGCACAGGTGTACAAATCACGACTTCACACTCCACTAAATTGTTTCCCCCCCCTCCTTTATTATTATTTTTTTTATTATTAAAATGCATCCCCTTTCATACACCAATAGAGATTGTTAATGAAAGAATATTCCTCTGTCCCATATAAATTAAATCTACGTGAATATCCAACCCAAAGGACCAAACACAAACACTTTACTACTGCACATTCAAAGCAAAATAAAATACTCACTATTGTAATAATGTTGAGTGCCTTAAGTGGAAATAAAAGAACAGAATGAAATATTCCTGCATTCCAGGGCTGGGTTTCCCAAAAGCATTGTGAGCTAAGTTGATTGTAAAGAGCTTGGGTGGCAATGGCCTCACGATCCACTTGGGCTCACAATGCTTTTGGGAAACACAGCCCAAGTCAGTTACCTGGATGTGATGTGTGTATCCATATCCAGAAGGCTATTATTCACACAAGCACAAACCTTGTCTGCTACCTGCTCCACTGCTTCATATTGACAGAACTAAAACTGAAAATCAATGGACTCATTAGATACAAAAATGTCAAGGTTGGTGCAGAACTAAAGAAAGATTGTTGAATACAAACTGTGCTTTTGAGCAAAATTGAAAGCAACGTGACACAACACATTTTATTATAGGATTTAAAATATTTATATTTTTTACCAAAAAATGTTTTAGAACATACCTTAGAATTAAAGTTGCCATATCATGAGAAATCACATTTTCTTTAAGATAAAAGTACTTGATGTACATGCACACTACCATTCAAAAGCTTGGGGTTGGTAAGATTTTTTAATGTTTGGTTTCTTTAAAGTCTCTTCTGCTCAACAAGGCTGCATTTATTTAATCAAAATACAGTATAATATTGTGAACTATTATTACAATTTAAAACTCTTTTCTATTTTAATATACTTAAAAAAAATGTACTTTATTCAGCATTTATTTTCAGCAGCCATTCTTCAGTGTCACATGATCCTTCATACATCACTCTAATAAGAAAGTATTTATTTGAACTATATGTTTTGTAATAATGGAAAATTCTTTACTGTCATATTTTAGCAATTTAATGCATCCTCGCTGAATAAAAGTATAAAAAAATTGTATAGTGTACTTTAAAAACATACATTAACTTACTCACATCCCCGTCCCTGTACAAAAAGACAATTTTTAAAAAAAATAAGCTTTTAAAAACATCTGATCTTCCACAATTTTTTTATGTTAAATGAATGCATCAACATAACCATCCAAGTCAATGATGATGATCAGAAAACTGGTTTGCTCAGTTACTGTGACTACAAAACAAGCGACTTAAAAGAGAGACACCTGTATCACCTGATCATAAGGCACCTGATCGTTCCAGTTTGATCCCTATAGTTTGCGTGGCACATTTCAACTTGGATTGTTTTGATTGTGTCACAGTGTAATGCATGCTTTGCTAAGTGGCTGTTATTTAAGGATGGGGGATTTAATATTGAATCTGACAGCAAACCCACAGACAGTTTGTGAGCAGAGCTGGAGAAAGCACTTCCATTTCAAATAAAATAAAAAAAAAGATAAAAACTATATATATATATATATATATATATATATATATATATATATATATAATATATATATATATATATATATATATATATATATATATATATATATATATATATATATATATATATATATATATATATATATATGTACCAAAGTGTCTGAGAAAAACAAATGACAAAAAACACACATCAAAATTACTAATGCTTTACAGTAAAATGAAAAAGAATTCAAAATTTTAATAAAAACAAATACTGTCGCAATAATACAAAAATAACACTGACACCACTGTGGGGGACAAAACAATAATACAATTATGATATAACCACGTTCAGATCACCCACAGTAAGAAATTAAAAACATGATAGATAGATAGATAGATAGATAGATAGATAGATAGATAGATAGATAGATAGATAGATAGATAGATAGATAGATAGATAGATAGATAGATAGATAGATAGATAGATAGATAGATAGATAGATAGATAGATAGATAGATAGATAGATAGATAGATAGATAGATAGACTGCTGTCACACACTCAAATTAATGCACATGCAAATGTTTATGTGAACCCCAGAGGTCATTAGTGACAACTACACATCTGATTATTTTAAACATTTCACCACTTATCTTCATCACCTTTCTTCTTCACCATGATGATATCTGATGAGCACTCTCTGGCTCTCTCAAACTGATTGACAGTCTCCCTATGAGAACACATGCCTATCTTGATATAAATCAACTTCAGTCAGTATTAGAAAGAATGAGATCAATTGCGCAGTTATTCACAACATGGTCACTTACCACACTTGCAAGTGCAATCAATGTGCCTTAAATGCCATTCATGATATTTGATTGACATAATGAAATTTGTGGTGAACTAAGGTCTTAATGTTTTCTTGTTAAAGTGCTCAGCATTTAATCATGCCTACGGTGAAAGAACGAGCGATACCGAGGAGAGACTTGAATATGGCAGCTGCAAAACAGAAGTAACACTTGTCTGGAATGTGTTGGAGATGTGTTGCTATGCAACAGGGATTCCACAATGGTTACCCAGACATGGTTCGACTGTGTAGATGATGGTGTGGGTGAAGAAAAAAAAAGAAAGTGACACAGCCTCCCACATCACCACACATCCTCAGCTCTGTTTAAAATGTCAGAGCGCACACCTACACACACAAAACACAGTGTCACTTCAGGAAAAATGTGATTCATATTCTGCTTACAAGAGAAAACATGAAGATTTAAAAAATGGAGGTTAACCTCTGCATATTCACCCATCAGCATGCACATACAAATACACTCCGCAGCCTGTCAAACTATGTAAACATATGTCCTATCGTATAATGTGGATAATAAATCTAGTGGTGTTCAACGATCAATAACAACCTTTAAAAGACAACATTCAACTGACTCTTGTGAACATTCTAGCAACGCCCCTGCGATCAATAGATGAACAAAGCCCAGTTTTGCCCATGTCCTCTGAGTGGCAGTATGTCTCACTGAGTGCCTTCAAGTTAGACCACCTGTTTGAGGATTTCTTTCTCTTTCTCTTTGAACAAAGCTGTGATGTTTTCCTCACACTTTTTAAGTTTAGAAATCTGCTACGAATAAGATTTAGGGTGAAAAGAGGGAGTTTTAAATAGATTTCCTCTTCTAGAATTTAAATGTAGGCTAATTGTCTCTTGGGGGTGAACTAATATATTTAAAAAAAAATAAAAATAAACTTAAATACTTCAAGTCCGCGTGAACCGGAAGTTGCAAACGACTTTTCTCCAGTGTTGTGACGTATTTCCCAGTGAAAAGGAATATTGAACAGAGGGCAGGATTTTACTCTAGCGCTCCTCCTCTCCATCTCTTGCTAATTACAGACTAACGGTTTGAGGGGAGTTAAGCGTTTCCCAACCCAAGCCGTCAAACCTACATCATCAGAGAAGGAACGCCATTCCAGACCGGAAGTAACTTTTCAGACTTTGATTAAAGATTACGACGGAAAACAATTTTTTTCTGTGTATTAACTTGCACGGATTAATTTTTCACCACAAGACTAGTAATATGCGCTAACAAAGTAAATAGGGTCAATTTTGATTTCAGTTGGACTTTAAAATACTTTTCATTTTTTGGAAATTATTCACATTATTCGAAAAGAAATAAGCGTAATTGTTTACCCAAGTTTAAACAACAAAATTTGATACTGTTCACTTAGAAGATAGCCTACTAAAGTCAGAAACTGAAAAGTAGACTTTGTTGCTTAAAATGTTATACTAACCTGAGTGATTCAAGCACTTTCCAGCTCTTTCCAATGATCTCCTCTCCAATTAGTAGAATTATAACACAATGGATAGGAATGATAATGTGTTTGTCAGTGAATTATATTGTGACTACTATGTTTGTGAGAAGGGAATTGAAGAGTAGGCCTAAACAAGATGGATGAAGTTTGCTACTCCTGTCTCATGTGCTTTATTGCTACTTACTAGCTTCTGACATATACCACAGATGATATTAGTGTTATTATTAGTACAGTATTGTTTCCAGTTATTTGAATGTTCTTTAAAAAGACAGAAGTTGATCATTTGTTATAGTGTTGATAAAGATTGCTGTTGCAGTACATGGAATGGCCACAAGGGTCAAGAAAAAAATCTGGACTGGCTTTACACTAAGCATGGAGTTCAGAAACCACTGAAAGAAAGAAAGGTTTTCCATGGCATCCAAAGATAATGGAACTGTCTTTTGAAGAATAAGATTGACGTAGCTAATCACATTTCACAATCCCAGTCGATGAATTAATCTATAGGCTAATCAACAATATAGTCAAAACATTCACAGGTTGATTGTAATAGCATGTGAAAAAGACGCATGCGCACACTGATGCACACAGTCATTAATGTTGGTGTGTTTTCCACATTTTAATCTTTTGAACTGGGAATCTTGATTTCACAGATGCTGTGTTCTGTGTAGCCCTAGGCTACATATGACTTCCATTATTTATCATCCTCAAAAGCCCCTGAGAGAAGGAGAGGCAGAGAGAGAGAAAGAGAGAGAGAGGACAAAGAAAAGCTCCACATCGCTCCTCATCTCTGCGAGCCTTTGATCAACCTCTAGAACTCAAGTTTTAAAAGAAGGAAGGGATTCTGATTGCTTATACGGGGCTTGATTCTTATTGGTTGATCAATGTTCTAAGGTGCAATTATTTTTTAGGGAAAAGTAGTTCCAGGTAGGTCTTTACCGCATTACAGTTCCATATCACTTCACCAAATTATTTTATTTATTTCAAAGGTCATTACAGCCTACAACAGCAAAAGAACCAAAACCCACTGACTAGAGATGCGTGGATGGGCTATTATTTCATCACAAAACTCATCATCCGTCCGCCATCCATCCGCACCAACGTTTTTGACCAATTTTCAAAACCACACCCGCCTGCCATCCACTGATTGGTGTATACATATATTTTTCATTTGATTGGTTCAACCGCCCGCCACCCGCCCGAATTTAATTAAAATAACATTTTTCATCACGTCATCCGCCCAATCCGCGGCTGTAACCGCCAACCGCGCATCTCTACCACTGACCAAGCAAAAACAATAAAAATGGCAAATTATTTCCAAGTTTTTTGTATGTATTATGCATTTATTAGTTATTATGAATAATTGCTAATCTTTTTCTCTCTCTCCCACTCAAATGCACACACATACAGTACAGACACAAACTCGCGTGTTGTTAGCACTGCTCTGACAATTCTATCAGTAAAATAGTTTAGCAACTTAAAAGCTACATGACGTTTCTCACTATATGCAGATAAACGTAGTTTCGTTATTAGACGCACAGATTGAGGTAATTCACACACGCTCAACCTCTCTCTCTCTCTCTCTCTCTCTCTCTCTCTCTCTCTCTCTCTCTCTCTCTCTCTCTCTCGTGTAACTGCATTAGACTGTTACCAGTGGCTCAAGTCTCTGTTACTAGCTCTAAAATTACGTTTTGGAATTAGCAACGGAGGCTTGGGATGAGATGCGTAAGAAATTAGTCCCACACACATGAGCGTTTTAAGGACAATACCTGACAAACGTCTTGAAATACAACATTTGAACAATGTTTTGAGGTGTGGTAATTGAATTGACTCCGGTCCAAAGAATTATTAGAAAAATAATGCACACCCGAGGTGTAACGTCCAATAATTCAATGGCCCGTCGTCAATTATTCCTTACTTGTTCCATACTAACAATAGAGGCTTTCACACCGGATAGTTCTAGGAACTAACCACCAGGGTGGTTCCCCTAGGAACGTTTTCTGGTTGCGTTCGCACCACCAGTAGGAACTCTGAAGTGACGTAAGCCGCACTTGTTGTTGTGACTTTTATTTTGACGGCGCCCAGAGCCTGAGCAAACAAACAGTGCTCGCATTCTCCCTGTTCATTAGTTTACGATCTGTCTTACAGTCCTGTCTAATATGTTATTTGATAGAACTATTATACATAGAAAGTAGACAGTAATGAAAAGTTAGTAGCGTATGCCGTGTGGTTGATGTCCAGTGTTGCTGAGCAGAAATCATGTTGGCTTGGTCCCCTCAAAGTTGCGTTGGATTTTCTCCTCAGAATAAAGGTTAAGAGGCCCATCTATCACTATTTTCCATGTTCGAAAAGGTTCCTCCGGTGCGAAAGCCCCTAATGGTTTGAGGTACAGTAGGTCTTCTATTATTCCTCTTAAAATGGCCAATAGTATATGAAGATTAGTATGAAGATTTCATATTTTTCACACAGTTTGCATAAAACACAATATAGCCTACAGACAGTCACACCAGGACTAACTTCACATTTAGGTGGGTATTGGTGAGTTCACACACACACACACACACACACACACACACACACACACACACACACACACACACACACACACACACACAAACACACACACACACACACACACACACACACACACACACACACACACACACACTCACTCACTAATAATTAGAAGCAATATTATAGGTTCACTATGTAACTTTTTTGTTCAAAATTTAAATAATGAATCAAAATGTGATTCGCTATTGTAAGCCTACTATAAATGTTTATATTTTAGACCTTTCAGGATGGTTTTCTGTGGAAAATGCATACATACGCCACTCACTCATGCATGTCTCGATGAGAAAAATAAAGAAAAATAGAGCATGTTGTAAATAGAGAAACGTTGCTGAATAAGTTGAACCCCCACATTCATTCTCTGTTCAGTCACGTTCCCATTAGGTGTGTTTATCTGCCCTTATTGGATTATCTTGCCTGCATGGATTTATTAAACTTGTGTTGGAATGATATTCATCTTCTGAGTTTTCGTCTGTTTGTCTGCCTGCTACTCACACTCTGTTCTGCAACAGTATTAGGCTGATTTCAGAATCCTTACAACTTATTTCCCCTTTTCCCCTTTATTTTACAACTTGCTTTTGACTGTCAATACAGTGTTGTGGAAGGGGAAAAGAGAGATGAACATGAAGGCTCAAAAATGAGAGGGATCTCTAATGAGGTAAGTGGCCACTTGTGCTGTTCCCCGTGGAGATGACCCAGTTAAGAGTTTGATCATCCAGGTGTTAGCAATGCTGCCAAGCCAGCTGGGAGGAAAGGAATACTTCATCACTGTCATACCTCTGCACTGAGAATACATTTACCCCCCAATAACTACTATTACCAACAGTCACTGTTAAATTTTGCACATTCAAGGTTTGTACGTTCATGAAAAACCTGGAAAAGTCATAGAATTTTAAAATAGCAATTTCCAGTCCTGGAAAAGTTTTGGAAGAATAAATAAACTCAGAAAGTTTTGGAAAAGTCATGAAAATTTGTTTCAAATTGTTATATAATTGAACATACGCTTAAGTGATAATATTGGTCGATCAAACAATACTTATCATTCATTCGATTTACTGCGACATTCCATCAGATTTATTTTTGGACCAATCACAAACGTTTCTGTTGGGCTTATGAATGTGATTGCCAATCAGATGCGTTCAGATTACTCATTGTTGCAATGAAGAGTTTTGTTCAGCGCGCAAGCTCTCTGAATTCTGAATGAAACTCGCGAATTCTCCCATCTAAACTACAAAGTGCAGATTTGATGCAAAAGATTCATGTCGCATTAATGGGAGTGTTTGCGAGAGTGTGTAAACTTGCGCTATAAGTTATGGACAGCTTCACGATCAGTCATATTCTCTGCTCCCTTTCAGTATACAGCGTATTCCAGTTAATATAATTTATTCATCATGCTGATTGTCACAGGTTGTTTTGGGTTTGGTTCATGTTTCATGTCAGTCATGTTTTTTGTCTTGTCATGTGATTCCCTGGCACTCATGTGATTCTGCCATGTGTTCTGTGTTGTCATTGGTTCATTACACTTAATTGCACTTATTTAACTGTAACAAAAGTTATAATTACACTGTAACAACTGTATTTTTACACTTTAAAGTGTAAGTTACAGGTTAACCACCACAGCCAATTAATGTGTAAATTAAAGTGCTCTATATGTATATATTTCATTATTTCTGTCTTAAAATGCGTTAAAATAACATTTATTGGGGTTTCTTCAAAGGTAGCGTGTTTTTTCAGTAACTGGTGATGACGTCATAAGAGGAACTCGCAACCCATACTCTGCTAGATTCCTACTGTATTAAGGCTATTTGGAGAACGACTGAGGATGTGGGAAACCATCAAATTCTTTATGGACCACAGCCCTACAATTTTTAACCGGTCAGACGTGAGAGAGGGGCGGAAATTGCCAAGACCCATGACACTCAAAGAGTTATTAATGCTTGGTGTGAGGAGAATGAGTGGAGGGTTGGCCAGGTGTCGGCGAGTAAAGTTAGCTACGTTAGAGCTAGTTTAGGCTAGCCTGGTGCAAACTTAACCCGGATATATAAGGGAAGGATATAAGGGAACAAGCCAGTCTTTTCAAAAGTTTGCCGTCATGTAGAATAGCAAGGAGGGACAACGACTGAAAACATTATTTACTTACATGGTGTCAGTCCAAATCAGAGCTGTAGAGATGCACACACTGCACAGGCACCAATCGCTAGTCTCATCGACGCCTCAAACGTCTTGTAATACACTTCCTCAATCCACGCTATTTCTCATGATTTAATTAGCGATGTTTATTGTCAGAAAAGAAAAAGAGAGATCGATGTCCCCATCACTGTGTTTGTGTGGGCTATCAGCAGTGGAGATTATGTGCTGCCGTGAGGTGAACGCGTTTAGTTTAGTGGAGCAGCTCGACCCGCGACCGGCTGATCTGACGTGCCTGAAACCGTTTGTTTTGTGAAAAGCTTATTCTCATTTCAGGCAGGATCACGGTCCCTTTGAAGTCAGCACACACGAGTATGTTTACAGTTGAGTTATTTTATCCATAATTTTTTTATCAAATAAAACATACAACCAACTTTTCTGTAGTTATGTAAGGCGCATCTATAGCTATGACTATGCCGGTAACTCTACTAGTGAGTTCCTCTTATGACGTCACGCCCCATCTAGTGGAAGGGAGCGGGAGCGGTTAAAACCACTGTTAAAAGTGCCAACTTTTCATATATTCAGCATTTTGGTATAAAAAACAATGGTGGGCGGTTCTTATCTTTATGTTTAATAAACACATTGCATTATCTTCGTGAAAAATTTAACCTGCAATTTACACTAACGTAAATTAACTTAATTATTTATAAAATATAAAGAAGTATAAGGTAGAATGCCACAAACTGTCAATTATGATATTGGAAACTAGACATTCTTAATATTTCTGACTGTTCTTTAGAATGCAAGATATCAGTATAACCTACAATAGTGTTGATAAAGTTTGTTGCTATTGTTCATTGTAACGGTCTATTTTTCCGTTGTTTCTGAATGTAAATGTAACGGTCACCAGCTGGAGTGCCCTTGAGAGCCACCAGAGGGCACTCCACACCAGACTATTATCACTTCCTCACAAACTACATTTCCCATAACTCACTGCCCGGACTCATCATCACTGATTGCATTCACCTGTGTCTCATTACCCTGTTAGTCTCAGCCCATTTATACCATGTTCACTCATTCACTCACTGTGAAGTTTTGTATGTTGTTGCACTTCATTTCCAAGCGTTTTCCCTAGTTTCATGTCTCTTGGTTTTTGGATTTCTTGCCTGTTCCATGGATTACTCTTTTGCCTCTGACCCGTGCCTGTTTTGTTTGTTTGTTTGGACGGCCTACCTGTGTTTTGACCTATTGCCTGTATATTTGATTACGTGTCTGGATTGCCCCTTAATTAAAGCTGTATTTGGATCTCAACCTTCGTGTCTCGGAGCAGTTTGTAACAGTAAAAGACCATTTTAAGTCAGAAGAGACATTTCAAACTCATCAAAAGTTGTGCTTGCCAAGAGTACATTGTTCCTTATCAGAGTTAATGTAAGACCTGACAATGTGCCGAGCAACCTATAACTGTCCTTAACTGTCCTTTACTGAGGTCCAGCCAAAAGCAAACCATCTGAATCCATTACCAAAAATAATAAGTGCCTGTGATATTAAAACTTTTAATGTTCCATAAAACAAAGAATCTAAATTTAGCACAGATATTCTTTAGATGTAGCTGGATCAAAATGGTCATAAAGATTTGCAGAAGGATACTGCAGATATGAGTGACAAAATCTACAATTATGATAAAAGTGTAGCTTCTAGCAATGGTACTGTGCCTGGTGTCTTACTTGAGCTCCATATCCCCTGAAGTAAAGAGGGCAGGCATATCTCTGGATAAGGTTGTGTAACAATACTGGCACTGAAATAACCAGCGGCTGTAAAGCACAGCTGATGCCCTGCCAGACTCAGAAATGCCTTTGGCAGGAAGAGTGAAATAAAGCCTTTCATTTTAGAACTCTATTATCCAGACTGCCCGATCAATCTCTCCTGGGCAGGGCAATATAGACAGAAGTGTCAATCCATTCAGAAGTGGCATAGGCAAACAAAAGAAATATTCAATCCATTTTGAAATCCCTTTTCCAGTTACTAAACACGGATTGATTAATGAGGGAAGCACTTGCATTTAAATAGGATTTCAGAGAAGAAAGGATCACAGCTAACATGGTCATAGAATTGTGCTTCAGTCACTCTCTTCCTAATCTGACCGTATTTTTATGTTGTTTAATCATTTATTATATCTCATTGGACTTAAAATTTTCAACACTGTAGCACTCTGAATTCTACTCTAAAACCGACTGATACTTCCTATGCTATCCACCTTATTCCTGGCGACCTCACTGCGTTTTGAATTATGGGTGGCACTTCCGGTTTGGGGAACTTCCATTCAAAAAGGCTGAAACGAATCATTTCAAATCATAAAGTTGCCCTACAAATAAAGCTGATCTGTCAGTTTGACTGGATAAGATGTCAATTTTCCTTCATGATTTATTTTCAGACATCATGAGAATAACGTTATACTTGGTATTTTTAACGTGACATGTTATAACAAGAATATCTATGTCAAGAGCTCTTTTCAGTCGCTGCTTTCTTTTCCTCGTGATTGATTTCTTTTTTCTCTTATATCCGCTGTAAAAGTATGAAAAAGGACAACATATGCTGCACATTTGTGGTCTGTTCTCCCGAATTTAATTTACGATAGAATCTCTCGTTATTCTCCTCAAATCAACATGTCTCTTTCCAGGTTTGTTTTTACAGGTAATAATCTGTCAAAACGGAAATCACTTTGAAATAATATCACGTAATGCTGAAGTTAATGAACATTTTTGATTAAGGCAACATTAGTTACATAATACGTATATTATATTACTAACGTTACAGTGATATTTAACCCGTCCGTTATTGCTGTGGAAAAACTCGCGCTTTTGGGGTTATTTGGTCTGTTAAAAGTTGTTGATGCTTTTACACTTTTAAATTTCCTTTTAATGTTCGATGGTTGAAGGATGAGTAGATTAATGTCGTCTCATTGTGACACTTTTTTAAAGTATTGCGTTCATAGAGCGAGCCTTTTCACTGATTGTTTACATCTTAACGGAAGTTACACCCATAATTCGCGCAAAGCGTCATGGGGCGTAGGAATAAGGTGGATAATACTTTTACTTACCTCGCTATAAATAACATTTAAATGCTTTTGCGTTCACTTGCGAATGGTTTGCATTCCCAGAGAAACTTTATGTTTGCTTAGCCGAGTTTCCTCTGCCAGGCCAAAGCGGGCATGCTAGTGTGTGCCAGGGCCAGTCACGTTTCCAATGCCACTTCCGGGACTTGATCGGGCCTTGTCGGGGCTTCCTCTGGGCCAACTGCCAGGGTTTTTTGAAAACCTTGGTCCAAAGCGGGCCAGCTCAGGCTTGAGGAGTTGAACAATGGCGGAGTTTACCTGAGTCTCCAGACGGTAGCGCCGCAGATGATTAAAGACTTTAAAATCATTTTAGCTCAAAACTCACTTTCATACAGCAGCGAGTGTTTGAAATAACTTCTGTTTGTAATCCGATGTGGATTCTGATCACCGTACAAGGCAGAAATATTTATATGCGATGCAAAAGACTATGTGTGCTAACCATTATAGTAAACATAGTAAATACGACCGCTTGAAGAAATTAGACAAATCTATCACAATAGTGTATTTATTTTATCTGTCAGTACCTCTCGTCTCTTTATACCGGACTGTCTGATATCCATATTTAGCTCTGCATATGTCATAAAATAAAACAATTCCGGTTTTTCGGGAGCTTCCTATATTTCTCTGACTGAAAATATAACTGTATTGGGACTGTCACTGAAAAGAGTGCTAAAGCTCCTCAGGTCATATTTTTGGTGGAAAATTTGTAGAAATTATCATTCTTTCTAAATGTGATGTAAACATACTACAAATAAACAGATGAGACAGATGTGTCCTCTTTCTTTGTGAAATAACGGTAAATACCACCTCATGTCTGTGTGACTAATGTGCAATCTAGAAACAAATTAATTCACTATGATCAATGTATAACTTATTATTGTAAAACTGTTGTAAAAGATTGATGCTTGCGTTTTAAATCTTTAAAGCTACACTGTGTAGGATTTACTCCCATCTAGCGGTGAAATTGCATATGACTACCAACTGAATATTACCAGAGCCCGTCTACGGAGAGCCTTGGCACTTCCTATTAGCCCCATTGTATAGATGGTTGGTTGCAGTTCCCTTAGAATTCCACTGGAGGTGATCGCGGGCGAGTGCAGACTGAATGGGAGTCAATGGGGCTAGGCGGCTAAATTTTCCTCTTTCACCTGATTGCCTTTGAGAAATCTCAGATTTTATTGTATTTTGCAAGTTCAACATGGGTTATGGGTCAAAAGTTGAATGAACGAGTACTTATTTCTTTTCGATTTCTTACAGGTTGAGTTGTTGCCCATAACACGCTAGCATTCTGCTAATGACGTCAGCATTCTGACGTCATTGACATTTTAAAAGACTTTTTAAACCAAATAAGTGACTCTAAAAAATCTAACACCCAGCAATGTGTAATTTCTTTGCATCTCCTTTCGAATACAACATTCAAATTACTAGACAAAAAATTATATCCTGAGAAAAGTGGATTTTGAGGGTTTTTCGCCATAGACCTCCATTCATTCTGCACTCGCCTGCGAGCGCCCCCGCATGGACAGAGACGTGTTACTGCAGCCAGTCCAGAAACCGAAAGTAAGCAGAGAGTGCCAATTCCCTTCCTATAGGCGGATCTTTTGTGGCGTCATTGTTTATGTTTGCCGCGTTGCATCATGGGAATCGTGTGGCAGAAAACACCGCTAGATACATGTAAATTGATTGTTTTGCACGTTTGGAGGAGGATTTAGAGAAGAGGATGGTTCACTCTTGCTGTGTGGTCGATTGTACGGCTCGTTGGGGGCCTGATAAAAAGTTTTTTCGAATTCCCTCCGAAAAGGATCGTGAAAAACGAAAGAAATGGTTGTGTGCAATTAGGCGATTGAACCTGGACGCTCCGAAGCCTGGATTCCTAACGTTACTGATCGAGTTTGTGAGGCTCATTTTGTTCATGGTAGGCCTAGTCTTAGTGACTATGTATTTATAGAAGATTGAATAAAATAAAAAATAATAAAACTGAGTCAAATCAACCGAGTCATATGTTTTCGCGTTCTGATTCAGGTGTCCCAAACCACGATCCACAGCACCCAGACTACCGTATTTTCCGCACTATAAGCAGAGGCGCACCTTCAATAAATGGCCTATTTTATAACTGTTTTCATATATAGGGCGCACCGGATTATAAGGCGCATAGAATAGAAGATACTGCTGTCAAACGTTTGACTGGGTTTGCGTTATGCAGTGGTCACCAACCTTTTCAAGCCTATAAGATCACATCCAAGTCCAAATGTAAACCAAGATCTTCCACTTGCAAAAAAATATGAAAAAACAAGTGGCTGAGCTGTAAAACCTTGTTTATACTCGACGCGTCCGCATGAGCGCGAAGGTAATAAAAAACTAGTAATATCCGCCTGCTCGGGCAGATTCGGCTTTACAGCGCGCGCGCCTCTGCATCCGCAGATGCACGACTTTGAGCCGAATCTGCCCGAGCAGGCGGATATTAGTACATCTCATCATCACCCAGTTTGCGCGTCTAAATCAGTTGTATGGTCTGGTGTTCAGTCTAAAAGAAAACAGTTGCGTCAAGTATAAATGCCTCTTATGTTTGGGGAGTTGCACGCACAGTCAGCGGAGATCTCATATGGGCTTTGAATAACTTCGATTTTGTCACCAATACAAATTTTGAGCTTCTCTCCAAACCTCCTCCGGTCTTCAGATGTTAAAGTGCTTATATATTGTGGATTTTGCCCGCTAACTCTCTTGAAAGTGCTCGTTGCGTCTTTACAGCCCGCAATACTGTTTGATTTGTTGCCACACAACCACTCGCGCATGCGTACAAAGATGTCAACAAAGATCCTCCTATTAGACATTCTCTGATATTACTTTCTAGCCCCTCCCATTCCGAGGGCGTTTTAACTCCTACGGTGGCCGTATTATTTCAAATCTGCCGGCAGACGCGAGTAATCTCCCTCTTGCATTCGTCTCGGTGCCACTGAGTGTAAAAACACGAAAGGCGAAGCTTGAATTTCCAGGTATGTCCCTCTTTGTCTAATGTATTTTCAAGATGGAGGCGCAACATGGCTTCCAAGTTCCGCCATTCGAGCGACTCGCTCGTATGTATTCTAAATGGCAGATTCTACACTTACGGGAATCCTTAATTAGTTGGTTGAAGTGATTACACATTAATGAGAACTTATAATTTTGAAAGAACAAAGTGTTTTTTGCTAAAAATCAACTTAAAATATTACACAGTGTAGCTTTAAGTAAACAACAAAATGGCCAACAAACGGCCGCTTTTATCATGTTAGTTTTTCGATCTCGCTAGAGTCCAGTGATTTCTTTATGATTCGTTTTCTGATAAAACTTCCATTTGTTGGTGAAATGAAGGGCTTGTGTGACGTTGTTCCAGAGAGGAGTGTTACGGGCGGGTTTTAGTGAAGTGCTGCTGAGCTTCTGGCCTGACGGTGGAAACGCAGCATGGTTTTGGGCTTGGTGCTACAGGTCCAAGGCTATTAAGGCCTGTGGAAAGCCCTGGATCGCACCGACCCAACAGTGGTAAAGCGGCTAATGGGGCCCATCAACTGCTTAGTTCCCACCATTAAGAAGTATCTTCTTTTATGTTAAACAAAGGAAAAGGGTGTAATTTGTGGGTGAACTATCCCTTTAAAAAGTTCTATACTTACTAACCATAATAACATAGTCAAAACCTGGACCACCAATATAAAATGTGCTATACTGTACTATTGACATCTGACACTTATTCAAGAATTAAGACAAAAATAATGGGAGAGCTGCTTTCATTATTGACCTTGGACTGAGACAGAAGACCTTATCTGACTTATTCTGTGTCTGCCATTCTAGGCTTCAATTATGTGCACCATAATTGCCAACTTAAAGATGTGCAGCATCTATCTGTCCATCTGCCCCTTGGTCAACTTACATATCACATCACAAAACATCTTCTACCTGATCTTCAGGGTGATTTTGCAGTGTGTGATAATACTGTGTGATAGTATATTTGCAAGTAAAGCCTAATGATTTTTAGGGCACTGATACTGATACCAACAACTGATACCACGCAGCGCGTACAGTACAATGCTTGTAACAAAGAAACACAGACAACAGAGCAAACAGAGAGCAGAATGGATATATCAGAGAAGGATGTCTATGAATTAATACAATGATAAACAATTTAAATATTTAAGCCTATACAGCTGCTGTGCGCGAGCTGATAAACTAAATGCAGAGTGGATTGAATGTGCAGCGGCACAGACGCACTACCTTGTTGAGCCATATCCCTTTTTCACAGACATCACTGGAAAGTTTGTAGTTTGGTCGAATATGTCAATAGCAAAGAAGGTAAAACGAGGCATGTATTACTAACGTTAACTGATGGTATAGACACGCACATCTGGTGCATGCTCTTGATTGCTGATTGCACACATGCATGCCTCGTTTGGATTAAAACTAAATTGTTTATGTAAGTAAAAACTTGAACTGTTATGTGATTTATGTATAATGAGTGGTTCCCTACATTATTACAGGACGTTTACAGGGCAAGAAGTTTACTGTGCTCAAACATTCGAAGTATGTGCCCAGAAAGCCAGACAGCGCTCGAATATGCATTGAATTTTTTCTTACACGTTGTCACGATCCTTGTATCAGGGTTCCTTGTTAGGGACTCTTATTTTGAAATGTATTTTCTGTTCTCCGTATATCATTACTTCCCTGTTCCTGTTTAGTTCCTGTTTGCCTTTTGTCTTGTTTATTACCATAGAGATTAATCAGTTTCAGGTGTGCCTTGTTTACCTCTTGTTATGTGTATATATCCCCATGTGTTTCAGTCTTGGTTTGTCGGTTGTTGTCTTTGCATGTTGTGCGAAGCTGTTGTGTTAATAGTCTTTTACTATGTTTTATGTTCCTGATCCTGGTTTTGACCCTATATTACCTAGGTTTTGACCCTATATTACCCTAGATTATCTTTGTTTTTGTTTTCAATAAATACTGCTGCAAGTGCATTCTCACCTCTCTTCGTCCCTGCCTAAACGTAACACACGTCTTCTTGCGCTTGAACACTCGTCTTTACAAGTATCCTAGTAAACATAGCCTACTGTAGGCCTGGTTTCACAGACATGGCTTAGATTAAGCCACAGAATGTTCCCCTAACGTTTGGTTCCTTTTAGTTTTTCTGAGAACCACATAATAATGTTTTAGGATTTTTTTTTTTTTTTTTTTTTTTGCAACCATAACATTGGTTTTGTTGCAGGAGGCTATTTTTGAATGGCATATCATTACAGTTAATAGGCCTGTTGTTGTGCTGATTGGCCGATTGTTTTGTTCATTGTAATTGTCCCAACAGTTCTCTTAGCAAAAACTTTAACATACAGTTGTAGGTAATTTAATTATGCAGTTAATTTCACACAAGTATGTGCTACTGCCTTTATCCAAAGTTGATTCATCAGCAACTAATGGTTGTATCTGTGACCAAAGACGCACACAAATTGACCAGCACTGTATAAAAATGACAGATTATTCTCTCACAGAGATTAATTTGGCTGTGCATACTTGACAAACTGCCCAGACTAGATTAAGCTGTGACAGATGAGGTTAATAATGTTGATCCAATGAGGGGTCATGAAGACTAGAGATTTATAAAGCTGACAAATTAAGAATAAAGCTTCCATCATCAAGTCTCATTAAATGCTAATTGTAAACTAATTGTATTTGTAAAGTTAATGTACTCAGTGAGTCAGTTTATGGAAAATGATATATTTACCACAAACCACAAACAAAATCCATTAGAATTAATAGGCATATCTATAATATAGTACAACAGATGGCAACATTAAGTCTCATAAATCCATAAAAACAAAATGAAAAATCTATTCTTCTGATATCTAATATTCAATGAAATTCATATTAATAGATGCATGGACTGTGCGCCTTTAATTCTGAGCTACTGTATGCATAAAAGGACAGGAATGCCAATTTAAATGAGTTGACCATTGAAGATCATACTGTAGGTTTGGCATTATGAGGGTCGTGCTGAAAAGAAATCATCTCCTTACTTAAAGTAGGTTCGCAGCTGCCTTTGAAGCAGAATCATTCATCTCATACTGAAGAGAGGGAAAGGAGCCAAGAGCCACAGGCGGCTAACTCCCTTCTCAAATCTCTAATCATACCTTGGACGTTCCCTTTAAAAAAAAGAAATAATTAGGAGGATTTAATGATACAAGGTTGGTAATTATGTGTAATCAAGATATAGATACAGCCAAGGTTTTTTCATTATCATTTTCAAGATATCATTCATAAACATGCTCCATAGCACTGCATAGGCCTGATACAATAGAACTACTGAATAATTTAGTGAGATTACAGAATCAGAAACACAAATATTAGCTGCATGTTATGTTACAATCAGTGTCTCATGTTATTGCATGTCTAGAATGGTGAGTTTTGCGTAATAAATTCTTTCATAGCATGCCCTTGGCTCTATGTTACAAGGGATGCCTTATTTCCATAGCAACACTATCTTGGAGCAGACGTATGTGGAAGGTTGGCATGAAAGAAAAAATGGTGGGTGGGTGTGCCTTTCTAGCAGTGGTGTGCAGTGGGGTTCTGAAATGAGGAGGCAAAGTCTATATTTATATATTATATAAAATATATATAAAATATATATATATAAAATGTAAATTCATTTCCCAGTTACATGTAATGTTTTTTTTTAACATAAACAATGTTAATAATATTCTGTTTATTAAAACCAAGTATAAATCTCATCAAGTTGGTGTTCACATTTATTCCAAAATAATAACTAAAGGCAGTAATAATTTAACCCTTAAACGCTGACCTCGGGTCTTTAGTGACCCGGGATGTCATTCACTACCCTCCTCCTCATTCATTTTTTAAAGTTAGACATCAACCTTCTTAGTATTCCTCATTCAATTCTTTATAAACAATATAACAAGGCTGTTTTCCCATTCCTTTTTTGTAAAAATTTAATAGGGTCGCCAATGACCCGAGTTTTGTAACAGTGTAAGTATATTTTTCCTGCACAATAATAATTGAATCTTTGAAGACTGAACAAGTGTAATTCACAAGGCAGCAATGTCTGATTATACACAATGATGAAGTGACCTTTTACTCATAGTTACCGCAGGCAGAAAACAAACAATTAGTAAGTATTATCAGCAAAACTTGAAATGGCTTAGCGATTTACTGCAGAGCAAGTACTGACCACAATAAAACATTAGTGTCACTGTCTCTTGATGATGGATCTGGTGAAGAAGCTGTGAGCGATCAAAATATTCATTTTGAAGATGTTGAAAATGATAGTTGTGGGAATATGTTTGAGATTGTGAATATGTGACAGATGCTGAATGTACTAAGAAATTAGCTCTGACGAGGACAGTGATAAAACATTATCACATTAACAGTATAAAACATCTGCTCAAACTGAACCCTTCCAAGCTCCAAAAGGTACCAAAATATGTTTTATTTTATTCTTCTGTAATTGTTACTGTTCTATCAGGAGAGTTTTATATTATTGTGAGGGGTTAGAGAGCCATCCGTGTTAGATATAGGTCCGGGTCGCTAAAGACCCTAAAATGTATTAATGATTGGCAAAAAATTCATGCATTTAAGGGTTAAACAATATATTTTGTTTGTGAACGGATGTTCAGCTATTTCTTTTTAATAGTCAACTTATTGTCGGACACTGGTCACAGACACAAAGATGTAGACCTACCTTAAATTTCACAAAGCTGATTGTGACCCCGCACAGTCATCATGTTTTCAGGCCGTTTCAAGTTTGATTTTTACAAAATATAAAGATATGAAATCTTAGGGTCTGTTTACACAACAACGATATGCTTAAAACTGAGAAGTTTTTCCTTTGAGTTTTCCGCATACAGACGACACCATTGTCAAAACGATCCCAATTCACACGGATCCGCAAAAAAACGACTAAAAACGCTGTATTATGCTGCCAGGCCAGTAGATGGCAATGCAACACTATAGACTGAACACGTAATAGGCATGTGCATGATGTCATCGTTTTCACAGATTCACGTTTTGTTTTTTACATGGAGACAGTTTTCAAAAACTTGCACTTTGAAACCTGTTTTCAAAAGTTCGCGTTTTCAGGCAACCAAACGCCGTAGACGTGTAAATTAACGGCTAAAATGCATAAAAAGTTTTACGTTTTCAGTTGAAACTGGTGTTCAATTTTGAACGGGATTATCGCACAAATCAATCATATCCAATCATAACCTTGCCTTCTTGGAGGAAATGCCCCTGCTTTCTAGGCTACTCTGAGAAAACAGCATGGTTAGATAAACAGAACAGACAGAATTTTAATATAAGATATACCAACATACTGACTGAGTAACACAGTTAATGATTTAACATTTAAAAGAGCACTGAAATAAAACCTGACACTCTACATAAGCATTTGCAACCACAGCTCATTATACTTAATGCCTAACATACGAGACTGTAACAATATCGCCATTTCCTAGCATTCTGTCATGCTTGGTCGCTTCTTTTTCTTCTCTCCTCCTCTTTGTCTTTCCTTTTTATATCCCATAGTTTAATTTCTGTCTGTTCTATGTTATGGCAGCCACACCCTCATAGCTCAAGTGTTATGACAGCTTTGATCAAATCTTGGGTCTAGACAATGTGATGAGTGGGTGGCCAGATTTTCCTGCTGTTATACACAGCATGCAACTCAGCTGTCTTACTTTATAACGTGTAAATGGTTTATTAATAATATAATAAGGGTTCTAACCTGAGGGCAGTCCTGTAGCTTTCTTGGTAAAGCAAGGTGAGGTTGTGGGTTTGATTTCCAGGGAATGCATGAACATTAAGGCCCATTAAGGGACTGGAACGTAACATAAAAATATACAGGAAAGCTATAGACCTTATGCGCCAGAGAAACAAGCGTGCAGCCATCTTTAGAATATTGTCTTTGTACTTCCGTTTTTGTGGTCGCTCTGTATATCTCCATGGCATCGCTGTCGAGGAGTTATGAGCTGGTGAAGTGGATTTACTTATTGTAAAGTTAACAAAAGTTATCATGAGAAAATACAGACCGGAAGACAACAGAAAAGGGGCGGGGCTACATAAGGTTTATAGAAAATGGCTTTGGATCTTGTTTGTGAAAAGAAATACACTGTGGAAAAATAATAAACAAAATGTCTTCAGGGCTGAGATAAAGGGCCCAAAGAACAAACCAAGACTATTATTGTGTAAGAAAATATTAAAACAGGCTAGTCACATAGATGTGTTTTTGCTTGTAAAAATGATGCAAGATACAGCGGAAAATTATGGGAAACTATGCAATGCCTCGAGACAAGTTTTTAAATGTTGAACAACACTTAACTTGACGCTGCAACTTAAAAGCGTGCCGCTCATGCACAAGATACTGAAAGAGCAGCAAGATGCGGTGCAACAGTCAAGTGTTGCCCATGGTGTTGCCAGTTGCGTTTTTTTATTTATGTACAATTTTAGTGTTTTTTCTCATTATTGCTGCAACTATTATTAATGATTTGTGGATTAATTTGGCTATATCTAAATATATTTGGTAATTTTGGCAAACAAACCACAATTTAGTATTTTAGTCACTGTTCCATAATCGTTCTGTTGTCTGACAACAGAAACAGAAAAATACTATATGCAAGCGTGTAACACCTCAGCCCATGACCAGATCATCCCTCCACCAGAGGGAGCCATCACCTGAGATTTAGTGGCACTTCCTGTTTGTATTCTCATTTCCTGTTTGTTGCTTTATAAGCCATGTGCTTCACTGAGCACATTGCAAAATATGCCAGTCTTTCCAAGAGTTTTCTCTCACCATTGTCTGCTGTTACCCTATTTGTCTATTGATTGGATTTTGTTTGCTGTCTGCCTGCCTTGCTGTGTTTTGAACCTAGCCTGGACTTTGATTGCATCTATTGCCTGTCATCTTGGATTGTTTGACTTTGATTGTCCTTGACAATAAAGAACCTCTGCAACATGCATTCTAATTCGCCTCCAGCTATGGGTTCATTACAAAGTGAGAACAGCTTTATTGGGAATGAGGCTGTATTGAAAGAGTATGTGAGCACAGAGAGTCGAAGATAAGCAAACAAACATGAAGGGCTGACACTAAGCAGAATGCAAATCTGACATAGATATCAAGGATAGGCTATGCTAGCATCTAGCTACTTTCCAATTAAAGTATTTGGTAACCCTGGCAAAGATACAGAAAACTGCAAAAACCCATTCTCTGTAAACTGCATTTAAGTTAGCTTTGATAAAAGCATCTGACTGGTTTGTTTTGCTGCACGGACAACAGTACATACAGTGTAATGTAAAAACAGTACGAATAGTATGCTATTGCATGGGCAACGCTCTGGCTTATGGTGCTACAGAGGTTCGGGCGCCTCAGGTTTGAGGCTAGGTTGGTGGTCCTTTCCCAATTCCATTTCCCTCTCCAATTGTTTCCTGTTTCTCTATGAGAATCTGTAAAAAGGCCAAAATAATAACAGTAAGTTATTGAAACATATACAAATAGTGCAGCTGTGACTAGCTGGGTGTGGGGTGTGTGGATCTGCTAGGATGTCCAGCTTGAGAGGAGGGAAATGGAAATTGTTTTGGTATTTTGTAGCAGATGCTTTGTTTGGGCTAGACTCTTTTGATCTAAATGAAAATCACCAGGGAACAGTGTTAATCAGTTGTATCAAAATCAAAGAGAATGAACACACACACACACACACACACACACACACACACACACACACACACACACAAACACAAACACAGGTGTATTCCCACACATGGTGACCCGTGCCCTAGGAGTGCCATCACTTTGATCTTCCTCAGCCCTGGCATTGTTCATAACTTGTTGGCACCTCCAATGGAAATAGGCAATCCAGCTGTGGGCGTCTTAGAGCTCTGTTAGAGGAGAGAGAAAAAATCAAAAACTAGTCTCATGTGCTGCACATTTAAACAGCTTGAGAAGAGAAAAGACCGTAAAGACCATTTAAATAGCTGGTTAGCCATAAGTTAAGTTCAGCAGTTGGGCAACAAATGAAGGATGGTGAAAGTGAAACAACCCATCTAAGACAATTGCATGCTGGGAAGATGCTGTGGCTAGGCTGGAGATGCAGATGTTCTTATAGGCCATTCATTGCATGCTCTTTCACACTATCTTCTAATACTTCACCTCACTCCTCTCCTGAGGTTTGGCCTTTGCCAGCTTTTCTGGCAATTTCATTTTCCAGTCAGAAAAGAACAGCATTAGCATGGCTGTGCAATTAGTAAAAAAAATGTATCTAATAGACTACAGACCAATCACACACAAAAAATGTGTTATATTGAACCACAGTTTTTCCCTGGGGTAATGCCACCAGAATCATTTTTATTAAACATTAACATATTTCATCAAGAAGTGATAATTAGTATGATTATTCTTTAATTGCTGCAAGTAAAGGGCACAGTCATGCTGTGTTATGATAACTCCTAATACTGTTTTTATTAATGTAAAAATGTTTTATATTCACCCTGTAGCTAACATTTTGTAAACTGCAGCAGTTTTAAGACTGTTAAATGGTTTAAATAATTAAAGTTCTCTGTATTTATCAAAAGTTTGGGGTCAATAATATATATATATATATATATATATATATATATATATATATATATATATATATATATATATATATATATATATATATATATATATATATATATATATAAAATCAGTATGCATCAGTATGCAGGGTGCATTAAACTGATCAAAACTCAGTTTAAAATGTTTACATTGTTACAAAAAACTGCTATTTCTAATAAATGCTGTTCTTTTGAATTTTCTATTCATTAAAGAATCCTGGGGGAAAAAATTGTCTTAGCTTACTCAAAAATATTAAGCAGCAGAACTGTTTTCAACACTGATAATAATACAAAAAAAAGTTTCTTGAGCACCAGATCAGCATTGTCACGATCACCTTCACCGTCACTGCCTTCATCATCTTCAATGTCGCTGTCATCGTCACCATCACTGTTTCTGTCACTGTCTTCTGTTAGTCTCTGTCCGCAATACAGTTCCCAGCATCCTCCTTGACCCACACCTGCACCTCCTCTACCATTACCTGCACCTCCCATCGATCATCATTATCATCACAGCTGTCTGTCAATGTCTATCTTCTGTGTATTTAAGTTCCTGCTTGTCTTCTCATTTGTTGTCTGGTCTTGAATGTATTAAGTTGTTGTCTGTACTTATCCTAACGGTTTAATAAATTATCTTCTTTGTGCCTCCATTACAGAGCAACCCTTACAAGCATATTAGAAGCGATTTCTGAAGGACTAAAAGAAGCAATGCTTTCATCCCAGGAATAAATGACATTTTAAAATACATTAAAATAGAAAACAGTTATTTTAAATTGTAATAATATTCCACAATATAACTGTTTTTATTGATTTTTTTTTATCAAAAAATGCAGCCTTGTTGAGCATAAGAGAAATTGTACGACCCCAAACAAGATGTTTAAAAAAGTAGGCCTATTTCTTTATTTCAAAACTAAAATATCCATTTTATTTTAATTCAGTGGCAATAAAGAACCCCATGACATTTCCTGAGCAGTGCTTTACCTTCAGCTAAATCTCAGAGCCAACCGTCTCCAGGCTGACCTGTACATGATATACTGTTTTGATTGTCATGAGAAATGAATCAAAGTGACATGCATGGATCTGATCTGGGTTTCAGCTTGTATTTTAAGTAGAAACCAGGGTCTTCCTCTGAGAGTTCCTCCATCAGCTGTATCATCAAACCTCCACTTCACATCAACATGAATAAGATTTGGAATGACTCATTTGTCTCACACTGACAGCCTGAAACAGTCTGATCTCACACAATCCCTGACACATCCTGCTTTTCCATCTTCTCCTTAGGGGGAACTGTCTTAGGTTGCATGGTGTTGGTGGGGATGGGGGGAGTCAAAGAACAATTAGGGTGCCTGATTATTCTAGGATAAAAAGAAATCATCCATTTTGTGCCATTTGCTTGTCAGGGGAAATTTGACGTCTTTGCGACCTGTTCATTTCAGAAACTTGTTTTGAAAGGAGGAAATGTTTTGTTTCCCTCATGGTCCCCAAACGTAAAATTATAAAAGGAAAACACAATCCTCAATGTCATCTTTCTGATGCTGCTTGTGTTGCACCACTTCTACAGCCATATTTTTCACTTGCATTATGACTCTGTCATCTGAAATGGTATAATTTGGAGCATAATGACCACCAATTGTGTACTATGCACCCAAGTCCATTTGTCTTATTTGTTCTCGATGCAATATGACTCTGCATTAAAACAGCACAGTTTGACTTGCTCCCAGCAGTCAACATAAATCCAGCAGAAATGAGACTATTTTCCCACCCAGAATAAATGTCTGCCATTAGGCTGTCTGACTGGCTACAGCTGACATGAGATATTACCTTTTTCTCATGACTTGGGGGACATTGTTAACTTCCTCATAACTCTCTGTGTCTTAAGGCCAGTTTGGAGAGTCGACCTACTTTGGAGAACAATTTGCAATCTTTTTTTCTAAAAGTCCTTTATCAGATCTCCAGACACTGCTGGACAAAGAGTTTCAAAGCCAACAAAGGGACAATTTATACCTGACCGTTATGGGCTTTCTTGCTGTATAGTTATGAGCTGTCACACTGGCGACATGAGACTTCTTATAAAATAAAGTGAAAGAATTTAGGAAAGAGAAGCTCCAGACGGGCAAAAGAGACCATAGTATGCATTGAATACAAACTCACTGCTGAACCGACAGCTTTAATGTGTGCCAGAAATGCTGAATATTGACCAAACCTACAGCGTACCAAACCCTAGAGTATGTTGCTGGAAGTTAGGTAACACACATAGCTAACTTTTTTATCATGACTTCATGGTAATTCTTTTATATTGAGCTGTTTGATCTTACAAATGGAATACAGACTTCAAAGGCCTGTTGAGAGTAGACTAAGAAGTTTGATTTGCAATAAAAGACCATGGAATCAAGTGTGCTAAGAGGTATTATGTGAGACAGCACAGAGAAAAGAGGCATCTGATTTTACAAAGAACTTATAAAAAATATTCCAAATATCCAATCTGTAGAAACCATCAAAGTTTTCACTACAAAGCCTTGCAATTTATCTTCAAAGAGCTCAGAAATACTCTTAACAGATGCTTTGAAATTCTGAGACACTGTATTTATATGATACTTTTTGTTCTTGGTGAAATTGGACACAACCCACATACAGTGTAAGAAGGCCAGGCTGTCAAATGCTTGGAGGTATACATCAGCTAAAGACTCCGCTAGTGTTCAAACTAATTCAAAGAGGCATTGTGAGGCTTTGTAACCTCTTACCATGGAGCGGACCAGTGATTTAGGTCAATGGCATCCCAGAGCAGCACCCTGCCTTGGAGAATCTGGACCGTTTGCCTTGGACAGAGGCCATCTGAGTGAAGTCAAGCAAGTTCCACCCTGTTCAGACTCCCACAGAGAAAGAGGGAGAGCAAGAGATGGGTGTACATTGACCCAAAACCATGACTGAGATCATAAAAAAAAAAAAGGATAATGCTGCCATTTTGGTCAGGAATAAGCTGGTAAAACAAAGATTCAATACTGTAAGTAAGGGAGAATGTATAAAACCACTCAGCACTCAGTTTCATTCGCAATATTGATAGGCTTACTGTATTTTGCTGTTTATTACATGGCTACTCAATAATTTGAGAAATCATTTTATAATATTTCCTCTTTATATTTTAAAGCTTCTGCTAAGACAAAATAATTCAATACAACATACAAAATAATCAATGAACACAATATTACAGTAATATTACCATTGAAGTTGATGCATGGTGTTATCCAAGACATAAAAGTCGATCCGGTTTCATTTGCGAGACCACCGAATATAACGATTGACCAATTAGAATGAAGTACAGTATGTGTAATAGAATTAAGTATAAATAAATAGAACAGTAAGTACGTGTTTCAAAAGTTATGTGTTATATAAAGAGGAGAGGGCATTTTACTTTTATGTTACTTTTTACTTGATTATTCCTAATAAACATACTTGGATTCATAATTTAAATAAGTGTTTATACATTTGCAAAGTTTGTATTTGAATTTACATCATTTAGATTCAATTTACAATAGAGTTTTTCAGAAAACATCACAGTATTTATCATTCAATCAGAAAATAAATGTATTTGCTTAGCATTTTTTTTTTTTACTATCATACTATTGAATGATGCTTTTAATTATTAAAGAGTGCAGTAGCTACCCTCAGCTATATACAGTATAACAAATATTCAGAAAATGTGAAAAAGGTCAGCAGATTCTGTCACAGCCTGACCATGCCTGACCTGAGCGTTCTTTATTACACACATTATTGATCCTGCTATAATACATTCCTTGTTCCCCAAACTAATTCCAACAGTTTGGCTGTCATATTCACCTAATACTTTTTTTTAAAATGAAAGGAGGAACTATTATAGATTTTCTAACACCGGGGGATTGAAGGGATTTACTAAGAGCCTTCCTTCCGTTTCGGCAGTTTACAAAGAGCAACGGGAGCTATAAAAGCAGACTAACACCCTATGTATGCCATGCGCTGCGTCGTCCCCATGCCAAGACAAACAGACATTTTCCTCACATTAGACTCTAGCTGGGGCAATGGGTGCTGAATGCACATGGTGTATTCACAGGGAAGTCTCCTAATGAAGAGGGACGTCTAGTTAAAACTTTCCAGGAGCTGGCTTGGAAAAGGGCGGAAACTTCTCCTTTTCAAAATGAGATCCTTCCACTGTGTTAGGCATCAGTGGTTTCCTAAATTTGTAAACCTTCAACCATTAAAGAGTAAACTGACCCCAGCTGTTGTTTTTTCTTCTCCACTCTTCCCCCTTTTTCTCGCTTCTCTGAACAACCACATCACTGATGTGGATTAGAGAGCCTGGAAATTGGTGTTTAGATGTGAATGGCACATTTTGTGGACTGCTGACTTGTAATATGGAAGTCTTTACATGTGGTTTGTGACCCTATTTTCAGTAAGGTCAAAGAGGAATGAGGGGAAAATGGAGGAGGCCTGCACCATTCTCCAGCGCCATTAGGTCTGTATGACTAACAAAGAGATGGTCTGTTTGTTATGCCGGGTACCTTGCAGGCTAAAACATGAATTCAAGACGGCTAGGGTCAAACTACACAATGTTAAGACACAGGGTCACTTGCTTTCTAGCATTCTGTCTCTCAGGTGTTCTCTGGGAAGTTTCCCCCTCACAATTTAGGAGAAGGAGAACTGAAGGGTTGGGACTATGTTCTCATCATTTGGGCTGCTTCTAGAATGACCTCCATGGATTTGGGTGGTCTGATGAAAACATTGTTCTTATACAAGCATGAGTAATTGCAAAGCTGACTCATTTGACAGCGATGTCCAAAAGTCGAACTCAATAATGAAGGTTTTTTTTTTCCTTGAAGAAGTGAACATTTTCCAGGCACATGCCCCTTCAGCTCCACCTTCTCATGATTTCTTTAGCTACACTGTGCTGTATGTTTTTCTCCGTTGTTACAAAGACCTAATTCAAGGCACAGTCCAAGGTCAATAAAAGTTCTCAATAAAATGTGAACCCTTGTGTAGGGTTCTTTGCATCCAGCTGGAATAGCTCAAAAGAACTATTATCATCATAATGCATGTCAACAATAAAGAAAACAAGCAAACATACAGTATATATACAGTATATATATAAATATAAATTATTAATGATGATATTAACAATAATTATATTTTATATACTAGTGCTGTCAAATCGATTAATCGTGATTAATCGCTTCTAACATAAGTTTTTGTTTATATGTGTATATATTGTATTTGTATATATTTGTGTGTATATGAATATATGTATGTATATATGTAAATAAATCGATTTTATACGATTAATCGATTTGACAGCACTATATATATATATATATGATAATAATAAATTAATAATTATTAATATACAGTATTTGTTGATATAGAAAGACATGAATAACTAATTTTTGTCTTTTATATGTACCCAACTTTATATAAATGCATTGAAATAAGTGCCAAGCAGTTGAGATTGCTTTATGTGTGTGTACTGTAAGTATGCTAATAAAGTTGGATATTATATATATACAGTATATATTGCTTATAATGATGGGCAATAATATAGTGTTTATGTTGAATGTTTATATATACTTTGTTAGGGAGACAGATTTGACCTACTGTCCCTTTCCCATTAAAAGCCATTTTGCCTATCTTTTGTTTTTTACGTGCAGTTAGAACCACATGTAAATATAAATTCCTTACCAGTCATGTCAGTGGAATAGGCAAAGGGGATAAATGATGGCCTGGAGTGAAAATACCATCAAGGAAGTTGTGGTTGAGTGGAGGTTCCTATTTGGAAAGAATAAATATGATATAGATCTCATTCATCTCAGTCTAATACATTCACTTAGGGTCTCTTTTTCTTTATGTGTGTGTTTTTGTGATATTATTTTTCATGATCTAAGTGTAGTGAATACATTTTGAGGAGTTTGTGTCCTCGCTATGCAATATTCGAAGTCATTCGCTTTAGTTTTGAAAGTTACTTTTATTAAAATTTATAGCAGCAGGGTAAGCAGAGTACATACTCTCTGGTCAGCACTATGCATATTGTGTGATAGGGTGAAACAGCATCTGTCAGTGTCAGATGGTTGTAAGCGTCCAGTAGGCTCAGCTCAACAGGGACTTCCTCTAGACTGATTACCCATGAATCTTTTGGAGTGAGTGAGGCTGACCTCTCTGAGCCTCAGGGTCATATGGGGAAGATAATGTGTGAATGTGAGATCAGGCACCAGGCACCTTATTCACACCCGCTTTTTCCATGCATTACCTTGGCGGACATAAGGGCAAGTGAAGCGTTATGGTATAATTCAAGATCAAAAAGAATTTTTGGTAAACATATTTTTGCAAATTGTGAATAATTTGACCCTGAAAAATTTGACAAAAAAATTGACTTTGAATTCATAAATTCCAGCACAATCACTTAGTTTAGGTATATGCCTCGTAATAAAACACCTTTTATTAAAAAATAAATAATAATAACCTGAAATGTTTCTCTGAAATTGTTTTTGCCAACTCTGGAACCTTCAGAATTTTTTGGGTTTGAATGTTACAGGCACATCATATCACATTATTCCCATTCAATATTTTTTAATGCTAACCAAAAACTACACAAAACTGTAACAAAAATATATTTGAAATCTTGGGTTTGACAGGCCAATATAAGTGTAAACAATAAAGAAACATTGAAATAGGCTTTAAGAGAAACTTGCTTCTGTTTTTGAACAATGTGATTAAAAAGACCTAATTAAAATTTACTGATAATTTACTCACCGCCACATCATCCAATATGTTCATGTCTTTCTTTCTTCAGTCGAAAAGAAATTACGTTTTTTTGAGGAAAACATTCCAGACTTAAACAAGGACCAACGGGCTGAAGGTCCAAATAGCAGTTTCAGTGCAGCTTCAGAGGGCTCTACACGATCCCAGCCGAGGAATAAGGGTCTTATAACGAAACAATTGGTCATTTTCTCTCCCTCTCTCACTCAAAATAGAAGATTTTGTGTGAATTATTATTATTTTTTAATTAAGCAGTATTAAGCTAGGGGGTATAAATAGGGCACAAGTCAGCATTTCTTGATAATGACCCCTTTGAGTGAAGGACATTGTTGTAGCCTTGGCTCATTCCCAGCGGGTCCAGTTCAGCCCTCTATAGACTGCACAGGTCAGTGTTTATTATGAGAATGTGCGCATGAGAACATGCATCAGCACATTGCAAAACAAGACTGTAGCTCTATGGAGAAGCTGCTCTGTCACATATGAAGAAAGTAACTATCAGCCATGCAATGATGTTTCTTTAATGCTTTTGACATTAAGATGCCTTACACCTGCAATGTTTTTTTTTTTTTTTTTTCATTTGCATAATGATATGTCTCAGTGGAAATAGCCACTAAGATGTTCACAGTTCCATAGTGAGTGTTATACACACACTGAATACAATACTGAACAGTTCTAGATACACAAGCAATTATAAACTATCAAACTATGGCTTCTCCTGTTTTTAGTTTAACATTATTTGCATTTGCCTTGTTTCAGAAGCAAACCTCCTTTTTTTTCTTCACTTCTTTTTCATCAGACTTAAGACCTTCTCATTAACAGAGATCCTTAAACCCCAGGCTATAATCATCCCAAGCTCACTTTATTGATCTACAACTGTTAACACAAAGCAATTACTATGTATGTGGGATCTTTATTGCAGAGCTTAAAGGCAACGCTGCATTGATATTCCTCAAACATTCTGATTAAGAGTTTTTCAAAACCCTTAAGATTTAAACATTGAGCTTCCACAATTTATCCAGCCCAAATAGTTTTAAAACATGTAAAAAAAAAAAATTGGTTTCAATGTGTATTTTCAGCCTTTGTTGTCCAATCAGTTTTTCTGATCACACTTTAATAATAATAATAATTCGTTACATTTATATAGCGCTTTTCTGGGTACTCAAAGCGCTTTACATGGAAGGGGGAATCTCCTCAACCACCACCAATGTGCAGCATCCACCTGGATGATGCGACGGCAGCCATATTGCGCCAGAACGCTCACCACACACCAGCTTATTGGTGGAGAGGAGACAGAGTGATGAAGCCAATCAGTATATGGGGATGATTAGGAGGCCATGATGGACAGAGGCCAAGGGGCAAATTTGGCCAGGATACAGGTTACACCCCTAGTCTTTTTCGAAGGACATCCTGGGATTTTTAATGACCACAGAGTGTCAGGACCTTGGTTTTTAACGTCTCATCCGAAGGACGAAGGACTTTAGTTTGGAGAACACATATTCTATTTTAATATGACTTAATAAACTCCTAATTTACTGCTTATTAATAGTAAGGTAGTTGTTGTAGTTGTTAAGTTTAGGTATTGGGTAGGAGTAAGGGATGTAGAATATGGTCATGCTGAATAAGGCATTAATACAGTATATAACATTATTGCCAATATGCTAGTAATATGCAAGCTAATAAGAAACTATTTAAAGGTTTAGTTCACTCAAAAATTATTTCATTAATTATTCACCCTCATGCTGTTCCAAACCTGTAAGAATTTTCTTTCATCTTTGGAAAACAAATATCTTTTTAATGAAATCTGAGAGCTTTCTGGACTCTCCATATAGTCAGTTACGCAATTACCACTTTGAGGCTTTATATGATGAACAGATTAAATTTGGGCTTTTATTCACATAAAACAACGCTGCATCAATTCAACATTGATCAGCAAACACAAACAGAAGCTTAATCGAACCTGATTGACGCATGAGAACAAACCTCATTGGTTTATTCGGAAGCTCAAACGTGCTGCTTAACACATGAGAAAGAACCTCATTGGTTCTCGAGCATCAAGCAAACATGCCTGAGCTTCAATTTACCATAACTGATGTGTGAGTTGATGAAGCATTGTGTCCCTTCAGAAAATTAACTGTTTGGACTTGGACTCAATTCACATGGATTCATTTTATCTCTTTAAGAACTTTTTTAGCGTCAAAGTGGTAGTTGCGTAGCTATCAATGGAGAGGCAGAAATAGCTCAGATTTCATTCAAAATATCTTCATTTGAGTTCCAAAGATGAACAAAAGTCTTACAGATTTGGGATGACATGAAAAAAAGAGAAAAAAAACAGGATACAAAATATTTACAATTGTTTTTATCTTTAACACATTTTAAAATGCAACTTTTTCCTGTGATAAGCTGAATTTTCAACATCATTATTCAAGTCTTCAGTGTCACATGATCCTTCAGAAATCACTCTAATATTATGATATGGTGCTCAAGAAGCATTTCTTCTTAATTAGGATAACCAATGTTTAAAACAGTTGTGCTGCTTGAAGGTATTATCGCAACTTCTGTTTTATGCCAACTTTAAACACTAAGGTAGGCTACATCTAAAAACTGGTTTATTCATTTAATCTTTAACTGTTTCCATTATGGCATTTCAGGAAATGCAAATCTAGTTAACTGATAATGTAGCAGGACTGGAACCACACTTTCAAGTTTTAAATTGTCAGCTCCTTGAGATTGAACCAAACTGTAACCCACCACCTGAGGAAAATGTGATTTTCACTCACATGTGCGACACACGGTGGAGTGTGGCCTTGACCGCTCTGCCATCTTGTCTACATCAACACTTCAGAAAGTCAAAGCTCACTTATACTAACTTAGTTTGGATTATAAAAACAGCATTAGATGTATTAACCTTCCAGGACCCTGAATACGTATACGGGCCTATGAAGTACATGCATTATTCAAAGACTAGAGGCAAATGCAGTAGTCTACACTTTGCCCTCTATCTGGTCTAATCGGACATGACAGATTAAGGTTTTCCAAGACAAATGGCCTTTTCCCTGCCCCTTCGGAATAAGCTTGTTAACACACGCACGCACACACACATGATGTGTGAGACAATGTGACTGTAATGTTTTGTGCGGTAAAAGCACTGAATGTTCTAGAAAGAGATTACAGACCCTGCTTATGAGTTATGCATATTCAGTGCTAAAGGGAATCAAACCACATCTGACTGTTACTTTTAGTGCAGTACAGGTTGGACTTGTGCTTTTGGAATAAATGTTTTTCAGTGGGCATGCTGTTACTTGTGTATTTTTATAAATCTAAAACTGAGTGCACAAAGTTTCCCACATTTATAAAACAGGCACGATCAGGCATAATAGTAGAATTGCGCAATTTTAAAAGTAATATATAGATTGTATTAGTCAGGATGTAAAAAAAATAATAATTTGTGTATTAGGGCTGTGAAAAGATTAATCACGATTAATCGCATCCAAAATTAAAGTTTGTGTTTAAATAATATATGTGTGTGTACTGTGTATAATTAAATTTGTATATATAAATACACACACATGCATGTATATATTTAAGAAAAACTGTTATTTATATATAAAAAAATATATTTATATATAATATAAATTATATATAAATATATACAGTATATGTATGCAAATATTTCTTAAATATATACATGCATGTGTGTGTATTTATATATACAAAATAATTATACCAAGTACAAACACATATATTATGTAAACACAAACTTTTATTTTGGATGCGATTAATCGCGATTAATCTTTTCACAGCCCTATTGTGTATACACTACAATTCAAAAGTTTAGGATCAGTAATATTTGTGCTTAAAGAAATGAATACTTTTATACGAATTTTACGAGGTGGCTAATTCGTACGATTTTTGCTAAATCGTACATATTTTACGAGTTGCCCAATTCATATGAATTCGAACGAATGACCTACCCCTGATCCCGCCCTTAAACCTACTCATCATGTGGGTTTAGACAAATCGTACAAATTTGTGTATACACTTCCATTCTAAAGTTTAGGATCAGTAATATTTGTGTTTAAAGAAATGAATACTTTTATACGAATTTTATGAGGTGGCTAATTCGTACGATTTTTGCTAAATCGTACATATTTTACAAGTTGCCCAATTCATATGAACGTACGAATTAGCCACCTTTTAATCACCAGTCGTGAGATAGCGTTGAATCAACATATTAGAATAATTTCTGAAGGACCATGTGAGACTGAAGTAATGATGCTGAAAGTTCAGCTGAATCATGAATAAATTACATTTAAAATATAAATTTTATTTAAATTGTAAAAATATTTCACTATTACTTTTATATTTGATTTTTGATCAATTAAATGCAGCATTCGTGAACTTCTTTAAAAAGCAAACCCAAACATTTTGAACAGTAGTGTAAGATTTGTGTTTATCTAAAACGTGACTGCTTCACAACGACACAAGCAGTGGAAAGGCAAACTGTCATCATCACTGATTAATGTCACTCAGATGTCAGGTCATTACATTACCCAGAAACCACAGCCAGTTCCTGGAGAACCACAGAACACATTCCCTGTAATTATCTAAATAAGACCAAGCCCACAGTGCAACGCTCATATACGCACATCTGGTTAAACACATTAATGCTTTGTTCCCAGACAATCTCATAAATTTGCAGCCATCATTTTTTACAATTAACTGTGACAGTGAATTTCCCTAGCCTCTGTAGAAAATGCAGACCTGTGCTAATTCATATTAAGAGTCTTCCAGGTTTCACAGACAAGGCTTAAACCTAGTCCCAGACTAAAATGCATGTTTGAGCTGTTTTAACTGAAAGCTATTTGCATTGACATATCTTAAAATATGTCAGTGCCATTGATTTGTCACAAAGTCCACAGTAATGTTTATTTCTAAGGTACGTTTATAATCATAATAATCATAGCTTAATCTAAACCTTGTCTGTGAAACCAGGCCCTAGTAATGACCTCTAACAAAGTATTAAAGTATTAACTAACGTGACTAAACTACAGTATATTGCAAAAATATGATTTTTAACACAGCAAGAGTTTTGATAACAGAACAGAACCACTGTGTTTACATTTTTGTTTACATCATCAACCCATGAATGGCTAGGTCTCTCCAATTTAAGATGGGTTAGAAGAAAGTATTTTAACAGAAAAAAAAATACACTTCACATCACTTTAAGACTCCAATGTACAGGGGATCTGACGATGATCTGAACTGACACACACATTTCAAGATGTAAACCATCAAGAGATGATGAGGAACACCCTTTACAATCATTCTTTAACATCTCTCAGAGCCGTAAATGAGTCCCATGAAGAGAAACCTCATGATTTACATTTCTGTGTGCTGTTTAACAACATCAAGGGACTTCTCTCACTTTCACATGACACATCAACAAAATGCAGATTCTCAACCCCTCTGTCAGAATGCACAAAAAACGAGCCTTTCTTCTTTTAAAGATGATCTCAAAGCCTGCTTACAGTGGGTGGCTTGTTAAATTGGTTTGCCAAGTGTGAGGAATCTGTGATCAAAGAATGAAAACAAGCCACAAAAATATTACATCAAAGAATAATAGTATGACAAAATGACAGCCGAAAAGGTCATCTAAGGCGGATTAAAAATATGTGAATAATGCTGCATGTCTTGTTTGCTCAGCTCCTTTTTCCAGTAAATCAAAACTGAATTTATGATGATTTGTGAATAAATCACATTGTCTTCATTTTACACCAGTGTCATGGTTTGTTATATTGTTTCAGCATTCACATAATCGACTCCATGCAGTTGTGATCATTCCCCTCCCAACAAAACAAGGAAATGAAATGTGTAATGTCACTGAGATCACTGTCTTAATGCAGAGACACGTCTTTTACATCTAATTACGCTCTCAATCGATGAAGACAGATTTCAGTTAATAGTTCACAGTTATAGGTTCCCTGACAACTGCAGATTACTTGAACAAACCAATGCTTTAAGTGCCATTTGAAAAAACCACAACAATTTAGTTAACCGTTTAATGGTAGTGGAATATGTTACTGGCAGTTCAATGTCCCTTTAACTTCTAAAAAGTCTATTTGCATGAACATCTAATAGTTTTCAGAATATTTTGTCTCCAGTCAAAATAACGATCTTATCTCTTTTCAATTATCTCTATTAAAACAACAACAACACGAATGAATGTCTCTACAAAAGGGTGACTAATATTGAAAATACTACAGCGATTATGAAAGGGGAAAAATATTTCCGTACCAAAAACAATAATGACATAGAAAAAGTTGACAAATCACAATTTGAAATCTATTTACACAAGATTCACTTTTGTATTTTAGCGTTCTCTCTTGAATGGAGTCATTCTCATAAGAGTCAATAGTTCATAGTAAAGGAGCAGAAAATGCAGACATGACCGCTCCGATCTGGTTTAAAAAAAGATGGTCATCCCTATCTTTCCTGGGATATTCTTTAAGAATTATAAATGAAAATGTCTAATTTCATTTCACAGATGAGTAGGCGATGAAATACTGTCTTATGACACAGTTTAGTCAATTTCTTTGGGATGCTATTGAGGAGAATGTTCATGCCACCTCAAAAAATGTCCTTGGATCGCTGAAAGTGGATGCATAGTCAAAGTCCTTTGAGATTTAAGTTGTAAAAAAATAAGTAAAGAAACAAATTATGTAAAAGAACATGCCAAATCCACTTGTTCCCCCAAGTAATAGCAACCTCACTTCAGGCTCTCTAGTTATCCTGGAATACCTCATTTTCTGAACCTGCAACAAATCACAATTTACCTCTCACAAATGTACATAAGCACATTGTTCACAAACCTCCACATACACACAGACAAGCAAGACCGTGTCCAATTTTCCTCCAAATACTCCATGCTCTCTTCTTCATGGGTCAATTCTTTATGGTTTGCGAGCCCAAAACCAGTGGAACCGCAGGCTTAGATAAGTCCAGATAAAAAGATATCCAGCGCTGGGTTTCATTAGTTTGCAACGTCAGGGTAAAAACTCGCGCTCATTTATGCACAAAGCAAGACATATTTTCCTGGGTGAGTCTGTGGGGGGGCAGTGTAGCTCTCTCTCGGTGGGACCGCTTTAGTCGGAGTCATTTTTACACACACAGCTACACTCCTCTTGGTGCTCCAGGGGGACATCCGTTAGAGTCTTTTGCAGTCCCCGACTCCCTGCCCTGTGTTTCAGCATCAGAACCTGCACAAAAACAGACAAATATAAACACACACAAAAAAAGATTCAAGCACTTAAACATATAATAACTTTACCATTTACACCCAATGGGTTCATTCACTAACCGTGTCCAAATCATGATTTACACTTACATTTTCTCTAAAGTCAGAATCAATTTTAGAACCAACTCAAATTAAATGTGACACAAGCATTTATATTCATATCCTATGCATTTAAACATAGATAAAATATAAATATATAATAAACATGAACACATGAATAATAGATACATCTAAATGGATACAAATACATTTATATAAAAATGTTATATATATATATATATAGTATAGTATAGTATCTCACAAAAGCGAGTACACCCCTCACATCTTCTCAAGGGACAATACTGAAATGAAAACTTGGATATATTTTAGAGTATACTCTATTGTCAATGTGCTGCTATAGCAGTATACTGTCCTCAAAAAATAACTCAACATACAGCCATTATTGTCAATATAGCTGGCAACAAAAGTGAGTACACCCTAAGCGATAATATCTGTACGTTGTTTAACCATGCAAAGCCACATGTCCTATTCATCATGTTTATGTTTTTGTCTGTTTGACAGGACCATACAAATTGTTGTATCTTGTAATATATAAATATATTTTTTATAAATATACATACTCCAGCATCCCAATGACCTAACATAGGACAAGCAGTTTGGAGAACAGATAGATTATATTATTATTCATTGTTAGAGGTAAGACCCATATAAAGCCTACAAAAAACCTTTGATTTGGTATGTATAATGCTAATGTTTAATTGTTGGACATGCACTCATCATAATCTGAAAACATCAACATCACAATGACATTAAGATATAAATAGCAGAAATGTTGCGTAAGATACATCGTTTTTATTCATATGAGAAGTTATAAGTAAAAGAGATGTAGAGTAATGGAAGGCCTTTTGTTCTTTGCTATACCTCATGATATTTTTTGACCACTTTGGTAGGTGAGCACTGGCAATCATAGCAGTTGTGAGAGCAGCATGCACAGTTCCCTCCACAGCGTTTCACCAGCAGGCAGCTGGGCCAGAAGATGGCGTCCGTCCTTTTCAGCTCCTCACGCAATGAGACAGAAAAGTTCCGTGGAGTGCAACTGTAAAGCCGAACCTCCTCACGAAGCAGGTTCAGGTCCACCATTCCTACGCAAACAAAAATAGACGGCAGGTTTAAAAAAAAAAAAAAAAAGTATGTTTCAACGTTTCAATTGACTTTAAGTACTTCCAAATTCAGGATATTTACCCCTGGATTTCTTTTGATGTAAGAACGATTTGCCCACCACCTGCCAGTTAGGCTTGTAGAGGTCCTCCATGTCCACCTGCCAGCGATCTGGCTCCAGGTATTTCATCACCTCCTCCATTGTGCTAAAGCCAGCTACAGCTTCCCTCAGAACATCCACACTCTGCATCCATGCAGGCATCACTGCAGGGGCCTCGGGCTCCGACTGCCTCTGAACACACAATCAAACAAGAAATCAGTGGTACGGCAGCCACTCCATAGGGGACTTTTCATTTTTAACAGGTGATTTTAAAAGTGTTCGGCAGAGGCCTGGTTTATTTTTAGAATTGTTTAATGCTTTAATTTCACACGCTTAGCTGTGATGTGAGAGGAAACAAAGCAAAACCAAGGAACATATCACTTAATAGCAGATTGATTTTGCATAATTTTTTGCATTTTCCATAATGCAATGGAAATAATTACCCCCCCCCCAAAAAAAAATAAAACCCATTATAATCATACAATAAAACACATTTTCAATCAATGTTTATATATATATATATACAAGAAATGGACAGTGAACATACATACACATACAGTATATAAACTATATTATGTTTCACTGTAGGTGTGAGGCAGTCTCTTAACATCTCTCCTGTTCTCTGTTTTACATACATTCTTCAAATTTGGACTCACAGAACTTTCTTCCAGTCATTCACTGACAAATTCTTGTGCGTTTTCGTCCACTTTAATCACTTTGCTTTATTTGTAGCCTTCAGGAGTGTTTCTTGCAGGAAATTCTGCTCATCTGCCCTGCATCTCTGCGCCTTCTAACGACAGTGGATGTTGACACTGGTGCATCACACGTCACTGAGCTGTGCTGTAAGCTGAAGACTAGTTAAGTATCTGTTGTGAAGGCTTGACACTTCTTGAGGAGTGGTACATTTTGGCCTTCCACTACTTTTTCAGTCCTTGTTGGACCCAGTTTTTTTCTCTACAGACAATAGTAAACTTCTTTTAGTGAAATCTTCAGTTTCTTTCCTATAGCTCGAATAGCAAGAATATTTAAATTAAGATATGAAAATAAATGTATTACCAAAATATCAGTTAATAAGAGAATGCATGGTTTTGCTAGATGAGTTAATGATTGACACTGGTTTAGCTACATGATCAATTAACCTGTCCACCCTGTTTGAACTCGAACACAATTAAAGATGTGTGCCAGGGCAGCAACAATGATACCGTTGGTGTTAGGTAACTTGCAGGAAGCCACATTTCTGCACTCAGTTCAACTCTGCTCCACTGCTTTGGGTGCCGTGGCATCTGTCAGCATGTCCTTTTCCCAGAAGCTTAATTCAGGCATACTAACATAATCCCCCTGTGAATGACACGTCCAATGCCGCACTCTAAAACCAGGTAACAAGTGAGGAGTGAGTTGGCATGGTTACCATTGTGTAAAGGACAAGGTGTCAATTGAAGGCCTGAGATTTCTACAATGATAAAAATTGCATTGATGCCACGAACAGTGTAAATAAGGTCACCAAGACAGACTGATTGAGAGCATCTGGGTCAAGCACTGGAAAAATGTCCGTCAGTACAAGAATACTGTATGTGGGCATTAAGGCAATGAATGAAAAACCTTTAGTACTTCTTAGTTTGATGTCACATATATTTACTATATATATTTTTTATTAAGAAACACAAAAAATACTTATAAACCCACATGAATGTGAAGAGTAAAATAATAGGATACTTGAAAATAAAACAAGTACAACATGTTGTTTCATTGCCTTGTCCACATGCAAAAACAAACAGTTTAGTCAGATTCACAAATGTATGACTCTAATGAGCCAATTATTTTATTGTCCTTTGAATTGTTCAGGACTCAAGAACTCCCAAGTGACCTGTTTGTATCATTATAATGAATAGTGAATTAACATCTGACTTACTGAATCGCAAGTCACCATTACTTTCACTCGCGTCTGACGTGAACTAAAATGATTGTGTTGTGTACTTTAATATAGCCTATCTTTAGTCATAATTCCCTAAAGATGTAAATCAACTGCACACATAATTTTTTTAAATATTTTTTTGTTGTAATTTTATTGTTGCTCAAGAGCAGTTACAATGACCTGTACATTCAGCTGTCCTTCAATGCTGAAAATTGGCTTCCAGTTTTGGCACTGGTCAGCAGTTGGGAATGGAAACCATTAACAGCTTGTGAATGTGAGGCACTCTTTCAATCTGTCAATTAAAGATCCTCTGAGCCCTGGTCTTTAAAGCCACAGCCAAACGTCCCTTCTGAGGTGGATAAAACAGCGCTTGTGCAACTTTGCTAACAAGATAAGACATTTAGGAGACTTTCAGACATAAAACATGGGATCATATATTGAAATTTAACATATTAAAAGAAAAAAAGACAATACCTTCCCCATAATTTAGAATTCTATTATGCAGGCATAATCTGAATTTAAAAATGATTTAAGGGTGCCCTTAGTAACTGATGCCATTGTAGAAATGCTCTATCCACACTCAGACATTAATTTATTTTGGTTAAACTTTTTAAATTAGGAAATACTAAGTTCCATTTAAAAACTAAGAACTTAAAAATCCAGGAATTTAAAAATGCAGAAATCACAGTCACATTTAAGGCACCTTTCCTCCATCATATTCCTCTTTTATGTCATCAAATTTTAGAACAGATGCATTGATTTTAAGGTAAAATATTATCTGAAAAATAATGGCCTCATTTATGTTCTGCAGCTTGACAAGATGTTTCAAATTGCTTGCAGGTTGTAGGGTTCTGTTAGACTACTAGGAAAATGGCTTAACAGATGGACATGAGCGCACAGACTCAGATGTCTGCCAGTAGCCCGTCAGAACACACATGAGAGCAGTCAGTTCTGTAGAAAACCAAATAACAGTGCAGAGGTCTCTCAAAAATGTGGGTGATACACTGTGGACATATTTTGGTGAAGGCCATGCTTGGTGGCATGCCAATCATACACAGTGGTTGCAAGAAGAGAAGAAAAATTTCCACATATCTAACTCTAAATTTTGAATAGGTATTGTATTTGAAATGATATGCTTTATGTAATTCAATAATACTTGTGGTTGTCCTGAACAAACGCTGCTGAGAGGAAAGGTCTGGCCAACAAAACCACCATCTACAATTACTTTAAAAACAAGTGGCAAATACAAAGGTTCTTATATACAGTACAAGTGCATACGGTGTTCACACTGCATGTCAACCTCTCTCTTTTGAAGAGAAGCTGTTGCCAATTTAAAATGGTAAAAAAAAAAAAAAAAAAAAAGTCTGGCCTGAACTTTGTTTTTGCCTCAGCAACCATGTGTTACTCAAACCTGTTACTCTGCTTGGCAAGTGATGCTGCATTGTATGAACAATATATAATCAGCCACCTTGTATCAGCTTCTTGTACGTCTTCTAGCCAGAACACGGCAGGGGAGTGGAGAGTTCACAATAACAGCTTGTGATGCCATCCGCTGAGGAAAAGCTTTTCTGTGGTGAGGAACTTTTATATCAGACTTGTTCAGGTGTTGCAAAGTTAATGGTCTGAAGAAGAAAGATTCAGACAATTGGTGTTCAGTGTGGCTTTATAAAGGCAGAGAGCCAACCGTCATTCATGGCAATGCCACGGCCGATTTTTTATTTTATTTTCCTTTTCTGCGGATCTCCTGCACCCCCTGTATACCCCCCTGGCGGGCACCTTGAGAACCACTGCTGTAGCAGATCTAGGCAGGTGGAAAGTTTCAGAGGAACTTAATCTAAATTAAATTATTTTATAATATTTCCTGAGGTGCACTTATAATGTTAGTATGATTTTTACATACAAATTTTCATAATTTAGAAATAAAAGGCCATTTTCTACCCTGATTTCAGCCCTCTGATTTGAACACCCTGTTGAAAGAGGTGTGTCTGCTGTGAGACTTCACTGTAAAAGCCCATTGCTGATTGGCTAGCATCTTGCATATGAAATAAGTACTACACGTGGAACTCTCAAAAACTGTCGAGATTAACTAATCGTCAAAAAGTGTTGATTGTATCATTATATTTAGATCTAAAAGGTTGCAGCGATGCTAGCATTGTAGCCAATGACAGACTGTCAGACTGTCTGTTGAGCGCATGATATCTGCACTTTCATGAATGCTTTCATCATAACTAACAGTTCAAACACATGGAGTAAACAGCATGTGTAGACAGCGTCATTGATTATAACAGTAACAATTAACATGGTTACTTGCATGTTGTGCCATTGCTGTCGGGTCCATTACTGTTTGCAAAGCCTGCGCCGAAATGGGACTGATTTATCAAAGAATCCACAGTGAAATGTCCCGAACAAACTAATACTGCTCTTCTGAGACATTCACATAGTTGAAAATAAATAAGCACTTTCCTAGCATTAGGAACCTTTAGAAGGTAATGTTATTTTAGAGTGATCCTGCATTTCTTTTATCTTCTCATCTCACTAACGCACCAGTGAAGGGATGATGTAGAAGCAGGTGTTGATCTTCTGCAGAGGCATTCTTTCAAATATCTATGACGCCATAAATCGGCACATTCCAAAACGAGTCATTTGCAGACCTTGGTTTCAATAGAAGCTGTTTTTGGACTAACAAGGAGCTCTGAACAAGCTTTTTAGCTCTGAAACTTACAGGATATTCTTATAGTATGATGAACTCTAATGTCAAAAGCTCAAGAAAATGTGATTTCTCAATTCATGACCCCTTTAAAGGTTGAGGAAGCAATAGCAGGATCAGCAGAGGCCAGTCAGTTTGTGCCATGTGACGATATTATTGCTTGTGGATTGCATGAAAAGGACCTCAGCCTGCGCCCTCTAGAGTTTCATGACTGACCTAGATATTTAAGATGGTACAAAGCCAGTAGAAATCAGTAAGCACATGCAAAAGGCATCTTTCAGGTTGGTTCAAGGAGGAAAACATCTATGAAATCTAGCTGGGATCTAAAAGCAGCAGTCCAGTTCCTGACTCTCATGAGAATCACAAAACTTTTCTTATTTCCAGAGCTAGGTGCTGTTATAATGACCTCTTACCTCAAACCCTTACCAGTTCCCAAAATCTCTTCCTGAGAATCGCAGCTGGGGCTTATTTTCCCCCTTCTCTCGGTGGAAGTGGTGAAGGGGAGTGAATGCTTGTTTAAACAAAAAGTGCAGAGCTGCCCCCGAGATCCCGGGTTTCCAGTAGCTGAGGTTGACCACAGAGAAACAGAATTCGGCTGTTCCAACATGGCAGCCCGTTGCCACGGTGTACAAAGCCAAAAGCCAGCCAGCTAGGCCACTCATTTCCCTAAATTGTGTCATAAAGGGACTAAATGCAGAACCTTAAACCAGAAGATCTGAAGCACACATTATTTAGCTTATCAATGGACAGCAAAATAAATAATTAAAAAACTGAGCTATAAACACGTGTGGTAAACACTATAACAACACCATTAAGTGTTTTATGAGAAGTGCACTGGATTTGTGAAGTGAGGCAAATTAACCCTTCCACAATGCATGGTGTTGCTCAACAGACAATAACTTTATGCCACATAAACTGGGAATGCTGATCTCTGCAATTGTCTGACTTTATCCAATTTATCGGTTAGTGTTGGGTTTTATTGATAAATAGTTTTACTGATAGATTTTACTGACGTTTATAGGGGTTTTCAAACTGAAAAATTTCCAACTGGGCTGGAAAAGGGTGCTAGGATGTCTGTGAAATAAGTAAATAAACAAATATATAAATAATTATATATATATGTAACTCAGATCAGCCCATAATTTTGAAGGACCTCAAATACTTCAGGATTATGTATTTTTCTAAATGTCGGGTTTAGTCTACATCTTTTACTCTTTATCTCTGAGCATATTGATGTTATTGTATTGATTATCTTCAAACTGATTATGAAATTGGCATGGTACATTTACCTGACATAACAAATTGTTCCATTTGATTTTATTCTGACTTGCTCTGAAATTGTTTTCCCAAGTAGATTAAACGGATTCGTATGTTACCGCAAGTCTGCGTCAGATTAGTGACGACTAATATTTGGCACTAATTCAAGTTTACTTGGTTTGCAAAGACAAGAAGTGAATTTCCATTTAGGACAGCAAAAATGCTGCTTGACCAGCCTAAATGTAGGTGTGTCTTACCTGTTTTAATATTAATATTAAAAAGGAGGGTAGCGAATTAAGGAATTTAGGAACTCAATTGTTCATAATAACCCATTCAGAATTTTTTCATTTAGCTCCTTTACTAAACACCATTATTACATAACTGAAGACTTTACACTGTTGGATGTATCAAATTAAAATAGAATGCTTTTTAATAGGTCTGACAGAGTGAATAAATGTACATTTAAAAAAAAAAAAAAAAATCCGAAAAACCTTTTCCCTTACATGGTTCATTAGCGGAGTAATAACAAATATATATATTTATAAGAATGTATTATGAAATAATACAAACTAACTTCTAAAACATGTTTTGTCCCCAATCTCAATCAGTGATATAGATTATATTTATATAACCAAAATTAGACATACTTAAATGAGCCTTTTGTGTAAGGGAATCCAAGTAAGATTCCTACTGAATTTAAGTGTCATTAACACCACTGCTGTCTTTTTACAATTTAGTTGACAGCAGGTGGTGCATGATGTGCAAATTAAACTAGGTTTTAAGGCATGCTACCAGAGAGAAGCTGACTTTAACAGCACTGAAGATAAATAACTAAAGGCTCTTGTAAGCATTCAAGAGCTAGAAAAGGAGTTTCATGAAATTTACCTGGCATTTAACAATGTATCACAAGACACACACTCACATAATTGTCACGTCGACATGGCAATATTTATAGAACTGCCAAACGGTTTAATTAAAGTGCAAATTACTTATTTTTGGTTTTTCGAAGATCTTCTGCCACACACTTTCAGACATTTTATAACACAACATTTCGAATACTGATTGCACACAAACAGACAATGCTCAAAATGCAACTCCCATCCACAAGGCTCCTAAATACAATTGTTTGGTGAGCAAGAAAACAAAAACTGTGAGTCAGGGCTGAAGGAGTCAGTGTTGGAATTGTAGGTTCTAGCTTGACATCCTCCTCCACAAACACTATAAATAGAGCTCGATTCAGCCACACCTTCTCTGATGCGAGCTCTGTGTCCAGAAACCAGCCATAACACACCACCTCCTCTGCAATAATAGAGCATTGCTCAAAGAAAAAACACACCACCTAGTATAAAGAATGTACTCATTTACACATTTTACATACAAACATACCTAACTGTATATCTAAAAGCCAACATTAAAATGTAATGTAGGGGGAAAAAACCCTAAAATAGCAAAACTAAATGTACTATTTTCATGCAATGATTTGTGCCATTTTTCAGAAGATCTTCTTAAAGTCACACCATTACACATCCGCTATTGGACATCAGCATTGAAGCCAGAAATGAACTAAATTGCATTTATACCACAGAGAAGGCAGGAAAACGGGCTCTTCACTGGCCACTACACTCAATTGATCACTCAAAACTTAATTCTAAATCAATGTGGTGATGACGCATTAAGTTGCATTGGCATGATACATCTTGTTCCTTCATATCACATTGCAAAATAATAACTAAAATTAGTTACTAATAATGTGTGATATGAATTACATTTACACTTCCATTCAAACGTTTAGCGTCAGGAAGATTTTTAATCTCTTATGCTCACCAAGGATGCATTTATTTGATTAGGAAACACAGTAAAACAGTACTATTGGGAAATATGAATACAATAAAATAATAGTTACTTTTTAAAATATATTTTCAGTTACTCCAGGCTGATTTACTGGTCAAGAAACATTTCTTATTATTACTCTTATTCAGTTCAATCATCGTTAAGCTCTCAAAACAGCAGAAAAGCAGGTCAGTTCTGAAAAAGACTTGCAGATCCGCATCAGCACTTTCAATTGAAAAGCACTTTGAGTTCAGAAGGAAATGGCATATGGAAGTGCCATATGCATTTTTCTTTGCCTTTTAATCATCCACAGCCGCATTTGTCCTGTCTAATTTTGGTGCCCTATCTTACCACTATCAACACCACAGTAATTACATTTCAGCAGAATAGATGCAGCCGCTATCTACAGTACCAAAATGAGATAAAGAACACCTTTGTTCACTGGAATACAATGAGAGCAAATTTCGCGCAACGTAGCAAAGCGTTCAGACATGCTCCGAAGGCTCAGTAAACAAATGCAAGGGAAAGTGGAGTCATAAAACTTTGACAGGCATCACACATCAAAGCCAAGCATGTCTATTAAATCATTTCAGGGGAATAATCCTTTTCAAATGTGCCGTGTGACGCCTGTCAGGGTGTAAATTAAAGGGAGGAAACTGAACCATGGCCAAGGTGGAAAACACCGTAGCACGCCCCCGCTGTGGTTTTCACCACCACATAAAGTGAAACATTGAGGAGAAGGTCTCTGAGGTAGGAATACGATTAGAACTTGAAATTTCCAACTTAGTAAGTGCCATTTAAGGTTGCCAGGTCATTTCAGAGGAAGGGGATGGTGATTACAGCAACAGATGCATTGTAATAAAATATGTTCTTATTTATTTGACTTTTTTGGCCCCAGTTTTTTTTTTTTTAAGTACATCTCTCTTCAATTATTTTATTTCTATTCAACAAAGCTCACTGTATTCCTCATAAGCACCTAATTATCATTTGCAAACTGTGTATTTAAGTTAACCAGGAGCAGAGATAATTAGCACAGGGCCATTAGGGATTAACAAGGTTTTCAACTAAAACATAGCCGGCCCTCTCAATAAATGTTGCATAAGCATTACACAAAGAAGAACGAGGTGAGCGAGTAATTTCTTACCTGTTGAAGCAAAGTGTAACGGATGCAGAATCCCGGGTCTGAGGGAAAGTATTCATCAGAGACAAAGCGGATCAGGAACTGGTTCCCCTTGGATATCTGGGGCCCTGGAACCATCTGTGAGCCACACCAACGACCCAACACTATCCCTCCAACAGGCTCCTCCACCTCCACGTAATCATACCTACAACAGCAAACACACTGATTTACTACAGAGATTAATGAATCACTAGCATTCAGGTCCTGTTTACACCTGGTATTAACATCCATCTGGATCTGTGTTATTTTAGTATAATTGAGACCATGTTATATACCGAGTTATATTTTTATTATTTTAAACTCGTTTTTATTTTAATTGTTTTTAAAAGTTTGCGTAATTTTTTTTGTCATTTAATTTTTTATATTTCTGTGTAGTAATGAATTTGTATTTCAGTTTTAATTTAGTACATCATGTAACATTAGTTACATCAAGTTTTCCAGTTTCCACAAAGATATTAAGCAGCACAACCATTTTCAACATTGATAATAATATTAATAATTCATGTTTTTTGAGCATCAAATCAGCATATTAGAATGATTTCTGAAGGATCATGTGACACAGAAGGCTGGAGTAATGACAGGAATAAATCACATTTTTAAATATTTCAGTTATTTTACAATATTACCATTTTTACTGTTCTGATCAAATAAATGCAGCCTTGGTGAGCATAAGAGACAAAACAACAAAAACAATTCTTACTGACACCAAATTCTTTGTACAGTAGTGTATATGAAAACAAGGTAGAATTATTCTGAATTTGTCCATCAAATCAGCACAAGGAGGTGTGGAAGAAATTTTCTCTTTAAGATGTATTTGCCACAACAGAGGTTAAAGGATAAAGGCCATTTGTGTGTCTGATGGTGTTATGACTTTTTTTGTTTTACTTCCTATCAGAAGTACAGGCTCATGACAGGATCTGGGTTGCATCCAAAAACTTAAAAGTGCTGCCTTCGGAGGATGCATTCAATGGTCGAAAGGCATCGTGGCACGTCCAAATCCAATGTTAGCTTCACTTCCTGTCTCCTGAGATACCTTCATCTGATCAGTTTTTGAAAGCAGCATCCTTCGCTGCCTTTGATATCCCACAATCCTCTGCTTTCCATTCTGAGACAGTTGAGCTAAAAAATAAAGATGGTGTCTGAAATTTGCAGTTGGTGGTCAGTTTGTGTGTAAATGTCTGTTTTTGACCAATGTTTTCCACTTTTGATGTCATTTCTAGGGAGACATTACTATTGTAGTAATTAAATATTCACTTGGTTATCACCAAAGCTAAAGGTACCTTTGTGCGCAAACGCTGCCTACAAAGTCATTGCCTGATAAGGCAGTGAGGCAGCAAGTCAACAGCCGAGGTTTTTGTCCTGCCAACAGCATGTGATGATGCACACCTGAAGCTAACTGTGCCTCATTGCCACTGTAATAAATCCACACCATGTCAATCCTGTTGGCCACCAGGCAGCTTCTGTAACGTGCCTGAACCCGAGGAAACGGCTAGCAAGAGATGATTTGAGGGGAGGTTCACACTGCTCTGTCACAACTATATAGTTAATTCATCATTGTCCATTATCATCGAGTGTGAGGGAAGGCATCTAAATGTAGGTCCAATGCTTTGAAGGCCTACACAGGGAACTATGCCAACTAAGCTATTTACAGACACACTATTACACAGGCATTTAAACAAAGGTAACGAGGAAAGATGGGAAAAGTAGAGGGGAAAAACAGAGAAAGAGGATTACTGAGAGAAAAATTGTGCTAAAAAGCTTGGGAGAAAGTGAAGAGTGAATAAGATTAAATGAGGACTACAGACATGTAAGCTCATAAATTATATTTATCTGTATTTGATCTCAAGCTAATATGCTAACGGATTAGGCTTTTCATAAGCCACAATGGCTGTGACCTAGAAATCCATTCTCACAAGCATTCAATGAACTGAATAAGCTATAAACCGAAGCATGGCTAAATGTATTATCTCAATCACCCTGATGGCACTGCAGTCCACAGAGAACATGAGAGATAAATCTGTTATTATGACGTCTAAAAACATATTGGATTCTGGGATTACTCAGCTATCCAAAATCACACCTGAAGGATTGTTCTGCATCTACTTTGGGGGAAATCACACCTAATCATATGATTGATTAAATAAATAAAAAAAATACTCCTAAACCGGTACAGATTTGACTGGTTATACAGTAACTTTTCAAAGTACCCATACAGCAAATTCACATTGGCACACAGGGGGAAACTGTCTAAGAATGAAGAGCGCCTGCTGAAATAATAGCATCATTAATTTAAACTGTCTATTAACTGTTTTAGCACTCCGCTCACTAACAGAATTATGTTAATGATGCAAAGATGCTCACAAAATCATTGTTTTCCCAATATGACTGCAATTTACAGAAGGGAAACTTACAAATTGGACACAAGGCTACATATTCACAGACAGGCTCATGCAAGTGTGTGTATAGTGATAAAAAACAAACAAATTTGCATTGGGTACAATATACCTCCCTCTATAACTTATACTCACACACCTGGTTGAACTGGATTGTGCAAGTACCACATGCTAAAGTACTGTAGTGTAACTTAAGTGAATTCACCCCTGATGTCTCTCATGGCCCTCTTTTGGGCTCTAAATTACAGTCTTTTGATGCAACTTGGCCTGAACACAGTGGCCTGAGCATTTTCTTTTTAATAAAGGAAAGAAAAAACAGCAGCGTTGAGGTTGTGTTATCCCTGCCTGCATGGCCTCAATGCTCCAGCAGTGTTCAATGAAGGCTGGTTTCAGTCGCCGCAGCCAAAGCCTGGTAGTAATAATTTGATTGGACAGAAATACTTTCCCTATTCTCCATGTCCTAGCTCAACCGTTTGGCTTTCTGGAGTCATCGTTTGCTCTCTCCCCAGCCTGACACTAATGCTTCAAACCACATTCAATAAAAACAACAGGTCATCGCGCATTGCACAAAAAACTAAAAAACAAACACTTGCCGGTTAAACGGACGTTGGACACCTGAATTTCTGACACACAATCGTATACTTATATAAATATACAATACAATAAATCCAATGAACAGGTGTCCATATATCAAGCATTAGCTACTGAATATAACATACTATCAACATTTTTCTCTGCCCATGATTCTTTTCTACCTCAGAAGAACATAAAGCAGAGGGGTTTGTCTCGTTCCCAGTGACAATTTAGGCAGATGGCTCATCAATAATTTAATGCGATTTCACTACTACCAGGTTTACATGCATACATTCACTCCACAGAAGCTCAAGTAGGACAGAAGCATGAAAGAGCAGCAGATATCTTTTAGAAAATATGGCACGACATCAGAAAACAAGCACTGGGTGTTTTGAATCATTTTTAAGACAGGAATGTTGAAACTGAATGCTTAAACAAGGAACAATGAGATTTCAGCTAATAGCTCGTCACAAAGCAACACAGCACTTTGTGCTTAACATCTTTTACCTTCATTTATTAACCGAGAGGATGAGTAAGTAATCACATTAATGAAGTTATGTTATAGATTATTGTGAAAGATATTAATAAAGATACACTATGTTCAAAAGTTTGGGGTCGGTAAGACTATGTTTTTGAAAGTAGTCTCTAATGCTCTTAGGCTGCATTTATTTGATCAAATATACAGTACAAACAGTAATACTGCTAAATATTACAATGTAAAATAACTTTCTACTTTTATACATTTTCTATTTTATTGAATATTAAAATTAATTTGATCCTGTGATGGCAAAGCTGAATTTTCAGCATCATTACTCCAGTCTTCAGTGTCACACGATCCTCCAGAAATCATTCTAATATGCTGATTTGATTTATCAAAGGTTGAAAATTTGTGGAAACAGTTTTTTTTTCCAGGTTTCTCACAGGAATCGTTCAACATAAACCTGAATGACAAATATTCCTGTACATTAAAAAAAGGGTACTGTTGATCACAATTCAAATTCCTAATCGTTGCGTTGACAAGCTTATTTCTTATGTGTCCTTTCAACACTCTTCAGCTTTTCATTAAGACAGAACCAACATTGTAAAATTTCCTAAGTAGCACAGAAAATCTGGCCCGGGTTTCTTATCGGTCTGAACAAACACACAGGATGATGAGAGCTGTCTGTAGTGGCCTGTCGGCTCTGGGCTGGGCTTTGCTGGAGGCAGCGTGATATGATTCAGCATGCAGCTTTATTACAGTTTATTCCAGCCCAGTTGCTTTGATTCGATCCAAACAGAAGGGATCTTTTTTCTTCATTAACTGGCATTAGATCATCATACCAATGTGTATTAATGCCTTTAAAATATTTATAGCAACCATATATTGAAAAGCAGTAAAGGAGGACAGCAATGACATTGCATGGTGAATGTGGTTTTGTGTGTGTGTGTGTGTGTGTGTGTGTGTGTTTTTTGGGGGGCGGGGAGTGCCTTTGGTGACTATGTATGTGAAAGTTGTGAACGAGTGCATGTGCCATCATAGTGTTCAATAATGACTTTAATAATTTATTGCTGGTGCAATCATACAGACCAAGTCACTGCATGCCAACATATACATGAACACAGATGAAAAACACACACACAAACTCTTTCCAGGTCAAATATACTCCGACTCACGGCAAAAATCCAACTTCAACCCTACACGTTCCTCAAGGCCACAGCTACTGATTTAAACAAAGTGGACAAGCAGGCACAAATTCATTGCATCAATGTGGGCAACTAAAATAGGGGTTCTGTTATGTTCGCCTATCGGTACGATATGTCTTTGAGCAGGGAATAAAGCATATTTATAATTTAAAGTGAATATGAAAAAAAAAAAAAAAATCTATGGATACCATTTACTTCATACATATTCCTGGTCTTATTGCGAATACTTAATCCTTGTAAAATAACTTTGCTTTCCTGCTGACATTTCACTCATGCTGGTGGACAATTTTAACCAATAAGCAAAACGCTATAGGGATAGAGTAGCAGCATTCGATCTTACTCCATTCTTCTATGTTACACCCATGTTTTACCATCCAACCAAATCCCGATGGATAAAATACATTCCTTTACATTGAATGTAAAAAAAAATGTGTCAAAGTAAAATGGGTTGCGTTGGGCAGTTTGTTGAATTTATATAAGATATAAGACTAAGATCTTATTGATCTATTGAAGAGGTCCTGATTTTAATAGTCTTATTGATCTTATAAGACTTTTAAAAGAAGACTAAGGGGTCCATTAACCAAAACAGTGTTAATGTGCTGTTAAAGGAATACTCCACCGTCTTTTCATATTAAACTATGTTATTCCCTTAACTAAGACGAGTTGATACATACCTCTCTCGTCTCAGTGCGTGCACTCAATCGCTCTGGCACGCGGCGAAACTTTGTTCACTCAGTTCATTCAATACGGGCCAAGCAGAGAAGCTACCAAACACCTCCACGGTTTCCCTATTTAAACACAGTTACTCGCGTAGTGTAACTCGACCTAGGACGGTGACACAAAACAAAACGTTGCGCTTTTCTAAGCGTGTAAAATGGATAACTATATTGTATGGCGGAATACCATAGCAAGTGCTAATGAGCACTTCGACTTGGCGGAGTAATATCTTCACTCGTGAAAAATCCTCTCACCGGCCCCCGCTCCCTCTGGTGAAGATATTACTCCGCCAAGACGAAGTGCTCATTAGCACTTGCTATGGTATTCCGCCATACAATATAGTTATCCATTTTACACGCTTAGAAAAGCGCAACGTTTTGTTTTGTGTCACCGTCCTAGGTCGAGTTACACTACGCGAGTAACTGTGTTTAAATAGGGAAACCGTGGAGGTGTTTGGTAGCTTCTCTGCTTGGCCCGTATTGAATGAACTGAGTGAACAAAGTTTCGCCGCGCGCCAGAGCGATTGAGTGCATGCACTGAGACGAGAGAGGTATGTATCAACTCGTCTTAGTTAAGGGAATAACATAGTTTAATATGAAAAGACGGTGGAGTATTCCTTTAACATGAAGACACTAGGATATACACACAGCTGGCAAGACTCCAGATTTCCCTTTTGAATGGGAACTCACACTGTGTCTTAGGACGCTAATGGGGAATGTCCCCAAGAGCTGTTTGTTTGTGACGTGTTGAAGGCAGTAATGGCAGCTAAAGCTTTAAGGAAGTGCGTACATATGTGTCAGCCCTATCTGATACCTGTTGATACACACGATCTGTGCTTGATATGATCGGGCAAGGAGCATCGCTCAGTCCTCAAGGGGGCTGAATGCGAGCATTTGCTAGAGTTTCTCTAAGAAGAAACTCCACTCTCATTTGTCCCTTTTTTAAGGGAATTGGGATAATCATCTGGATTAGGACCTGTTGCAAATAAGACAAGTAGGAGACAGAACATGGGGCTCTCAGATGGAGCTTGCTGAGAAATTTGAGAAAGGTATGGCTATTTCTCATTCTTTAGTGCCCCAGCGTCCTAGTACGCACTGTCTCGTTCCCCTTCTCAGGGAAACAAGGTTATATTCGTAACCCGAGACAGTTTGCTGATAAGCGTGTATCAAAACACAATCTAATTTATTATTAACAAAAAATAAAAAATAAACTTTACTGATTTACTTGTTTAAGTACAAGAGCACAGTCACAAATCACTTCACATGAGGCTTCCAGACAAAGAGGAACCTTTCACAGGTTGTGTCCACAAGTCAAGAGGATATTAAGACAGAATATGCTTAGAAAAAACACATTTTTTTTTTTATCAATAACTGGCAGAGGCCTAAAAGCATTTTTTCCACATGAAACCACCAGCTATGGGAAGGTCATCATCATGATTCTGGGAAGTAAAAAATGCACAGATGTGCACGTCTACAATCGATTGCACCATAAAGCAAAACAGAGGCATGGACAGAGGCCTGGAAGGAAGGAAGGAAAGCTAGCCCATAATTGAAAGAGTCTTTAATGTGGATTGGCTGGCTGAGCTGTGTGTGAGTGTCTGGTTTAGTATGCGCCTCCAGAATCTCAAACAGATGCTATGGAGTTACATAGGAGACTTGGAACTAAATATGCACAAAGCAGAAAGGGCTGTTCTTTATGTCACTGTATCTGTCATGGAGAAAATAAATATATAACAGAACATAATCACTTTAGGGGTGGGCTATTCATTATTCATCAGCCTTCTTGCAGCACAGCCAATCTCCCAAATGGCTTCCTTTCGACTCTAAATCTTAACAAATGGACGTGGTCACAACAAGCACATACATCTCCACTGTAATCCCCCCTCCCACCCCACATACACTTATACTGCTTCATTGTATATGGGTGCTTTATCTTACATCTGACCCTGTCAAGAGAGTGCAATGGATGCCTGATGCCGCTTGTTTAGTAGTGCTGATTTGTCGCATGAAAGGAAACACTTGGGAATTTTTCAAGCTCTCAAATCTTTTAAATCACCTCCTCTCTACAGTTTCGGTCTAGCCTTGATGCTATATTGAAACCCGCCTGTTTAAATCAACTGCCAGCTTTGGCTTGTCCTAGATTGTCACAGCCCTGAAGAACCATTTAAAAAAAAAAAAAAAGTTTAATTTGTCAGGTACCACAGAATATATTTTGAAATGTAAAATTAAATTTAAGTGCTGAGTCCATGAGAGTCATAATGATTACCAAAACAGTCTTATGAATTTAGTAAAAAAAACAATTCACAAATTAAAATAGAATGCATAAATATTTTATAAATATTATTTTTTTCCAATTGAACAACCACCTTCATTAATAACTAATAATACACAATATTGCTCTGGACTAGGTCATTATGTTCAAATATATGGAAATGAATAACAAATTATTGTTTTTGTAATGTCTACTCAATGACTTACTCATTTTCAACAGTAAAGTCTATAGTTCTTTTTATTTACTTTTTTATTCTCTTTCTCCAATGCTTTCTCCATGTTAAGATATTGTCTTTCTCTAATTGTGCATGTGAGGTCTAGCAAGTGACCAAAGGGTCAGAGTCTCTTACTTGCAAATACCGTCCTCTGAGTCCTCCAGGCCAAAGCGCGGATCAAAGGTCAGCTGGATCCTGGAACTTTCTGTGACTGCCACCAGCCGCCACGCTATAACTGTATTCCGGGGATATGTGTTGGGGAATTCAGGACTTTGAATAATTCCATCCCCAGTAACACTGAGGACCTTCTCGTTTTGAGACTCATGCACTCCTTCAGAAGAGAAAAGAAAGGTTTATTAGTACATTTTTGAACCTGCATAATTCACCAGAGCGGAGAAAGAACATGTCATACAGTCATTTGTGATTAGTCCTTTTCTTTTTTTCTTAATGCAAATTAACATCAAACTGGATTTAGCTTCTAATGCATCACAAATAATATGGATTATGCGGTGCACTGTGTGAATACTAAATAATTGAGCACACAAAGCAAGGATGAACCAAACTCTTCTGTTTTTTTATTGAGCATTGATTGACTGCAAACCTGATAATCACATTAAGGGAGTGATAAAGGAAAACTTATGGAAATGATTATGCAATATCAACACCATAAAACCAGTAGAATGATGTTCTACTATTTGCTAACACAGCATACGCTTAATGGACATCTGTGCATTCAAGCAATATTGTGCTTTGATGTTGCTTCACCATAATAGTTTTCAATTATAGATCCAGATAAGAAAGATGAATCAGTAGCTATAAAGTGTTATTTATAGTGACATGACAGCTGAAATGGCATTCCTAGTTGTAACAGTAAGATAAGAATTAAAGCTGGGTTGAAAAACATTGTTTGGGTGGTGGAAACTTGAAGGCTACCAAGTTGTTCTGCTACAATCAATTGTAGTTCTTAGAGCTCTGATGGTTTAACAGTTCAGAGAAATGCAAGGTGAAGAAGAAAAGATTGAAGTACTTTTGAGCTCAGTGATTCTGATTTTGCAGGGCAACAGAGGTATGCCAAAACTTTAGTGGTGTTTAAAGCTCAGAAATGATTACACACCGATTCACTTGCTACTGTTATGACAAGATTTACAGAGTTGTTCCTCCCTAGAGGAAAAAAAACTATAATGGCTTCCTTTATACAGCACAAAAAAAAAAAAAAAAAAAATTACCTCTACCTTTGCCAGGGAATGAAAATGAGCTTGTAGAACACAATGCTGACTTCCAACATGCTTTTCACTTGAAACTGAGTCATTCTTAACTCTTTATCAACATTTCACACTGCTATTCTAGGTTTGTAATTAATCCTATAGTCAGGATTCTATGTCATACTCTGCATTTGTAAACGCTGAGTTAATATACTTATTTACATATTTATGAGGCTAAACACATTGATTGGACAAGTACAACATGTAACAAGCACACAATCGGTCCTAAAAACCACTTGCTCATCAGTGCAAATGGCACCATGCATATCTGCACTTGTTAAGTCTGGTCGTTTGCTATAATTGTTCAACAATAACGATTTCCATCAGACACAAAAACTCTAAAAAGTTGTGTGAATGTACAAAACTGAATGAATAAGATAACCACTGAGGTGTTTATGATTGGTTGCCCATTAAATAGAACATCAAAATGTTTCACAGTGTATAATCTTAACATTCAGATTTCACATTCCAGGGTCAAAAGAAGTGTGAATTACTGGTTAAGCTAGAGTAAAAAACAGTCTGTAACCGAGTTTTAAAAGGACGTTAAAGCCAGTGTTAAGTGGGGTAAGAAAAGCCTACAAGTATTTCTACATGTGCTGATGCACTTTCGCCAACATTTCATAACAGTTACATCACAGCAAAAAGAACTAATAAAGAACAAGCCTGAAAATATGTTTCAAACTAGGTAGAAATTATTCTTAGAAAGGGATGCTTGCTTCCCGTCCAATAAAATGTTATTGAATTCTGAAAGTGGATTGAAATCTATCTTATCCTGTTGTTGAACTAGGTTAAGAAAAGATGTTTGATGCAAACAGACAGCTGTTGAAATGCAAAACCAGTACTGGTTTTACAGGCCTGTCACATTCAGAGCCCACCCAGGGGAAATCCACACAGATTTTCTTTCACACCCCAATCCTCGAACACACACACGGCTCCATCAAGTTGTGTGGAAAAGCCAGTGTCAATAGGTATCCTGGTCTGTTATGGTGATGATACAAGATCTGTAATGCTCTTTCCTGTCTATATAAATTAAGCAGCAACACCAGAACTATTCATCTTCAAAAGTATGACAAAACCCCCCAGCATTTTTCTATGCTGTATTTCCAGGTATCAATACATAACGATTGAGAAACTATCATTGCTTCCTTTCAAACAATGGATAATTATCTTGTTAGCTCACTGGGGTCCAAAACATGTTGACTTTCACTGTATGAACAGAAATATTCATCAAAATATCCTTTGTATTTTAACATAAGAAATAAAGTTATACAGGTTTGGAAATGAGAGTAAATTGGAATTTGAGGTGGTACTGTAGCTTTGGTAAATGTCCACCATGAATGTGATCTTTTCCTATCTTCTGTATGTATGCATGCATGCATGTATGCATAAGGATTAGCAAATGACTTATTTATCCCTCCACAGTCTGGATGACAGGTCCCATCACAAGCAGCAGTTCATGCTGAATGATGTTTCAGGAGTCACTGGAAGAGTAATGGCTCAACCAATGGGGTTTTGGAAAGTTCTGGGGAACAGCTTTAACCCCTGAGGTGTGTCAGCAACCACAAGAGATAGTAATCCGATCACTCTGACATCCATAACCGAAGGAAGGAGCAGAACAGAGAGAGAGAGATAAAAAAATAATCTGTTTAGATCATCAAAATTCAATATGTTTGACTAAGACTCTGTGTGACTTGTTTATAATAGGCAGGAGGAAAAATTTAGAGTGGAAAAAAAGAAAAGACAACTGATATAATTTCTCTCTGTAAACATGACAGGGGCTGCTTTGATGTCTCTTTCTCATGTTGTGATTAAATGCACTCTGGGGAGGAGATGTGAAAGACAATACACTTTTTAAACAGACAAACTTTGTGCACGTCCAAAAAAAAAAAAAAAAGTATACCAAAATTTGCGCTCGACACGCAGAAACCTGAAATGCCCCGCAAACTATTGCCCGCTTTAAGAATAGACACCTTTGTCAATGTTAGGGAGGCAAAGCAAGATCGCTCATGCTCTCCGGAGTTGAGGAGCATTTTGTGTGAAAGATATCCAAACAAAAGAGCCTGAGGCCCGTGGAACAGTGTTGAACACCTCAGATCTGTTTGCAGCACAAGCCTAAACCCTTTATGGATTCAGTTATATAAACAGATCAGGGTTGGCTACAGCTGCCAAGGTCTTTGAAGTCCCTTGAAACGAGAAAGAAAGGGCCTTTCCTCAGCATGTTGCAGCATTTGCCCAGCTGACTGACAGCTTCTTGTCAAGCTCTGTATTAATGTTTATAATACTCTTAGGTTTCTGGTGTTAAGGCAGGCCCTCTATTGTTGAAGCCTATGATTGTAAGCTGTTAGAAGTTATTGGAAGGAGGGAAAAGGTGCATTCCTGTTCTAAAACGCTAATGTAACAGGAGCAGATGTAGCTGGTCTCTTACTGGAAAAGACATGGATCATCAGCCTCATGGGTTTCAGTCAGCTCTGCACAGAGGTGGAAAGAGTAATAAAATATTCTACTCAAGTAAAAGTACTATTACTACAATTTGTTTTTACTTAAGTACAAGTAAAAGTACCGGTCGAAAAATCTACTCAAGTAAAAGTAAAAAGTAGCTCATTTAAAATGTACTCAGAGTAAAAGTAACTGAGTTACTTTTTTAACAGCGGGGGTGTGGATTGCAACCATCAGTTTGAAGCTCATAAAAGTGCATCTATCCATCATAAATGTGCATCCATCCATCATAAAAGTGCTCCACACGGCAACGGGGGGTTAATAAAGGCCTTCTGAAACAAAACGATGAGTTTGTGAAGAAAGATATTCATATTTAAAACTTTCTAAAGTAAAATAACTAGCTTCCGGCCAAACGAACATATGTATTCGACTTAAATCTAAAGCGCAACTTATGGGAGTAATGCGACGTACTGCTGATATTTACGCTACGCCAGGACGCACTACACTACTTCTGACGTCATGAGTTGCATAAGTTGCGTTTAAGGTGTAAGTAGACTGCGTATGGTGTACTTTTTTGAGCTTTAAACTGATGGTTGCAATCCACTGCCATTATAAAGCTCAGAAGCATCAGAGTGTTTATTAATAATATAACTCCGATTGTATTCGTCTGAAAGAAATATAGCCTACACCTAGGATGATTTCAGGGCTGATAAATCATGGGGTAATTTTCATTTTCATTTTAACTACTCATTTAACAACTTATTTTTTATCATTAATAATTTATTAAAATGTTCAATAACAATAGACTTCTATGAAATGTATTTAATTCAGAAAAATCCTTTTTGTTTTTATGATTTAAAACAAATATATTATCCAAAACGGTGGTAATCAAATAAAAGTTTAACACATTTTTTTATCCTTTTATTTTTTGGCAAAGTGCTGCAAAACAGATTTACTCAATTAAACCATGGACAAAAATCCTTAAATAATGTTTAAATAATCTGTATTATTATTGTTGTTGTTAATATTATTATGAGAAGTACATTCTATTGTAGGCCCACAACAGTTAGGCTATGTCATCATTTCTTCGTAGTTAAACCAAAATTTTGATGGGTTGTAATGAAGTCCTGTTTCAGAGTGTAGGCTATTTGACAAGGTTTTTCTCAAAGGTCATTCTCTCAGAGCAGCTCTGGAGATGTTCATGTTTTCATGTTCTCATATTGTTTGTGAGATGCTGAAAACACTTAGCACGTCGCGTACTTGAGTATGTAGTAGACGAAACGGCTCGTCTCATTCGCACTGATTCACACAGACACGCAGATTATACATTTATATAGCAGTCTCTTGTGCTTTAATATATAGACTACAGACCATGTCGCAATTTGATTTATTTATTGTACAGCTTTACTTTCATGTGTTTTACGTGACGTCTGCGTTACTCTAGGCTAAATTCCATTTTCATGATAATGAAACTCCGGGATTCCCTCTGCATCACAGAAATCATTCAGCCTTAACTTATAAACGGTTACGGGACATATCTTAATCTGCAGGGATGGTGTTCCCGAACACGTTCTATGTGTTTCCTTCTTTTGCAGCCAATTTGCGTCCACAATTTTTGCAAAATGAATAGGCTATGCTCGAGCCTCGAGGACAACCACGCGTTCGTTTTTCTATAACCAAAGTATCCCCATACTTACCAGGGGTTTGCCTCACGTGTGTGTGTAAAGAATCTGTGTTGTCCGTCTCCATATTTTTTGTGGTTTTTGCGTGTCTGTTCTCCCGCCCTTCAATCAATCAATGCTGAGCACGAGCGCGCGCGCTGTTTTACCCATAGTAGGCTAGTTCATTTTTTTAATAATGTGTTTTATTTTGTTTTTTGTTTTTTACTCAGTAACGGATATGTTTTAAAATGTAGCGAATTACAATACTTTAAACAAAACATACTTAAGTAAAAGTAAAATTACAGATTTTAAAAACTACTTAAAGTAGAAATACACAAAAAAACTACTCAATTACAGTAACGCGAGTAAATGTAATTCGTTACTTTCCACCTCTGGCTCTGCATCATTCGCAGTTAAATTAAGAATATCAATCCAATTCAGAATAACACTTTAATTCCAAATTAATTTCAATTTCAAGGTGGCAAACAGGATGGCACATTTATTCATTTACATTATTATTTAACTTCAGCAAAAAACTTTGTGCAGAATATGAGCTACAAATTCACATACAGTATATAATCTGATACATGATCTAATTGTTTTGTTGAAAAATTGGAAAACCCTCCATTGTGTGCACTTAAAACCAATTCATAAAAACTCTTTCTGTCAATCCTATTCAAATTAAATTTCCTGAGGTGCATGGTCAATTCAAAGCATATTCCCTCATTATTAAAAAAGAACCAATGAATTTTGCACAACCCTGCTTTTTGTAACATCAATTTTACAAAATTCTGCACCTCAAAACTCCATCAAACCACTTTACATTGTGCTGTTTCAGTGAATCACAATAAGACTACTGACCAAAGAATCATAAAAGCCTGTTCTTCATTAAGATTTCCCATTAAAAAAAAGTAAGAAGACCGCATTGCTTGCAGCATAAATTATGACTGATACTTAAACAAGGAACAGTGCGTTTTACAATCAGTTTAACGAATGAGCTCTTAAAACAGAACAGCGTGATTATAAACCACAGCATGCCTCTGAGAAACAATCCGGACATAATTTCTTGGGAAAAAAAAAAAGTTAAACAACACCTGAGGAATTTATGTAGGTAAACAGCTTAATACAAAATATAAGGAACAGGAAAACTTAAGTTTTGTAATGCTTGTTCAATCGTTACTGTATTTGTGCACTTCACGTAGGGTGTTTGATGTCATTAGATACTGAACCTCAGCCTTGTCACTAAAACTTGTTTGATTTTTGAAATTTAGGCTTAGTAGGGATTGAGAGAGGTTCTGTGTCTGTGCTTTGAGATGACCTCATCTCTGGGTTAAATAATGTCATATAATGATCAGAGGCTGGCCCCTTGGGTGCATTACCTCAAACATGACTTTTCCTTGACCCACTTCTCTTTTTTCCCCTCTTCCCTCTCACTGAGGAGAACGCTACACTGATTAAGGTAGGAAGCTGAGCATGAATAAATAAGGGCTCACAGTGCTACCATTGTGCCTTGTTCACATGTTAGACCTCTGGCTGAGCCTGGAGTTTAAATATTAACCTGGCAGCGGTAGAAACAAAGACGGCACAGACATTCAAGAGTGCATGCATCAGCATGTGGGCAAGTGCATAAATAAAAACAAAAACAGAGAGAAACATATTCCTCAAACGCTGTATGATGCCTTATTTGCATCATATGTAACAATTAATTATGCTAAAATAGACCACAAATGAGACTCGAAGAAATGAAAGGTATTTTGAAGGACAATGAGGTCCAAAAAACTTTGGACCCCATGCACTGACTTTTATTATATAGCCACCAAGACATTCTTCAGAATATATGTTCCTCAGAAGTCATAGGTTTGGAGCAACATGGATAGATCACCCATAAATGTAATTTACTTACGTTTAATTTGACAATGCACATTTAGAAAAGCACACTAAACATTTAGTCTTCAATCAAAGAGACATGCAGTGAGGAAAAAGTTAGTTACTTTTGAATAGTCTGTTGCAGTAAGCCCACTTAAATCAAAGCTCCAGCCTACTGCTTTTTGCAGTCCCCTCCGATCAGGTTGTAATATGTTTCGGGTTCAGAAACTGCTTACAAGAACGAGCATTACAATCAATCGAGCACATAAAAACTCTTTCAAACCTCCTGTTGGAAATTTGGCATAATAGCACTACATTTCACTCAATTCATATCTCCCAGTTGTCTGGCAGAAGTCCTTGATGTCCGTATTAATTTCACTCTAGAAAGTTTATGCTAGACATCTACGCTAGTGCCCGTAACAGCATTTAACAACATAAAGTGCTAATGTTTCTGATTCCAAGGGACTTGTTCAGGCGCTGTCTGTGTTTTAATCCCCCATATGTCGGGAGCTGACTGCAGCCGGCTGGTGAAACTGTACCCCACGCTTACCATTCTCCCCCCTTTGCATGCTGATTTTACCCCCCCCCCTGCTTTTAAGTTGCTCTTACATCTGCTCATGATTAAGGGTTTGTGGCAGTAACTACAGGTGCTGTAAATTCCAGTTCTGGCCTTTTCATATTTATTGCTTTAAGGTTTACAGTTGGGAAGCACAGAAAAGGATAGAAAAGGGGAGTGAGGGGGGCGAGAAAAGTGAGGGGAACGCAGCATGGGAATTTATCATACCATTAAAAAATAATTTGGCTTCAAAAGCGTCGACTTATTTGGAATGTTTCAATCTGCAGTGCAGATGCTCCATGGAGACTCACCACAGGAGTTTGATGCTTTGACTCAATGAATTGTTTGGTTCCTGTCGACCATTTAGCATAATTTAAGTGGCAAACCTTTTTCCCTAATATATTGAATTCTTTTTACAATACATATTGAGTGTTTATGTTTACAATCTTACACCGATTAGATAAATTCATGCAAATGCATCAGACCTTTTTATTTTGTATTTTTGTAATCCATTCACTTATTACAGCATCTCATGCAATCTGCAGAAAAACATCAAGGTTTCGGTCAAGGTCAAAATCAATAGGCAAGTGATTGGCATCACGACTGAACCCCATGACATTGACCATCACACACATTAAGTCCTTTTCAACACAGGTCACAAAACACACTCCAACCTCCTTGACACTCACAAGTACCTCCCCCCAATAATGATCTTTCACGAAATACAACACAGACGTTGCATGTCATTTCATAGTGCTATTGAACTCTAAAAGAGACAGTTCAGTCCACCCTCCTTTTGTGTTACACCAGAGAAAATTGCTTACACAGGTTTTGTAACAACATGTGAATGTTCCCTTTTAAAAGTAAATTTTAGTGGTTACCCCTTTAATATGACTAATTACTGTACTGTACATTTGTCTCAGTCTTTTTACAAATAAACTGTGGTAAAAGAGCAAGTTCAAGTGAAGCTTGGATAAACTAAATTCTTTTAAATGCTGTGAGCATAAGGTTGCTGTTGTGTCATCACATGCGGAGTAACAGAATCCCGCAAGGCACTTCACCAAGGCCTGATTAAGATCCTAACAGGCCACCAAAACCTTCCCTCTCCACAGCTCACAGAATGAGGCTCATCCATTAACACGTCCTCTCTGAGAGCTCCGTAACATCCGCACATGCTATCGTATGGCCAAACATCGACACTGAACTAACCCACTTGGTGGGTGGGTGAATGTGAGTGTGTACGAATGTGTTTAAGAAGCACTTGCCCAACAGGAAATTTGATTCTGAAGTTAGCATGACTGTTCCCTCTGTCCCCCTCATAAGCTTTTTCTAATGTTTCATGTGGTTTATACTGTACTTCTGAACGTCTTGACTGTGAGCTTGAGCTCATCACTGTTAAAATGATTATAAGATCAAGTATCATCATGGTGCGACAATTTTTCTTCAAGACCACTTTACTCACGCTTTATGCCAGTTCTAAAATTAACAGTAACAACTGGGAAAATAAAAGCATGTGGAGCTGAGACACACTGTCATGCTGATTCCCACAGCCATTATGGTGATCTACAGTTCACCTCTGTTCTTTGAAGACTTGTTTTTGTAGCCAAAGTAAAAAGCAATTATGTCTGGTGGGTAAAATTAAAACACAGAAAGTTGATAAGAGTATAGTAAGGGGCACTTTTATTATTATTTTGTCAAGTATAAAAATCACTGTAATTTGTTGGAGAAACTCACAACCAAAAATAAATTCTGTCATCATTTACTCACCATCATGTCATCCCTTCCTGTATGACTTTCTGCTGTGGAACACAAAATACATTCATTGGGGTCCAAACCACATTGGATTCCATTAACTTTTGTAAGAAAAAAAAAAAAAAAAAAAATGCACAAGAAAATCAGTCATACAGGTTTGAAATGACATGAGGGTAAGTAAATGATTTTAATTTTTGGATGAACCATCCCTTTAAACGTGTGCGATTTTGGCGTCACTAGAGGCAACAAAAGGAATCTGTAAAACTATTTCTTCCAAACAGGTTTCCCAAACACTTCTTCCACTTTTTTGGCCTAACTCTCCATTTCAGACAAAGAAAGTGAATAGTTTAAATGTATTACAAGTAGCAGTTGTCTCTGCTTATTAACGTAAACTGGGAGACATTTTAACATTACACATGTCAAGGGAAAGTGAGGGAGACCTCATTGCTATTTTACATACCATGCTAGTCTAAAAACAACAGTATCTGAGTTGAATTACATTGGATGATACAAGATACAAGAATTTAAATGTCCCTGTTAAATCTAGCCAACAATAGTAGGACCAAACATGGCTAAAAAAAACAAACTTTGTGGCTTTTCTCAAATAAAGTGTTTCCATTTGTGTTTGTGAAATGAACTCAAATTAAACTTCCGACACGTCAGCTGCTTGCATACTTGTGTTTGCGGTTCTGGCCACACACACACACTTGCTCATATTGCATGTAGACCACATCCTTTAAGAATTTGGTGAGGTCTTCAATTAAGCAAAACACGTGTGCGTATTATTCTCTAATGGATGTCTGGAGTACTGCCTGCCTCATGCTTACTTTCACCACAGAGCTCTGTTTACATAGTTAGGCACGGCTTTGGTTCTCTGTAACTTCGCTTTAACCAGAAGGGCCTTGAATTAGACATGACATCATCTGTGAAACAGCAGAAGACAGTCAGCAATCAGAATAATAGCGTATCTATGACAGGTAGATATTGGGTTTTCTCATAAAATGTAGGCTCAGTTTAACCGCATCCTTCCTTATAAAGGGAAGTGTTCTTGTTATTGGTGCTTTTAAACATTTTTTGCTTTACTGCCTAATAACATTTTTGATCAATTCAACTTTATAAACTGGCGGTGGAAATTTTAATAACATATCAAGGTCTGTTACACCAAACACTTTGTGAAGAACAGATACTTGCAAAACAGTGCTAAGGAACATATTACATATTTATATTTTGAAGTTAATAACTGATATGCATTTACCAGAATTATATATCAGTCTACATTTTGTGATACTGCATAAAATATATATATTTTTTTTTTCAAAAATACTTAATTTGAGAAAAAAAGCAACTCTTTCTTATTCTACAATCCTTCAACAAATGTAGACCCTAATAGGGATTAAAAAAATTGGAATAAAGAAATTACACAATTTATATTATGTATTATTAATTAAATTAATATTAACCAAAGATAATTTATCATCTCAAATATATCAGCTAGGGCTGCATGATTAATTATGAAATCGCAAAGGCTGCGATTATTGTTTATGCACAGCTAGTCAGGCTCTGTGATCCGCAGTTAATGCTGCTTCATCTGAAAGCACTGCGAGTTTGAGTCGCTTATAACGTGCATTTGAAAAAAGCAACATGCGTCAAAAACATCTTTTCAAACATGAGAAGCATTTATGAACCTCTTATCCAACAAGACAACATTTAATAAATCAAAGCATTTCAATCTTCTGTTTATTCAACTACAGTGATAGTATGATTTCCTGGAATGACGTGTGGTTGTCTACTTCTGCGGCGGGTCATTTGAGTTTCTGCGCGAGAGCGCCCTCTGGGTTTCAGATGGAGCAGCATTTACTACCTATCAGCCGTGCTGTACTGACAAGCTGCACATAAAATAATCGTAGCCTTTGCCAAATCGCGTGCGGTTTCATTTCGATTAATCGTGCAGCCCTAATGTCAGCCTATTTTATTGTTTGATTGATTTTAAAATGTGCATTGCTTTGTGCAACATTAGCCACTTTTCCACTGTCGGGCTAGTGCGAGCCAGGGCTAGCAATGTGCCAGGAGGGGCCAATAGCCTCAGACCTCAAGTAGACGACCACAGCGCCCAATATCAAGCTGCATTTCCACTGTCGGGCCAGTAGCCCCACAGCACGACCCTAAAACTCGCCCTTAAAGTCCAACTGAAATCAAAATTGACCCCATTTACTTTGTTAGCGCGTATTACTAGTCTTGTGGTGAAAAATTAATCCGTGCAAGTTAATACACAGAAAAAAATGGTTTGCCGTCGTAATCTTTAAAGTCTGAAAAGTTACTTCCGGTCTGGAATGGCGTTCCTTCTCTGATGATGTAGGTTTGATGGCTTGGGTTGGGAAACGCTTAACTCCCCTCAAACTGTTAGTCTGCTATGAGCAAGAGATGGAGAGGAGGAGCACTAGAGTAAAACCCTGTTCAATATTTCTTTTCACTGGGAAATACTTCACAACTCTGGAGAAAAGTCGTTTGCAACTTCCGGTTCACACAGACTTTAACACACCTCCATAGAACGTCGTCGCACAACCCCATATCATCAGCATGGGGAAAGCCAGGCTAGCTAGATTGTAGAATTTGGTATTTACTTAAATGATTGACACTATAAATTGTTTTACAGTGACAGTTATTTATTAATTTGAGTCAGGACTGCACATCAACATGCTGAATCAAACCATATTTATCATAATTTCACAATGAGAGAACACACATACTTGTACCTGCTTCCATTTACTTGTGACCACAGAAATGCACAAACCAACTCCATTAAGGGTTTTAAGTCAGAAGGCTTACACATTTAGAAACATTATCATACATTTACGTCACATTTCTTTAGAAAGAATGAGCATTTCTATTTATTTTCCACAAAATTAAGCGATCTGAGGACGTTTGAGAGATATCTTCCCTCTCTGTTATCCTTTTAGCCAAAGCAACAGAGGGAGCTCACAGACAGAAAACAGGAGTAATGAGTTATACAAGTTTACAGAAGTATGTATAATTTATGACATGCGGATGCACTGCAGAAGTCAGGTATCAACAAAGGCGCAGGAAAGAGATGGATGAAACATGAAACCAAATAAATACACTTATAATCATATGATTTGTTTAAGTTCTTTAAGCAGTATCTGGTATTTTCCATAACCCTGTGCATTTAATATAGCAATGGTAAGCATAAGTAGCCTTTAGCATCGCATGTACATTTCTGCCTCATATAGTGATCAGATTCCTCATATGAACGCAATCAGAAATTATTTTAGACACTCGCTGGTGTCTGAAAGTGAGTTCAACTGAAATTGTATTAAATTTGTTAAATGCTATGTTAGCAGGTAGTCTGTTATGAAGCATGAGAATAGAGCAGTGGTGTTGACCCTCTCCTGACTCAGATCAACTTTGTTCATGACCAGTCCTCAAGCCCCAGTTGGCCCACTTTGGACCAAGGTATTCGGAGTGCTATAAAACCCTGGCCGCCGGACCAGAGTGACATTTTTCCCCAGTTCTAAACCAAAAAAATAAAAATAAAAAGTACATGTCTGGAAATGCCTCATACCCAGAAGTAGTACTAGTCCATAAATGACTGAGCTAATTAAGGGCCATGTGTCAGCCGAGTTCTCACCACACAAACCAGCTCATGCTTAGCCGGGAATCCATTCTCATCAGGGTGGGTGGCCACATTTATGTCTCGAAACCCCTCTAATCTCATATTGACCTGCCAGAGTGAAAATCTTCTGAGGATAAACTTTCATATAATAGCAAAAATCGCTGGCTAGAGACAACACCAGCTGCCACAATAGATGAATTGCATGTCTGCTGGTACTAAGTGCAAATTCTTACCTTTCCACTAAATCTTTATTGCACCCTCTCTAAACACACGAACAAACAGACACGTGTATCTGGCCAAACACCAAAATCAGACACAAGACATCTTCTTTTAAAGGTTTTTTTTTTTCCCTACCACAGCTGTGCTGGTTCTCTTGTGGAATGGCTGTGGGGCTTTTTGTAATCCCATCTGTGATTTTGGGAGCTGAATGTGTGTCTGTGCGTGTGTGTGAGAGACTGAGCTCTCATAAGCTTTACTGCAGTAATGCAACTCTTCCCAGTAACACTATTCATCTCAAAACACATTTTAAATTCACATATGAGTCTTCATAAAGGACAAACACTGCTGTATAAGACCCTACAGTCTGTTCCATGTTTTACTCCATTTCTAGCTGTCTTTGAAACCGAGAACATTCCGTGCAAACAGCCCCGAAAGAAACTGATGTCTGATGGGCCATAATTATTCAGGATTATAGGATAGTTCACAAACTATAGTTCAAAGTCATTTACTCACTCTCATCTCATTCTAAACCTGTTTACATTTTTCTTCTGTGAAACAAGATATTTTGAGAAATGTCTGTTTTTTTTTTCTGTCTATACAATGGAAGTACAATCTAAAAACAATGTTTGGTTAAATATATCTTCTTTTGTGTTCCTCAGAAGAGAGTCATATGGGTTTGGGTGACCATTCATCATGAGGGTGAATGACAGTAAATTACAATTTTCATTTTTTGGTGAACTATCCCTTACATTTTGCACATCCCAATTCTAAAGAGACACAAATGACAATTTATTTATTTATTTATTTTTGTTATGGTCAGATTACTGAAGCATTCCGCTTATAGGGAGTCAATTTGAATAGAAAGAACATAGATTATGGCTAGGAAATTCAGATAAAACCGAACAAAGCTGTAGTTTTGTAACAAATTGAAATTATTTTTAGCTCTTGCATTTATTCTGTAATCTATAGAGCCCCTAAAGCAGGGGTGGGGAACGTTGATCCTGGAGGGCCATTGTCCTGCAGAGTTTAGCTCCAACCCTAATCAAACACACCTGAAGCTAATCAATGTCTTCAGGATTACTGAAGTTGCAGGCAGCCAAATGTTTTTTTCAGGGTTGGAGCTAAACTCTGCAGGACAATGGCCCTCCAGGATCAACGTTCCCCACCCCTGCCCTAAAGGGACATGGGGTGATGGGAAAAATGATGGGAAAAAATACATTTCAATGCTTTTACGTTATCATGCAAACGGTTTGTAGTCCCAGAGAAACTTTTGGCAAGATTTGGATAAGAAAGATGGTATAATGACTGGCGTCTTTTAAAGTGTTTTTTATTTTTTTATTAGAGGACAAGAGCAGAACAACAGTACTATAGCAGAACTCAGGAGTTTGAGTATTTATAAGGTAAGCAGCCAAGATACAGATCAGGGCTTTAAATACCGTATTTACTGTTCATTACCATCACACGTTGAGACATGCAATGCCCAGCTGTTTGCTACTTGTTTAACATATCAGATGCAAAGCCAAAGAAAATATATGCATTTCTAGGCAGATAAATAAATAAACCATTAAATCCCTAGTGGTGCAAATACGTAATAGCTGTTAAAGACTGAAAACTAAATACAGCCACCAAAATAAGCATCCCGATTCATGAGTGAGGATCAGTCACTCTTCTAAAAGCATTTAACAATCCGACCCAGCTAATGGCTAAACATACACGAAAACACACGTGTTCACATTCACTGACTCCTGCTTGCTCAAGCATGCATGCATACCACTGGAAGATGGTTTCAGACTTTTACAATGAACCAAATGAACTTGTCTTGATGGATGTAGGCTATAAAGTACATTTGAGGGGTGATTTCCTAGTTCCATGAACCTGAAGTTGATTTTTTTTTTTTCTTCTCCACACAGATCCAATCTGCAACATTACATTTGAAATACATTTGGACTGCAGCTATACAGCAAATGTATGTAAATCACACAATGCAAATCACATTAATGGTTCCCTAATGTGCACAGCGGACCAATAGAAAATGATTTAAGACCAATTAAAAACCTATGGACAGAATAATAAAAGCTTGGATTACTTTTATTGTAATGTTTTCCTGAATCTGCTACTTCAGAATAACAGATAAAAGCGTTTATATAAATAACTTAAACACTTTGTGTCTCATTGCATTTTAACAGCCTCCACACACCATTAAGCATCAGAGTGCCTTGATCTGTCAGAAGCTTGCTGCAAGTGTTAGCGGATAACAACAAATTCTCAATCATGTGTGACTGATAGATTCCCAAAACACCCAATTAAACTGTAAAAACAACAGGATAACAGGAAACAGGACATGAGGAAAAATGCTAATTCATCAATTTGGTTTCCAACTCTTTATTGAAAAAACATTTACACATTGTGGAAACACAAATGTTTGAATTCCCACTTCAGTGTATTAAGATAAATGATTTATAATTACAGCAGAACAGATGTTTGAACCAGTGATGCTATTTATAAATCCGCTTAGAATGAAGTACATTGTTGTCGTGTAAAAGTACCCTTAGACTCTGCCAAAGTTACTTTTAGCTTCTTTATTTAAAACTTTAAGACTTTGATAAGAAATTGGCTCTTAGTCACTATTTCTATACATACAAGCACAGGTTTGTTTAAATTGTTTGCAAAACTAAGAAGCATTCCAGACCATCCAAGAATTGCATTAAATCTCCTAATCTCTTTAATCTGGTCTTGATTGTGTTCATCTATCTCAAATCAAGTGAAAGGGGCCATGAAGAGTTGACAGCGGAAAAAGTTCACTTTCTGATTAATTGTGCAAAATAAAAATAAAAAAAAAATAATCCAAAATACCCTTATTTCTCAAAAGCATCCTGCATATCATGATTGAAATATGCAAAACAACACACTAAACCATCCATGATGAAATAAAATAAATACCTTAAAAGAACATTTCAGCATGAAACTGCACCTGGTTTCTGCAAGTATGGGCATATAAACCAGGTGTTTAGTTATGAGGTGAGCACAGGTGCATTGCAGGAGAACGGAATCGCAACATTGCCAAATTATCTGAAAGAAGTCACTTTAACAATCAAATTCCATCATTACAGCCACAGGTGTGGGGACAGAGACCATCTCTTGAATTGGTGAGTGATGCAATGTGAAACATGCACACACACTCAGCAGTGGCACAGAGATGAACGAGAGCTGTGTCTGGCATCTCATTAGCCGCTGGGGTTTCCGGCCTGAATTAGTGCTGTCATTCCGAGGAGCTAATAGGCTTTTGAACAGATGTCCAATGCAAGGGGGGTGAGACAATTTCACTTTTGGTGCTATAAGCCTGATTTATCCCAACCTTTTCTCACCTCAGTTGTTCTGATGCACTTTTCTGATTACCCACCCACAAGCCACATATACTACAGCAAGACACAGAGATAGAGGGAGAAAAAAAGAAAAAGCATGGTTCATTATAAATACACCCAGACTAAACCTCAGGGTTTGATTCAGTGGATAAGCTCATGGAAGCTGCCTTTTTGTCAGTACCAGCATGCATTTCACTTATCAATGCCATGGTCCTACTACGTCACAAGCCAACGAGAATTTAACAGCCCATTAGGGATTGGACATTAAATTAATGGGGCTGTAAATGCATATTCAGCATCCTTCATCTGCTGGGACTGATTATGTAGCACTATCAGATGAGAAAAGACAGCGAGAGTCATTCAAAACCACTAAAAAGTCAGCTTATAGGCTCCAGCATTGCCTGAAGGAATTAGACTTACGGCACTACAAAGTCAATACGTTAAAAGATTCAGTGGCAGTCCAAGCGAATTTTCCTGAATCTGGCCTTGCATTCCTATAGCTATAAATCACAACCGGAGTCCATCTTAGCTGACAGCCAGCCTGCTGCTGTTCCTCCATCTGTAGGGTGGGAAATAGATCTCCAGTCTCCAGGGAGAACCGAAGTGCCACGCCTGACACCAGCATCTGTGTAAGTGTGTGCGAAGAACCAATTTGTGCTCCGGCAAAAAGCCAGACATTCTCCGAATACTATGTGTGATTGAGTTACACACACTTGGGTGTGCGACTGGCACACTGTTGTATATCAAATCGCAGCATGTGCAAGGAAACATAATGCAATCTATTCGGCGTGGGGGCACTGGTGCTCGGCCAGCGAGTATCGCGACAGGTGTGCTGCCACTTTTTTCCCCCTGATTTCAAATAACACAACGTCCATATTTCACCAGCGAGCAGCGTACCGCTGACAGAATAACGATGAAGCTGTTGGATGCCACATTCCAACACATCTGATTACAGTTTCAGAGAAATCAGAAGTTCTGCATGAGCAATTACTAATCAAACACACTGTATTTATCATAAATGACGTTTCTAAAAATAGACCATGTTATAGGGATAGCTGAACAAAAATTTTAAAAGGTTTTATCTTTACTCATCCTCATTTCATATTCTTTTCCACAGTTATTTAGCTGAATGTGCTAAGCACTCTTTTCCATACATAACAGGTGAAAAGTAACTGGTGTGGTCTTGGCTGCTTTGGGCCTTCTCATCCCCTTCCTGTAGCTTAGCGGTTCTCAACCAGGGGGACAGGGCCACAAAATGACTTGACATGATTCAAAACAAGCATTAAAATAAGCCAAAACAACAAAAATACTTTATCTTTTGAAGAAACAGGGTTCATGTGGCCTTGAAAGCCCTGAAAATGTAGCCTAATTTTAAAAGTGCGAATTATAGATGTCATGACATTAAATGTCATTATATTCAAATCTCCACAGGCATTTTTATAATAAATATATATATTTTTATAGTTATGTCATGATCTAAAACATCTTACAGGGTAGAAATTGTGAGTAAAAATATCCTTATACTTAATAGCTATTCACTAAATCATGAATAAATAGAAAAGTCATGGGGCTTTTGAATAATTTTGTGAAAAACAGGGGGCCTTAATAATACTAATAAAAAAAGACAGAAAAAAGGCTAAGAACCACTGCTATAGCTAAAAATGCCAAAGTTGGTTTGATTCCCAGAGAATGCACTGATAAAATGGTGAATTTAAAAAAAAAATATTACAATTATGTTTAGGGTGGGGCTTTATATTTAAAGGTGACATCATGAAAGTCAGACTTTTTCTATGTTTAAGTGCTAGAATTGGGTCCCCGGTGCATCTACCAACCCAGAAAATGTGAAAAGTGACAACCCATTAACTGTTTTAGTAAGCCTTTCTCTGCAGGCATGTCAAAAAATAAGCCGATCAGATTTCGCTCCCTTTCTGACGTAGGAAGGGCATCTTATTATAATATTACCACGCCTTAATCTGCACGTTTCCACCCACCGCACGCCATTTGGTTTTCGCAAACGACAACAGTAATCAGTTCTAGCGCAATTGCAAACGTTCGAGCAAATCATGCAAACTGTTCTGTCGTTGGCTGGACAGACGAGCATAGAACACTATTTAGAGTCCCAGCCACAGATAAGACAAGAGAGCAGTGGATTAATGTTATTTTCAATGGAAATCCCCCAGAACCTGATGAATCAATGTAACTCCACAACAACTACATAAATGTAAAAACATTCTGAAACGTCCAGGTGCGATCTAAAAGTTGTAACCTCTTCCTGAGTCTATCGTTAGGCTGCACTCCACTACTGGTTATTTCTGAGATTTTTTTGTTATATCTGAAACTCGTTTAAAGGATTGGCCATCTTCTGAATGGGGGTGGGGAGCAGCAGCTCATTTGCATTTAAAGGGACACACACAAAAACAGAGCGTTTTTGCTCACACCCAAAAAGGGTGACAAGCTAATTTGCCAAGCTATAATAAATGATCTGGGGGGTATTTTGAGCTGATACACATAAATCTATGGTGTCCCCAGAATGTGTCTATCACATCTTGTGAAAAGGGGCATAATATATGTCACGTTTAAGTTTATGTTTAATAATTCTTTTCACCATCTTGTATGGACACCAAGATGGGCAGAAACTATAAAAGAGGAGACAGGACATGATTGGAAGAAGAGTGGTGGGGTGGGTGGTATTCGAAAACTAGACTTAAACTTTGGTCGCCTGTACATAAGATCCATCATGCAACACAATGGACCTCGTGCACTACCCTCAAGGTCACATCTCCGATAGTACAGCATAAACCAAATGTTTCTCAGTCATGAAATTTCTCTAAAACAGGTAATATGAAAACATAGAAATGTACATTTATAGTCTGGCTTCAGTGAATCCTCAGTGGCCACTGGACATTTTTCACACCATTCAGGAGGACTGAGGATTCTCAATCTGTTGAGCAAAACAGCAGCCCGGGGTCAGCAGAGACCTTCTGAGAAAGGCTGATGGAGGTCATGTCACCACAGTGATGGGGTGTTGACAGCAAAATATTTCCTCATTTCAAAGCCACAGCACAAACACACCAGTCATAATGGCATATCATTTGGCTAATAGAGTGTGTCTAAGTGAATGGGCTGGAGATCATCCAGTGATTCCCTACTCCAGTAATAAACATGCAGAGGAGCCATGCTGTAATGGGTGAATTTCAGACTCAAGTCTCAAATAGGAGGGAGGGGTTAGCCAAGGTAACAAGACAGGATATTGGTAAAATTTTACAAAAGACTTTGGACTTGTTACTTCAGTAATTATTACAGCCAGGATAATTATTCTTCCAGATGCAAGCTACTGTATGTCGTATAAAACAATGCCTGGATATTAATGCAATCTAGAGCCTGATGTGAGTTTTTTTCTATTAATAATTTCCAAAACAGACTCACTCCATGAATTAGTCATTTCATTTAACATGTTTCCGAGAAAGGTATTTTGGAACAGATTTTGTATGATTTGACTACACCCGAAAAAAAAAAGGAAAATTAGTGAGCTAGTCCATATTGTGCACACTCACAAAGTATATTTCCAGATGTCAAGCAAATCAGTCAATCTAGCAAAAAGACAAATGAGGTTAGAAAACTGAAAGCATGGATACTTAATAATATGGCCCAATAGATTCTCATGGTATACTCTACCTCTAAAGGACAATGCACAGTGTCTGAGAGAGAATGTAGTAGTAGTAGACAAGAAAAAATTAGATAATTTATATAAACATATACATGTACATATATTTTGTCACACAGATAGTAGAGACAAAGCAAGATAAGTTAAGACTGAAAAAGGAGAGGGCACTTCCAAAATACCTCTCTGACAGCAAGTGCTGACATCTGCCAAGGTATGTAGACATGCCTTGAAGAGATAGGAACCAAGGTCAAGTCATCACATTTACCTGCTGCCAAAAGTCTAAGGCCTTTGGAATTCGGTTTGCTCTGAAAACAGCCAATATCCACAGACAGTTAACACCTAAGAGCGTAGAATTATCTGTTCGGGCAGAGCACTAGCCCTCAGAAACAGTTACAGGTTATCTGCTTGTTTCGGTACACATGATTAAACTCTGGGGGGCACATTTTTGGAGGGGGTGACTAAACCCAGTCTCACTTAATAATTCAACACAAATCCCTTAACTTTCACTATACTGTACAATAATAGAAGGTATCTGTTATACTATAATCTCTGCATTAAGTCACTAGCAGCTGATAAGTGTTGTCTGAGTGCATGACTCTTTATTAAAAGTGCAGATACGTCCATCCTCAAACTGTCTGGGGGTGACAGGTAGGATAAATAAAAAAAGGGAGCAAAGAGTCAAAGTGAGGGATGAGTAAAAGCTTGAGGAAGTGTTGTTGTCGGGGAGTGATTGACAGGCATTCATGGCACAGGTTAAGCTAGACCCGAGGCTGCAATGTTTAGCTCCTCCAGTCTAGACAAGTGCTGATAGCCCAAGTCATGGTCAGTGCTGGAACTTGGCTCGTTAAAGCATTGTTTTCATACATATAAACTAGTGTTTAAAAGCTTGGCGTTGGTAAGATTTTTTTAAAGTTTTTGAAAGAAGTTTTTTTTTATGCTCACCATGCTGCAATTATTTGATCAAAACAGTATCATAGTATTGTGAAATCTCCACAATATAACGGTTATATTATTCCTCTGAGATGACAAAAGCTAAAGTTTCAGCAACCATTACTCCAGTCTCCAGGGTCACGTGATCCTTCAAAAATCATTTTGATATGCTGATTTGGTGCTCAAAAAAACATTTCTTCTTATTATTAATGTTGATAACGGTTGTGCTGCTTAATATTTTTGTGCAAACCTTGATACATTTTTTGTATTCTTTGATGAATAGAAAGTACAAAAGAAATAGAATATTATCTGAAACAGAATATTTTAATCAAGGTAAAAGTAATTACGGTTTGATTAATTCAAATTTGTTTTAACAAATTAACAAACCATATATATATACACTGTATTAATATATAATATATAATATATTACCATACCCAAACTTTGAATGGTAGAGTACTTACACATTTGCAAGAAAACAGTGATTCAAAGATAAAACTCTTGTCTGGGGAAGAAGCAAACCTCTTTGTGGTTATGCACATTTGACCATAGCCAAAACTCTAGGTATCGTATTTGTTGTCAATGCAATTTGAGATTTACTGCTTTTGAAAGCAGCATCTGGGCTCTGGGCTCAGCATTACAACTAGACTTGCCTGGGGCCAAGAAAGCATTAAGAACTCCTAGACGTTATTTCTTATCACTGCATAAATCATCAAAAATGAGAGGTAAGCAGACAGGAGGAAGCAGCTATGTAGCACAATTACAGTCTTTTAAATCTGATTCCTTTTTTTTTTTTTTTGGCTTTACTGTAGAAGCAGTGGACTAAATGTCTTCTACTGTTTCTGTGAATAGATGAGGTCATTGTACAATAAAAATATCCTGTAAGTTTCAGAACCCAAAACTTCCTTGTTATTCCAAAATCAGATTTTATTGAAACTAAGCTCAGAAAATTACTAGTTTTGGATTGTCATAGTACATTACTGTGTGACAAAAGACTTCCGCCTTCCGACAATAGCCCACCCAGGCGCCAACCGATTCACGCATGTCATGTAGTAGTAAATACGAAAGAGATGCAAAGACAGGATTACTGAGCAACAAAACCATAAAGATGCCTCTGTGGATTACAATACATTAAGTGCCAAGTTGTGGAAAAAAACAATGTGCGTCCCAATTCGCGTACTATTCTATGACCTTTTTTTGTTGTTGGTACAAATAGTGCGAGCAGCGTGTTCACACTGAAAATTTAAAATAAAAAAAGTGTACTTTAAATAGATGATACTCTTAACCGAAAAAACTAAGTGTGGAATATTGGACACTTCATGCAATCAACTGTTGCAGCTTTAATTATGTTGTGGAGAGGCTATCAAATTCCAACGGTGAATGACAAAATAATATTAAAACCCTAATATATAGTGCATAAGTGCATAGTGTATAGTGCATCATTTGTGATGCAGCTACAGTCGTTGCATTGCCATCCCTCTGAGCCTTTAAGAAAATTATTAAGAAAGCATGGATGAAATTTATTTTAATGAGTGGGTGTCCAAGGCTATGACCCAGTTCTACAGAGGAACTCCATTGCCCTGCTGCTGATCCCTCTAAATTGGAGCTCTGTTTGGGTTAGGAATGTACACTCACTGTCCATCATGACAAACAGCAGACAGGCATTGACTTGCTTACTTACCAAATCTGTCGCATTGCCTTTAAAGTGTGCCGAAAGCAAAAACATGGACATCCCAACCAAGCAATCTTCTATTTTAGATGGGTTACATTAGAGACTTACCTTTAAACAAACTGCACAGTATTGCATACATAATATCTTCAGCTTCCCAGTGCTTTTTTTCTCCTTAAGTCTGAAAGGTTTCAATGAAAAAGCACGGTCCCCAATGAGCTTTTGAAACATTTTGGCATTGGCAGGGTACAGCGTGTCGATTGACAGCAAACTTCAATACCTACAGTATTACAGCCAGAAAGGCTTGGTGAAAAAGGACTGGGGTAAACTTTTACTTTAACAGGGAGTCATTTGTCTCAGGTGTGTGTTTGTGTGTGTCTGTGTGTGTGTGTGTGTGTGTGTGTGTGCGTGTGTGCGTGTGTGCGTGTGTGCGTGTGTGTGTGTGTGTGTGTGTGTGTGTGTGTGTGTGTGTGTGTGTGTGTGTGTGTGTGTGTGTGTGTGTGTGTGTGTGTGTAAGTTACCAGAAAGCTAGCTCTTTTTTCATTGGACTACGGGGTATTGAAAATCCTTTTTGTTAAAGTTTGCCAGTCGCTACCCACAGTGTATGCACAATTCACAATCGCACTATAAACTTGAAATGCCATGGAAACTACTTAACACAACAAGCTAGTAATGTAGAGGTTTGCCAAGCAAGAACACTGCCAGCTGCCACACAGTTTCTGAGTTCTGGGTACCACTTCCTTCTGAAGCCTTTATAACAAAGGGAATACCAACAATATATTACTCCATTGAGGAATGGATTAAGTATGTAGCATTAAATTTCATTGATATCTCCACAAGTCCAACAGGATAAATTGAGTTCAAATCAATGGAGTTCAAAACAACATTTATAGTAGGGGTGTAACAGTACACAGATGTCACAGTTCGGTACGTACCTCATGGGGTCATGGTTCAATTCGAGTTCGGTACAATAGGAAACATTGTCACACTTTAGTTTAGGGTCCAATTCTCACCGTTAGCTAACTATTAACTATGACTTCTGCCTCAAACTCCTAATTGCTGCTTATTAATAGTTAGGATTAAGGGATGTAGAATAAGGTCATACATGTGGGGGTACATAACATGTGCTTTATAAGGACTAATAAACAGCCAATATCCTAGTAATATGCATGCTAATAAGCAACTAGTTAATCGTGAGAATTGGACTCTAAACTAAAGTGTTACCAGAAAAAGCAACAAATCTACAATGCTAGGTTTCTTATTAATTTGGAACAGACAGTAGTGCACATTGCAGTTTGTTCCACCTAGCGGCATTTAGTCCCCCCTGAGGTAGTTGGTTCAGTACAGCCTCTTTTAGTGCATTAAGAACTTAGTAGTAAACAGAATGCACTCTTGCATAGGTAATTTTTTGCAAGGCTTATGAAGAACAAAACTGAAAAGCATCTCATGTTATAAAAGTACAAAATAAATAGAAAAAATAAAAATTGTGAATCAGGAAGTCTTACAATTTGCTCCACTTAAACTATATTTAAACATTCAAAGCTTAAGCCCAAACCTCCAATACTTAATGTTCGTGCACAGCCTTTCAAAGTATACTCCTTTGTCCATAAGAGCAGAAAGATGCATTCTATGCATCTAGTGGACTTCAAGCGGTCAAGTGATTTGCACATGCGCTGTTCTTCTGCTCTTTTTCCTGTTGTGGTGGTTAGCAAAGAGCGTTGCATTGCCACACGCGCACCCTTCTGGACTGGAGTGTGGATCACCTGTAACTGACTGTATTTGTCGTCTTGACTGTATGCATCGAAACTGTGATGTGTTACTCCACTATTGTATGCCCAAAAAAACAAAAAATATGTATTTTGGTTTGGAATGACATGAGGGCAAGGTTATTAAAATTACTTATTCAAAAAAAAAAAATATTAATGTAACATTTTATTTTTCATTTTCAGTTTACTTTTATGCACTAAAAAAAATAATAATCTAAATATAATAAACTATATGGACATATTAAAATAAAATAATGACAAAAACAAAGAACAAAATTACAGAAATTTACTAAAAATGTAAATATTAATAAAAGGTAATAGTATCTCAATACTAAAATAACTAAAACAACACTGTATGAGGGTGTGAATAACGACATTCAAATTTGGGTGAACTAAACCCTCAAGCTGCGTAACATGCATAAAGCACCTTAATGAACTTAACAATATTTTTCTTCCTGTCAGCTATGCTAAGCACTAGATTTAAACTCTTAACTGCACAGTGAAGTGTTTCTTGTGATAATTCAAGCAATTTTGCTTTAATCATTACAAACCCACCACTTAACTGTCAGATACGTGAGGCAGGCTGCATTTCGCAGTTAGCTGGTGGATCACATTAACCCCATTCCTAACTAAGTAATCCAGTAATGCAGCGCCTTGAGAGGCATTCAGTTGTTACTGAGGCTGACTCTCACACGTCTTTGCCTGGGACGTCACAGGGGTTATAGCAGATTAATGGTGGATAATCTAGCACCATTAGAAAACTGCAGCTGCTTTCTGAACCCACACAACTGATATAGATCTGACTTATGGACAACTAAATACGTGAACTGCTAACGGACAATGGTGCAAGTATTTGTAGTTCTGTCATTAGTAGGGTAGGACTCTGTTGCAACAAGGGTTAATAAGCAACTACTCACCATTTCAGGATTCATTCTAATTCTTTGCTTGAATGTCATCTAGATGTCTTCTGATAACACTAACATGATAAAATTAGAGATCAATAAAATGTAAGACCTCTGTTATACGTTAATAATTTCACACTAAAGTCTAAAATAAATTTTAGATGGCAGAAATCTTGCTCATTCAGATGTTGGAATATGAAAATAAATGGGGATTTTAAGCAAAGTAAACAGCCATTAATGTTCTGTTCTCAGATTCAAAGCGCTATAGTCCTTGTATGAGTCAATTTAACATGTTAAATTAGTGCAGCTAATCATTAAAATGTACATATTTATGTCTTCTGACCTGACAAACCACTGAGAGTAGGCAGCATAGAATGAGTAATGAGCCGTTCATATTGAAAGAGCCAATGTTTTTAAAACTTAAGAACTTATTAAATCATGGGGCAAATAAATGCAATGCAAATAAAATCGAATTAAATTTAACACCGTCTAAAAAGACGAGATAAAAAAAAGATCAAATAAAAAAGTGCAGATAATGAAAGAACGCACCGTGAAAGACCCTTAAAGTTATTATGAAATAAAAATGTACCCTATATTTGGTTAGCGCACATTACTAGTCTTGTGGTGAACAATTAAAAACTAATTAAAAAAATATGCAGGAAAAAAAAATTGTTGGTCGTTGGGGTTGAACAGACTGCCATGATGCTGTAAGCTTGATGTCGACTAGTCGCTGATCATTCATGGCTTAAAGAGGGTGCAACAGATAGCACCAGTAGCTCAGCGAGAGCAACAATTTGACAGACGCAGAACGCACTGCGCACCTAAAATAATGGCGCCCCCAATTGTCTAAAATATGTATAAAACGATGTGGATTTTTTAAATAACGCAAATCTTTCATGGGTTTTCTAGTACATATTTCATTAGGAGACATCATTTACATTATATTAAAGAGGCTACATGCAATTTTCTGAAATTTAAACTCACGACTGACACCTGTGGCCAAAAAACGGAACTGCTCTTCCTTTCTGCTCGCTCTCGTACGTGCACACTTCACAAGTCATCCGCTGCAAAGTCAACATTATGTTTACAGAGGTAAGAACAGTCAAATACATATATTGTTTGAGAAATTAAGTTTGTTTGCTGACTAGCGGTGGTGGCGGAGTGATCTGAAACGTTTAACTTGACGTCACATACGCAGACAGCGCGCGAAAAATCCGACCCGACAGAAAATAGGAAAAATAGGATACAGGCTTATAGGTGCACCCACTGTGAGCTGACAAGGTCTCAATATGCTCATCAGGAGATGTTTGAGTCATAAATGGTCAAATAAAAAGGTTATTGTTACGTTTATTTTGGGGGAAAAGTTGCATATAGCCTCCTTAAGCCATACAAGTCTTAATACCCAGGGTTCACTTTAACCACTCCCCTCCAATCGTCAGTCTGCTATGATTAAGGGATGGAGAGGAGGTGAAGTAAAATAAAACCCTGCCCTCTACTCAATACTCCGTTTCACTTGGAATTTGGAAATACATCACAACACTGAAGTCAGTTGCAACTTCTGGTTCATGGGGACTTAAAGTCCTTACCAAATTTGACAATAAAATGGATTGTTGTGGATTATTTCCACCTACTGATTTCTAAAGCCACTTTTTATCACATTCATCATTTACCACAATAATGAGTTTGAATATGGCTTACGGAAAACATCGATATAAAAGATTAACTTGCATTTTGATTAATCAATTGACAGCCCTTGTTGCAACACCATGGACATGTCTCTACCGTAAATGGACTAACCTTCAGCAACGGTCAGTTATAATGTCATGAATCAACTTTTGAAGGTCAGGTCAATGCAGGTATTGCCATTTGAGTCATTGGTGTGGACGGAGCACAGCAAATATCTTTCACCCTCCTTCCTCAACTACATCCTCCTACTCGCATCAATTTGTATGAAAACCATTGAACCAAAATAACTTAAAAGTGTTCAGAAAAGCCTTTGAGATGGGTGAACAGCTCAGTGAACTGTGGGCTGGCAAATTCTCTATTGAGGTTAACCTGAAAAAGTTGGTCAAGTAGCTTTTTAACCTGACCTTAACCTCACACTGCAGCTGCAAAATAAAACCAGCCTCAGATCAGTGGTGAAGAACTGCCTCAATCAACACCAACCAGAGATGGCTGCCACAGAGCATCTACTGTTTTGACAATTAAAGAGAGCCAGAGAACAAGACTCCCCGTTCAGAAACCCTTGGCAGAGCACACTACCAATTCACCTCCATTCTTAAGTCACTGGGGAATAAAGGTGGCGTTACAGCCAAAGACCCCTATCAAATGGCAATCACAAAGGTCTTCCCTGGCACACAACTCTGACCTGAGGGGACTAGATGCGTACTGCATCAGAGGTTCCAACTCAATTAAGCCTTCCTTTTTAATAGACAAAGATGTTAAGATTTTAGTCTTCTGAGAAGGTTTTCGTGCTTTCATAGACTTCCAAAAAAACAAAGTATATTTTCCATATAAACATGGCTTCCCATTAGACATGTTCTGCATGTTCCTCAGTTTAGAGAAAGAATGATAACACAATGAAAGCTCTGATACTGGGCCCAGAGAAGCCGTTTGAATGCAAGATGTTTCCACTCTGCTTCACCCCTGACACAGTAAGGGGCGCTCCCTCGCCTAAGTCAACACAAGTAGTAGTTTACATTTTGTTAATGGTGCGCAATGAGCGACAGTTTGCCTGTCCCCACCAACGCCTGCCTTACAACACTGAGCTTATAGTTCCAGAGCAAAGTTAAATGGAAACTTTTGCTTTATTTAATTTTTTATCATTTCTGATTTTCTTTAGTTCACCTGTGAGTTTTGGTGGGATTAAGAGGAAAGCAAATTGCATGGCCCCGGGGCACCCCACACTTTATGAATGGAGTCTTTCTGCGATCAGAGAGAAAACCCTTCCCTGGGGACTCAGTTACCCAGAGATTTTTTTCCCTTTAAACACACATACAGATGTGCGTTTCATACACATGAAAGCCAAAGGTAACTTCAGCTTCCTACTAAGCATAATGCTGTGTGAACCCCATAAATTGAGGACATCCCATGGCAAGCATGTAATCAATTAACATGTAATCAATTTAACTAACTTTAATCCATTTTTGCTACTATTCTGTTACATAGGTAATCCAATAGTGACTTTTATATTTTTTAATTGGTAGTAATTATTCATCAGACATCAGCATTTGTTAATTTGCTAATAGTCTCTAATGTAACATGAATTTTTTCTCTGTGGGTTAGATATAAATTAGCACTAGTATGTATTTAATTGTCACTGGATTAGTTTTACTAGTACTACCCCAATAAGTATGTATTCCAGCTTTACTACTACATAAATATTATGCACTGGTGTAAGAAATGAGAGATTAATATGAATAACATTTATCTTACTAGCAGTATTTTTTCAGTAAAATGAAAAAGATTAGTTTGTTTTAAGGAATATTTTTTAAAAAGGATTGCATGGTCATTTATTGAAAAGGTAAACTCAATGCGTTTAGTTGTAAAGAATTATCAGAAGTCTCACACACCCCAACAAGAGAAAAAGATGACTCTCTGAACTTACCATTTTGCTCTTTAGTGCTGGCGTGGTGAATCTTACTGATGTGACTCGATTCCGCCACCGACTCATGCTGATGAAGAGACGATATAAGAATCAAGAGAAGCATTGGAATCATTTGGATTAATGGTGGCTGTCGGTGCTTGCTTATAGGCACTTAGTATGTGTTGTTTCAATCACCATGCAGAAATATTGTTCGTGAGACGCGTATCCAACTTTGGACACATCTGTAAGAGGCACGCGTAAAGTAAAGTCCACATAATCCTGATCGGGCAGAGTTTCTACAGCGAAAACTTCTTTGTGGAAAGTTTCCCGAGAGGCATCTGAGCAAAGAGCATTAATTGCTGTTAACTTAGTAAGCGCACACCTGTTCGCCTAAACACGAGTGTTCAAGAGGACAGCTGGAAACGTGCACGGCTGTAATTTAAGATCTGCTCAGACGCGAAACATACTTTTGCCTGTTTGCAAAGTGTTCGACTTTCCCTTACAAACACTATAGTCCATTCGAGTAACGCGACTGACTCTGGGTAAAACGCCACTTGTAGCGTTGCGCGTCTGACTTTCTGAAGGAAATTAATGTCTTGAGGTGGCTCCGAGTGCTTGGCGAGCGCAGACGGCCGACTGGCGACACAACAGGTGCTGCACATAAAGTAAAAGTTCCCCGTGGAGGAAACTCCCCGGAGAGGCGGGGACCATTCACAAGCTGCTGCTGGTGCTGCCGCTGCAGTCGCTTTAGAGTGAAAGACTATATTTCTCACATATCCACCGCCACACAAGTATATATGAATGTGTGTGTGTGTGTGTGTGTGTGTGTGCGTGAGAGAGAGAGAGAGAGAGAGAGAGAGAGAGAGAGAGAGAGAGAGAGAGAGAGAGAGAGAGAGAGAGAGAGAGAGAGTTGGGTTTATGAAGTTTATGGGTCGACGATGTCTGTTGATCGATGAACTGTTAAAAAATACATTATATACACTTAAAAACACTTCTGATGAACATATTTTCTTAATTTAAATTATTTTGTATACATTTTGTAGAGCTTACTCAAAATTATGTATGTGGTGCAACAGTCCAGAAGATAAATAAATAATTAAATAAATAAAAGGATGGCTTGACGAAGTATTGGGATGAGTATACTGCAAAAAGTTAGTATATGATCAATAAGTTATGACAACACGTGTTTTTACATTGCTTTAACTCATCAAAGTAAAGCGATTTTCAACTTTTTAAAGTTATACAAGTCATTTTAATGTAATTTAAGTTGAAATGACTTAAACTTCCAAGTTGATTGTACTTAAAAATTTAAGGCAGCAACTTTTTTATTTTAAATACAAACACAATGTTGCAAACACAATGGCACCAGAGGAAGTGAACCTGTTGTCTATAAGACTGTAAATAAACATGAGAAAAGACAAAATTTGCATAGATTACCGATTTACAAATAAAGCGATCAGAGCATAATTAAACATGCGTTACAGATTGTACAGTGTTAAATACATAAGTTACAGTGTTCACAGCTGAGTTGGCATTATTGAATAACAGATATTGTGGAAAACATGACCCCACATACGAATATGTGTATTTTCTGAAAATACCTGAGACGGCTGGAGCTGTCAGATTTAACAAATAAATAAATAATAAAAGTGGGGGAGATATGTGAAAGATCTGTAAAGATCACAAAAAAGTTGTTCTTAATGTAGATTATACTTGTTTAAAAACACTTGAGTAAATGATTTTCACAGTTGTTGTAGTACATCATAGGTCATATCCTGGGGTCAAAGGACAATTACAACATGGGTGTATTCATACTACACACCTGCACTGCCAACGCATACTCCATCAATGGGATGGGAAGTAAGTTTGTCATCACATTCAGTACATACTCTGGAAGTACAAGAATTTGGATGCAGATACTTTTTTTATTTTTTTTTTATTAAACTGACTTGTAATCTTCCCTCATTTGTACTGTTGGTTGGCCGATTTAAGGTTGCCCTGCAAATGGTCTTGAAGGTGCATTAATCATTAGTTCATGACAGCTTCACATGTTTATGGAAAGGCTTCCTGAACGGATGTGACCATTTGGAACAAGGCCTAACACTATTATTATCACAAGTTGTGGCCTGTGTCGGTCCTCATGTCTAAATCTTTTCATCATTTTGTTTGGCATTTCATCATTGTGAAGTCAGAACAATGCCTAAAGCATCTTAAGGGAAACGCTAAAGACCTCTTAATTTGTCAAATCAAAGCTGCAGACAGTGCACTTACTCCCCTTGTGTAAGTTATTTCCTTCTCCCTACTCAAAGCATCAACTCATGAAGGTCTTTTCATGTGGTTAATCTCATCTCCCTGTTGTCAACGTGTCCCTTACATGCCTGTTAGGTGTAGATTTCTATAGCAGACTAAACAATTGAAAGGGCACACATTGAAATGATTATCCCAGACAAATGATGCAATGGCAAAGCAATTCACTTTCAGTAGATGTGGGGAAAATCTGAGACCAGGAGCATGTGGAAGCTGAAGATTTCAATATAGCTGACATGATCAGATTTCTAAGTTTGTTATTTTATTGTTGCAAATTATTGTATTGTGTGACATATCTATTGTGGTGATATTGATGGTGTATATTAGTGCTGTGAAATCGATTAATCACGATTAATCGCATCTACATAAAAGTTTGTGTTTATATAACATATGTGTGTGTATATATTATTATTATATTTATATATATTATATATACATTATATATGTCTTTGGTTCTGTGTTTGTGTATATATACACATTTCTGTCTATATATATATATATATATATATATATATATATATACACACACATATTTGATATTGTGTTTAAATAAAATGTGTGTGTGTGTGTGTGTGTGTGTGTGTATATGTGGTGTGTGTGTGTGTGTGTGTGTGTGTGTGTGTGTGTGTGTGTGTGTGTGTGTGTGTGTGTGTGTGTGTGTGTGTGTGTGTGTGTGTGTGTGTGTGTGTGTGTGTGTGTGTGTGTGTGTGTGTGTGTGTGTGCATTAAAATGGTACAGTATATAATGCTTTAATTTTTTTGGTAGAAGTATTACCACTAGGCATGCAGGAAATATTGCTTATGGATCCCTCAGCAACAGAAAATGGAAAGGTGCAGTATGTGGTGCTGCCAGACTGGAGGTCATGTGGAGACTATGGGAGAGTATCATATTCCATCCCAAACCCTACAGCAGATGTCAGCACCTCTGCCAGAAAGAATCTCTCCCTCTGTCTGTATATGGGGGAGGGGTTTCAGCAGATTGCTATTTTGCCTTGTTCCAGACACTACAGTGTTTTATGCTTCCATGGTGGTCCTGTGAGTCACTTTGATATTGATAGATAAACAATAGATATGAAATTATAAACAAAGCTGATATTTGTGGATTGGATGAAGAGGTCACTGTGGCCATAGCCTGTCTGGCCAGCAAACACAGAGTTAGCATCCGGCAGTAGCATTAACAAAAACATAATCTTTGTTTGTTTGCAATGAGGTCATAGAGGAAACTAAACTAAACAAATGTTGTGTCACTTTCAGTCCAGTGCAGTCTCCATCATGCAGGATGCGACACGTCAGATTGACAAGAACAGGGTATGCATCACCAGGGACATGACAATAACATTCTGATGATTTTCTGTCAAATTTAGTGTTATTTTAGTATTATTTATTAAACACTATTATAGTATTTTTAATGTTTTTAAATGATCTTTTTTTATTTTAGTTAAAATTTTAGTTATAATTATTTTGTAAATTATTATTATTTTTTTTTTTTTGTCATTTTAGCACTTCAGCTTTAATTTTTATTTCAGCTTTAGTTAGTTGCTAAGGCAACATTTCTAAGTTTCTCATTTAATATTTCTATTTTATTTCAATTAAAGATTTCAAATCACTATAATAGGCTATTTGTCACGTTTAAAGTATGTTGGCTTGCAGACATGGTCGTCATTGTAAAACCATAAAGATTTTTCTTTAAATCCTGTTGTATTTAACATCTGATCTCTATTTGCACTGCACTGAACATTTGTAGCTGTTAAAGTTCCATGTAATTTGTCAGGTGAGTAAATTCTCTCCTTGTAAATTGCTTCTAGTCTGTGATTTGGTTCTGTTCCAATGTGAGAAAAAGGGTAATGACCTGCTCACTTTGATTCATTTGGGTCTGTTCCAAGAGACATAAAAAGAGAAAGTAATAGTTAAAACAATCTCTTGTTAAGCTGCAATTATGACCTAAGGAATTATCACACTCCGTACTTCACTAGACAGATAAACTTGATAGATTTTATCAGATAAAAATGTTGTAAAGTGAACGAGTGAGATGAGAGTCTATAGGATGAGTCATGTTGCTAGCACAGCTTTTTTGGCAAGAGAAACATTGTAAATCCTTGAAATAGACATTGTCAGGGGAAAGTGAGACATATATCTGTGATTAACAGATTTATTAATAAACTTCCTGTCATTTCTGTCAATTCTTTGTCAACACTAACTTCTTTAAAGTCACAATTCACTGTAGGAAGACCGTTTTATCTCTCTATACAACTTCCTGTCTGCCTGGAAACATGACAATCCCTTTCTCAGATGTCATTTCTCACTCTTTCTAGTGGCTATTATATATGTGATGACTAATGCAGAGTCCCAGTTATTCTCCATCCGGGTTGTCCTGATGTTCCTTCAGACCCCTGGAAGGCTTGTCAATCACCTCTTGAGAGCTACACAACATCGTACACCAAAAAGAAGTCTTTGAGAAAGCCAAGTGGTACCTTCACCTTATGGCTGCTTTTATTTTCATTTTAAACATGGAATGTGTCGACTGTGTGGAGACTGATAGCGAAGTGGAGTCTGCATGCCAGATATAATAACACATTCGATTTGCTAGAATCTACTGACATATTTTTGGACCGGTGCAGCACTGTCCGTCAGCTAGGTGGCTCTTGGCCAAACATTGAACGTTTTCTGAAAACAAGCCTCCCTTTGTTCTTGGTCATTTATTATTGGGGTTTTAATTCAGCCGGTATTAATCAGTAATTTAGTTTATGTGCACGCATTATTAATACGTTCTACTCCACTATAATAAAAAACATAGATTAAGAAGTCCATTGTCCTGACAAAGCTGATGAAGGAGGTATTGTATTGCGTATAATTCACATGAACAATGCCTGAGGTCTTTGGACCTCTAAACGCCAGAGTGCCCTGTGGAAATTTGTGAATGTCTATGTTTTCATTCTCACTTAATCCAAACACCATTCACCCAAGACCCTTGGAGAGTATCTGCATGGGAGAGAAATGTGTCTGAGCTTTGCTTTTGGTTCACATCTTAATGTTTGAGTTGTCTTTTGAGGAAGTAATAGTGTTTGACTTCGCTCAGAGAGAATGAGAGTGTGTTTTTGGCCTCAGTTTGGGACTGTACCTGACGGCTACATTCCACCCAGGGCAACCTCAACGTATGTCTTGATAAGCTTAAAAATACAGACATCCACACCTTGTGTCTGTTGGCACACTTGTGTTTTACTTTGCTTGTTACTTTAGTACTCTGGTTTAAGCCTAAAAAGGCGCCATTCATTCATCTAGGAACATGTATAGCATACAGTATTAAGCTTTAAATTATTTACACATACAAAAAATACACAAAAGTTCTTATTTTGTTTTTTTCTTGATTTGTTGCATTATTTTTTCTTGCATGCATTTATTCTTTATTGCATTTGGCCTTGCATTCATCTTTGCATTTTTCTTTCTCGCTTTCATTCTTTTTTTTACATTTATTCCTTTTTACAAACATCCTTGTGTTCAGTTCATTTTTGCATGCATTCCTTCTGTTATTTTTTTTTTTTTTTTCATTACAGAGGCACAATTTCAAGCACTCTACAGACCCAGTAAAGAATACTGCATGTGATAATCATTTTCGGGGTTATATAGGCTACTTGTGCTGAAATGGCAGAGCAAGTGTGATGGCCTTGCATTCCAGTGATACTGTGGAAGCTGTGTGATTAATTCTGTCCTCGTACAGTGTGCTACTGCGCATGTTGCATGACATGTGCACACACAAGTCTCCATCTTGGCAACCCTTTACCAATGCAATAGGACAGCGGGAATATATATTCTGCTCAGGTTATTAAACTTGAAAAAGAAAAGAAAAAACTGACGTGAAACGCCGTCGTAATGAAGATTCGCGCTGATTGAGGAAACGACTATCAGAATGCGATTTAGACGGCGACTTGTTTTGAAGGCTCTTTGATAGATTGCACTGTCAGCTCTACCGAATCGAATCTGTGGAACAACAACTGTTCATATTTTGAAATGGTGAGTGAAACCACTCATAATATTTTAAAGAAAGCGCGATCGGGCGTTTTAAATGTGTATTATGAATGGGGAGGTGCGACGCGCGTATTTGCTGTCATTCTGTGTTGTACTATTTCCCCCATCATCATCATCATCATCATCATCCCAACCCCCTCGTCGTCATGGAGGATGCTGTTGCTATGTTTTCCCTCTTCCCCATATGCTGCCGTAACCTGCTTTATTTTCTATCACGCCTGAATGCAACTTCTTCAACTGCTCAAAGCATCCACAGGTCGTTATTGTACCTTTACGCATTTGCATGAACATAAAATATAAGCACAATGTGAGAATGTGGTGAGATTTCCAGTATAGGTATGCTCTGTCAGGCTAAAATTATGTAATATGGGCCTAATTCTAATTTTATTGTACTACTGAAAAATGATAACCGTAACGTATAATGAATGTGTGTGTGTTTTTTTAAGTGGACAATTTTCTATATCTATATTTTTTTGTAATTGTATTTAATAGGCATATAATTGTGCATATTTATTATATATATATATTTTTTTAACTTATATATTCAATTTGTATTTAGTATTATATTATAAATATTGTTATAAAATACATTTATATTTATATTTTATAAATATTTATCTTTGCACTACTATATTGAACCTTCATAAATATGATTAGCAGTTGGTTTATACTTATTCTGATTTTATGTTGTAGCATATTGTGTGAAGTACAGCAGGCCTAAATTAATATACTGGACATAATTTGGTCCCACTTTATATTAAGTGACGTTAACATAAAAAAAAGGTACAATGTACTTATTGTGTTCATGTTGTATTGTAAAACACTTTTGCTGCTATTGAGGTGTGATACGGGTAAGGTAAGGGACAGGTGTGGTGGATTGGGTAGGTTTAAGGGTGAGTTAAGGTGTAAGGGAAGGGTCAACTGTGTAATTACAAATGTAATTACTAGGGCTGTCAAACGATTAATCGCGATTAATCGCATCCAAAATAAAAGTTTGTTTTTACATAATACATGTGTGTGTACGGTGTATAATTATATAAATACACACACATGCATGTATATATTTAAGAAATATTTGCATGTATATACTATATTATATATATTTATATTATATATAATTTATATTATATATAAATATTTTATATATAAATAACACATTTTCTTAAATATATATATGCATGTGTGTGTATTTATATATAGAAAATAATTATACTCCGTACACAGACATAAATTATGTAAACACAAACTTTTATTTTGGATGCGATTAATCGCGATTAATCGTTTGACAGCCCTAATTACAGCTGTAGTTACATGCAGGATTTTTTTAAATGTAAGTACAATGTAAAAACATGTAGTTACACAATAAGTACATTGTATCAAATTATTAATTTCAATGTAAGTACATAGTACTTAAAGCCACTTAATATAAAGTGGGACCCATAATTTAATGCATTTTCCACTTGTAACGATGGCTGTTTCAGAGGAACGAGAGAGGGATCCAGATGCAGCAGACATTTATTCAAACAAACATAATAAAAGTAAACCCAGGCAAAATGCAGACACAGTCAAGGAATCCAAACAAAACTGACAACAAGAGCGCACACATATCATCCATAGAAGGACAACACCAGACAAAGAACATGAGAAACACTTGGGTATATAGCCTATACACTCAAGGGGAGATAGGCGAACAAGACACACCTGGGAACAATCATGAACTAATCAACAAGAAAAACTACAAAGGACTAGGGGAGACCGGGGACAGTTGCAACAGGGGATGGTTGCAACATGTCATTTTTTTCCAATCAGAAACAAGCTAGAGTGATGACACTCATACTGCACATACACAGTTAGACCCTCCCCCCACCAAAAAGACAGTAGACATATTCAACATATGCTGCTGCATTTATTGAACAAAACTTGTTTTGGAGGTTTGAAAGTAAATTTTTTCATGAGATTTTCATATTTTTATCATACTGTCCTGAAATTTTGTATGAATTAATCAAAACCTACTTAGTTTGAATTATTGTTTTGTTGACTTAGTGACATGGTTAGCATGTGTCAAAGTCAGTGTGTCTATATGATGTTCTGTCATGGCTGATAGGGTTTGGGGTCGGTTGCAACAAGTTTTAAATTGCATGTTTAATAAAGGTTTGCTGCATTACAAATTCTTCAGTTCTTCCTGTCTGACACTGAAATATGGAGAGATTGAATAGCATCTGTAACACCTGCACACTGAATCTATGTAGGCCTATGTTCTACACATAAACAAACAAAACTCAATAACCGTTTTTTGATAAATATGACTAAATAGATAAATAATAGGCTACAATAATATTATTGAAATAAATAATACTATAATATTATAGTAGGCCTAAAACAGTTAATATTTTCAAAATTCTATGCACATTGAGACAAAAAGTTTAAGTTAATTAATTAAATTTAAGGTATTTTTAACGTGTTGCAACCGTCCCTGGGTTGTGTTGCAACCGTCCCCTGGGTCGTGGTCAGTTGCAACATCTGACTTCTTCCATTCAAATAAATACTGTGAACGATATGTCATATATAATCATCTTTAAATGGTATGGGTAATTAGCAGACCGCAAGTTTAATATATACAAATTTGGTTGGTCTAGTCCAAATAGTCTCTGAGTAACAGAGAGAAATGCAAAAAGTGTTGCAACTGTCCCCGGTCTCCCCTACAAAACATGGCACAGAGCAGGAAATAACAAAAGTCCACACAAGACAAGGGGAACATAAGACAGGAATCATGACACCACTTCAGCTACCTCTAATACATAATTTATAGACCTTTAGAAGATCTTAGGTCAGAGATCATGATATGAAAATTTATTTTTTTAAAGGGGTCCTATTATACTTTTGTAACTTTACTAATGTAATGTGTTGCCTGGTTGAGCTGTGCTAAAGAAGATGAGGAGTGTTGTCGCTGTTTTTTCCACCCCGGAAAAGTTTGTCCTGAGGCTGACGATTATTTAAGGGTGACTATTTTTAACACTTTTCAGGAAAATTATAACCTCATCGTTTGTTTGTGCGCTGCACATTTTACGGAGAACTGCTTCCAGAGTGTACAATGCAGGCTATATGCATAAAAGCTTCTCCTGAAAGACGTAGCTGTTCCCATTTTGTCAAGTGTTTTCCCGACAGTTCCTTTCCGACAGTGTTTTTTATTAACAGTTCTAATTATAAGTTCTATGTAGTTGCTAAGCTATGATGTAAACGAAGGGCAAAGCTTTGCCTTCACTCGCCTGCTAACTAACATTACAGTATTGATGTAGTGTTTACTGTAGCTTTTGTAAGCTCTTGCTTTTGTAAGACTGTTCACCACCCCTTAGGAAAATTATTTTGTGATCAATTACTATTTTCCGACAAATATGATTAAATGATGGATAACATCATATCTATAAGAAAAATACCAAAAAACACAACTATCTGAAATGTCCCGTGAAATCCGTGCTTGCAAATCCGTGCTTGAAATCCGTTCAGCAAATTTCCCGAACGCGCTAAGCGTTGCCAATCACAACACACTGGGCCAGCTAACCAATCACAGCACATTTCGTATTTTAGAAGGAGGAGCTTCATCGAAAACAATGCATTCAACCAGACTAGAGATAGATAGGAGCTGTAATAATGCAAAATATGTGAAAAATAATGCGTTTTCTTGAACAATCAAGCATGAAAACATATTTTAGTACACCCCAAAAACAAAATCAAGACTTCGTATAAGTGAGCTGTGAATGAAGCAGTCAGACTTACTAAGGGCACACAGCCAAAAAGGAGGGGTGTTTCAAATGAAGTTTACTTAGATTTAGTCTAAATAAAGCAGAACCATGTCTCTCCTTCCCTTAAATTGTCTTCTATAGTTAAACATTATAATCCACTACTTGAATTTCTATTCTTCAAATGTAGACCTACAGTGTTTGTGTGTGTCTTTCCAAGGAGGAACATTAAACTTAAATTGCCATGACCGCTGAATCAGTGAAAAGTAAGGGAATGAGAGCGAGAAAGAGATTGAGAGATCTGGAGAGATGTGAAAGAGAAACAAGCATCTGGTGATAATAATAGTGATGGAATGAGTGAGAGATTGGAGGAGTGTGCATGAACACTGGCCTGTTTCATTTAAGATGATGATCAATGCACTGGCGTAGAATCAGGCCTCCAGAGGTGGAGGGTGGAAGAGTCTAGACAGGGGAGTTTTCTGGCAGTGTTCCTCAGAGGGGAATTCCTCATGCTGATTTTTCCAGTTGCTTCCTCTCCTCTACATTTTGGACACTCATCGATGGCTGTGTTTTACAGGAGGACTGTACATGTGTACATTGTCGAATAGATCAGTGTTTGGCATATTTCAAACTACTAGGCATGCATGTGTCTTCGCATTTCAAATGCAGTTATTTTAAATGCATCTTAAATTCATTTTCTTTTCATGTATATGCAAGGAGACCAAGTATGGTTATGTATCTGTAAAGCACTGTTTACATGGGGCAAAATTATTAGTTTTGATAATAAATTCATTAATTGTCCTATATAATTTGTGGAAACAATATGCTTTACTGTAGAAACACATTGTCAGACCACCCACTGTGACAGACACCCATAACCATTTTTAAAGCGGTCACGGATACAACAGAACCACATTTCCTGAGCCAACAGGCCATCAGTCTCTAAGACAGCCCGTGTGTCCTCTGAGAGAGGACGTTGTTATCCATTGATAGCCTGGGAATATTGGTGCTCTGCTTATAAAATGTCTTTGAACAAAGACAATAATATCAGAATATTTTTACTAACTGTAAAATAATATGCAAATGCGTTGTTCTTGACAATGCCTACTGACAATGATATGCAGTTTAAAAAAAAAAAATCAGTATAATGTATGTAATATACCGTATGTACTTGTGATTTGGTTACTGCGTTATTTGCTCTTAATGTACATGTTGTTTGTTTTCCAGGCTAAGTTGAGTTGTTGTAACATGAAGGCTCTAAAGGTGATTTTCTTGTTGCTTATCATCTGTGTCTGGATGGAAGGAGGATTCACCAAAGAAAAATCTGCTAAGAAAGGAAAGAAGAAAGGAAAGCAGGTTTACTGTCCTTCGTAAGTGTATTTGCATTCAACATTTTATGGCAACATGATGCAATACATTATGTTGACTTTCTGACTATTCAACAGGGAACTGTAGAAACAGCTAATTTGCTCTGATGTTGTGTGTGTACTTCACACTGTGGCAAATGACGTAATTCACTACTCACAAGCCCTCAGAGTCACAATGGTTTTATGTAACTATGCATGATGACTTTTATTATGCCGTCCTTCACAAAAATGAAATGACTTTTTAATAAACAGATGGCTGCATTTTTAAACATGAGCACGACTTGATGTAGTTTTGTTGTTGTTAAAGACTGCACCCTAACACTCCTTGTTTCTGGTCCCTTCAGGCAGCTGTCATCAGAGGATCTGGCACGGGTTCCAGAGAATTCCACCAGCAACATCCTTAATAGACTTCTGGTCACCTATGACCCAAGAATACGACCCAACTTCAAAGGTCAGTAGGCTACCCATGCAGTGTTATAGTTTATATTCATTACACGGCTCTGTGGAATACTTGATTCTGATTGATTAATCGCGTCATCCAGCAGTATGTTATCCCTCGATAACAACTGGTAAAAACTGATAACACAGGCTCATTCGAGCAACTTAGGTCAGTGCTATATGCTTGCTAGGAACGTTTTTTCTTTGTGAAAGTTTTGATCCCCCTGTCAGGGTTTATTCTGCAATAACAACCGGCTGGATGTATTATACCTTACATATACACTCACCTGCCACTTTAGGTACACCTGTTCAACTGCTTGTTAATGCAAATATCTAATCAGCCAATTACATGGCAGCAACTCAATGCATTTTGGCATGTAGACATGGTTAAGACGATCTGCTGAAGTTCAAATTGAGGCATCAGAATGGGGAAGAAAGGTGATTTAAGTGGCTTTGAATGTGGCATGGCTGTTAGTGCCAGACAGGCTGGTCTCCTTTGATTTTCATGTGCAAACATCTCTAGGGTTTGCAGAGAACGGCCAGAAAAAGAGAAAATATCCAGTGAGCGGCAGTTCTGTGGGCGAAAATGCCTTGCTGATGCCAGAGGTCAGAGAAGAATGGCCAGGTTCGATCTGATAGAAAGGCAACAGTAACTAAAATAGCCACTCGTTACAACCAAGGTTTGCAGAAGAGCATCTCTGAACACACAACATGTTAAACTTGAAGCAGATGTGCTACAGCAGCAGAAGACACACCGGTGCCACTCCTTTCAGCTAAGAACAGGAAACTTAGAATACAATTCACACAATACAACCCTGCAGGCTCACCAATGTTGCACAATAGAAGATTGGAACAATGTTGCCTGGTCTGATGAGTCTCAATTTCTGCTGCGACATTCAGATAGTAGGGTCAGAATTTGGCGTAAACAACATGAAAGCGTGGATCCATCCTGGCTTGCATCAACGGTTCAGGCTGCTGCTGGTGGTGTAATGGTGTGTGCAATATTTTCCTGGCACACTTTTGGCCCCTTAGTACCAATTGAGCATTGTTAAAAAACTACTGCTGATTATTGCTGATGACCATGTCCATCCCTTTATGACCACAGGGTATCCGTCATCTGATGGCTACTTCCAACAGGACAACATACCATGTCACAAAGCTCGAATAATTTCAAAATGGTTTCATGACAATGAGTTCGCTATACTCAAATGGCCACCACAGTCACTATGTCTCAATCCAAGAGAGTACCCTTGGGATGCAATGCGATCTCATGCGTAATACAGCGCAGTGATTGGATTAAATGAATCTATTCTCCTGAATAGTACAGAGAAACTGATGACGTAAAAGCGTACTCTCTGGCCATGGCAGCTAATCACCATTTCGAATGAATGCAAATACCTAACTTTTTGTGGCATTATAGTTCAACTTTGCTTTTTTAACCGGAAGAATGAAATAGCTTAAAACAACAACAACAACAACAACAACAACAACAACAACATCAACACCTTTCCCTTAATAATAAACATAATGAGTGCTATTGTTGTTTTCATTTATGTGCAACCTGTACATATCTGTTAACATCTCAAAAAATGTGTTTTAGGGTTTCATGACCCTTTAACAAGATACTGTCTCATCTATAAGGCTTTGTCAAGACAACATTAAAAGCTTTTTTCTTTGCTATTGTAAATGTATTCTTCTGTTGGTAATGTTTACTGATATTTGTCCTTTTCTTGTTCACTTGTTAGTTTTGCACTTTTTGCATGCCCTTCTGTAAATAAATAACCTACATTTATGTACAATTATTAAATAACAAATCATGTTTTATTCTTGTATATACATTGTGGCAGATACTTAATTCTAGGTTATGCTACTGTTGGCAGCCGTTCCAGATATAATGAAGCAAGTTTTTAAAGAGTGAGTTTTAAAGAGGCTCTGTAGCCTCCTGCTCTCTGGCATTCAGTGTAAACGTGGGCCTTGATGTGGTCTGAGTGTTAAGAGCTCACTGTATGATTCAGTGTTGTTAGTCTCTATGGCCAGCCAGCTGCTCTTCATATCTGAGTAAGATGAAAGCTCCTGGCAGTCATTAAAGTCAACATAATCATCTTGGGAATAGGAATAGCAGTGGAGTAGTTGGAGGATTTTCCTATAATGCCATGCTTTCCATTTAGTGTATACATATAAAGTGCAAACATATGTTTCATGGTATAAACCAAATAGTTAATGTTACCCATAATAGTCCGTGAGAAAGTGCACTGCTAAAAATGTTAGAATGACTTTTGGGGCGTCTTGTTTGATAGATGTGTTTGATGTGCTGAGATGCCCACTTTGTCTGTTTTTTTGTTTTGTTTTTAGGCATTCCTGTTGAGGATCGTGTGAACATTTTCATCAACAGCTTTGGGTCCATCCAAGAGACCACTATGGTATCACTTTCATACACATCCACACGTCCAGTACTCAATATTGTATCACATGATCCTTCAGAAATCAGTCTAATATGCTGCTTTGCTGCTCAAGAAACATTTATTATTATTATTATCAATGTTGAAAACAGTTACAGTGCTATGCATAAGTTTAGACACCCATGCTAAAGTTGACTAAAAAGAGGAATAAAAAATCATCTTTTGGAAATTGAACTTAATGCCTTAATTTAAAAAATGAGCAAAAATCCAACCTTTAAGAACATTGTCAGGCCAATCTCTAGGTATGGTGAAGGCTATGTGATGATGTGGGGCTATTTTAATTCCAAAGGCCAAGGGAACTTTATCAGGATGCATAGTATCCTGGATCCATGAAGTAACTGGCCTTTAAAAATAAAAATCTGCCTGCCTCTATGGGAATTTAACATAGGGGTGTCCAAACATATGAACCCTGTATTTTAAGGAAGAACATTTATTTATTTACCATACATTATTCATTCACAAAGAAAATTGGTGTCCTTAAAGGTTGGATTTTGGATCGAAATTGAATTGGAAGGCATTAAGTTCAATTTCCAAAAGATGATTTTTTATTCCTCTTTTCAGTCAACTTTAGCATGGGTGTCTAAACTTATGCATAGCACTGTATGTTGCTTAATATGTTGCTTAATATTTTTGTTAACTGTGACACATTTAACAATTTAGCAGGATTCTTTGATAAAATTTAAGGATTCTTAAAATAACAGCATTTCTAAAATAGAAATGATAGTCTATACTATCACTTTTGATCAATTTAATTTATCCTTGCTAAGTAAAGGTATTAATTTCTTTCTTTTTTAAATCTTGAATAGTGTATATATTTATTTACATATTTTCCTCGACATTTGCCGTTTTAAAACAGAAATATTTGCACTGTAATGTAATGACAAAAAACACGGTCAGGGCAAGTTCTTTCCTATCAGTCAATTTCTTTGTAAAGTTGGCATTTGTCATATAACTTATTCATAATTTTTTATTAGAAAATGGATGTGTCCGAAATCGCATTCCCTCTTGAATAAGTACTTATCTTGAAAAAGAAATTCACGACTGCTAAAAAGTATGTTCTATAATGTAATCTGGACATAGTACATTCGCCATGTTGCCCTTATCACATGATCTACCACCGTCAGAAGCGTTGTGTCCTTGAAATGGACCTTGGTCGCTTCACTGCCATTCATAAATGCTCTCCTGTGGCCTCATGGCATATTAAAGTGTCCATCGGATGCACACTTCAGAATCTCGCCGGAAATAGTAGGTCATACGGTTACTTTATACCTATACTCTTTTATGAGTACTGTAAATTCAGACATACTTCTTTTTCGATTTTGGATGCAGACAGCCTTTTGAAGTGTTCTAAACAAAACTTTTAACTTCAACCTCAGTTTTATTCTGCTGTTTTCATTTTTTTAAATGACATTTTTTAAATGTCATTGATGTTGAAATCAATAATTTAGAACAAAAGAACACAGATAAATCTCAAACATTTTGTACAACAACAACAACAACAAAAATATATATATATAAAAAAGTGTATAGTTTCCAAAATGTCAGATTGTCAGGGGAAACTCCTACAAGACAGATGATTGGATTCATGACTGTGTGCTTTATTTTGGGCCCACCGTGTTTACTTAACACTCCACCAGGGGAAAGAAATCAGCTCCAGACCCCACAATCTTACGCCTGGCTCCTTATGAGCAGTGACACCCATAAACAACCCATCATGCCAGAGTGTCTCAGATCACCTCTACTGAAAATATTTCCCTTGGAAAGACATCAGAGGACTGTGTTTTCTGCCCAGCACTGCATGGTGTCATAGGTTGAATATAATTTGCAGTCAGTTCTACAGGAGAACTGCGTGACAGCAGGCATTGAAAATGAAGTCCCACTTTGTTGTTGCATCATTCTGCTGTGGTTAACCTTAATATGCACAGGTGGCATACGACAGAAATACAAAAAGGCTATTCATAACCTCTCCAGAGACCCAACTAGTAAGAAGCAGACCACTTTGCCTACCACAGCTTATGTAGCACTTTATTAACATTTGGACAAGTCTAACAAAACAACACTTGTTAATATGACACAATGCCATCCATGGTGTGTGTAATACATCCTGAACGAAAAACAGGACATACCAAGATGTGAATCATACACGCAAAAACACTTAGGGACTAAATTCACTTTACTCAGTAGTGCAGCTGGAGTGTGGCCATTTTATTTGGCATGTCATCTGTCTTCACAGTATCAGCACTAGCAAAACACAGCACTAGCTCCACTAAAAAAATGCCACTTCAAAGCCTTTTTGCTCACGCAAGCCGGCAGGGAATCTGGGGCCAATCTGACTTAACGAACCCTGTGTTTTCCCCAGTGTAGGTGCTCACATACAGCGTGAGCCCTCATTGCAGCACCCGTTGCATGCCTCTGATGTTTGCGATAGTTGGAAATGTAAATAGGAGCAGCTCTGAGCTCCGCAGCTGCGCGACTTCAATACCAGCCATTATTGGAGCCTAGATACTTCAGAGACAAGCGTTTTTTAAAACATCACTCAGAGGTCGTGAGAAATGCTGGTTGCCATGCCGTTTCCTAAGACACCTGGGCTTCTCTGTCATTCGAAGAACTAATGTGCTGTTTTTGTGTCCAAGTCAAGGCTTCTCACGGTTCCTGTCACGTAACACAAAGACAGGCGTCAGCCCTCCAAACTAGCACCCACCCACCCAGAATCAAGTTTTCGGTGTCACAAAATAGTTGATTTTTCAGGTTTAATGCAGTTCAACAGATTTATGAAATCTTCCGTCCTGTATTTTATAGGACTATCGTGTCAACATCTTCTTGAGACAGCGCTGGAATGACCCCAGACTCCGGCTTCCTCAGGACTACAAGTCGGACTCGCTCACCGTTGACCCGACGATGTTCAAATGCCTTTGGAAACCCGATCTTTTCTTTGCCAACGAAAAGAGTGCTAACTTTCACGACGTTACTCAGGAGAACATCCTGCTCTTTATCTTCAGAAACGGAGACGTACTCATCAGCATGAGGTGAAGTTTAATGCTCTCTTCCTGTTAAGCACCCAACCTCTGTCTCTGTGGATGGTGACAAATGAGGTCTAAATGCCGGTAACACCTACTCACATTATTTACCACTGCAATCTAAACAAAGCAAACACAAGAGTTTATCAGATGTCAAGGCCTTTTAAAGTGGAACAAATTACCATGCAGTTTAATCGGAAGGTGTTAAATGGAATGTGTCAGCCAGGTTCATAACTTAATGGAAGCTTTTTTTCCGAGAAATAATATATACAATTATGAGATAAAGGTTCAAATTGGTTGGTAAGATTTTGTAATGTTTTTTCCTTATTTATTTTTTATTTAAATTTTTTTTCCTTATTTAAAATTTATTCCTATGATTACTCCAGTCTTCAGTGTCACATGATCCTTCAGAAATCAGTCTAATATGCTGATTTGGTGCTCAATAAGCATTTTTTTATTATTATTATCACAGTTGAAAACAGTTATGTTGCTTAATATTTATGTGTAAACCACAATACCCTTTCTTCGATGATTCTTCGATTAATATAAAGTTTAAAAGAAAAGCATTTATTTGAAATTGTATGTAACAATATGGAAGTCTTTACTATCACTTTTGATTCACTGAATGCATTCTTGCTGATTCAAAATATTAAAAAAACAAACATACTGACCCCAAACTTGGTAATAAATTAATTAACAGTTATGAGAAATCAAGTTAAATGACTTTTTAATATCGTTTTACTCTGAGGCAAAAACAGGTTTCAACAATTTTAACTACTGATATAATGAAAACAAGTAAAATAAGTGTCTTAAAGTGTATATAAAATCAATGTAATATTTTGGAAAAAAAAACTTCCAAAATGTATTTAAAATACATTTATTTCATAGTAAGTATACTACAAATCCATTTACTGACATATTGCTTGAGACTAACTTGAATAAATATTATGATTAAACTTTATTTGGAGTACTTCTCTATTGCACAATGCACTTTTCTTAATGTCTAAAGTGCAAGATATTTAATATACTTACAGTTGTTTCACTTTAGCACAATCAAATATACTTAAATATATCTTTAGTCGGACCTCAACACTACTTCCAGATAACTAAAGTACATTAAGTACAAAATTTGTTGTTCTTATTTAGCAGAGTTTTACATGTAAATGTATTTGTAGTATACTTAGCATAAAATAAATGTATTTAAAATGTATTTTTCACTAGGGCATGTTTGAAAGACAGGTAACATAGTGACCGAACCCTCCCCTGAGCTCTTCTTCATGCGTTTAATAAACCTCAGGGGACTTAAAGTGATCTGAGAATTGGAGATTCGATACATCTGTTGACCCTAGAGTTTCACCTCACCACTGACACCTAAATTACAGCTCCTGCTATTTGATCCCATGTGAAAGTTCAATCCTTTAGTAGTGGTGGACACCTCTTGTCATTATCTTTCCATGGCTTTATCTACTGGTCCTGCTGAGTGAATGAAGCTCTCAGTGTCTTCTAGCAGTCAGTGACTACACCTGCTGTAGATCTGTCAACAGAGTGTTGTGTTTTACAAACCCTGTGCTGTGGAAATATGATTTTTTAAACGTAAGGTTTATCAGCACGGATTGAAACAAGCAGTTATTTATAACGGTAAACAATTCCACAGGCTGTAATGCTTCAAACAAATGTGAGTTGTTTCTGTGGTCACCTTGCCAGCCGTGCATTGGACATGGTCCAGTTTAGGGTAAAGATAAAATCTAAACACTGGCACAGAGCCATTTCAGTCTGGATGGGAAGTTTTTATAAGAGCATCACGTTTTGTTCTGTTATGTCTGAGGCAAATGTATTTCCATAGTGTTTTTCCATGCCACCCGTATCATCATGAGCTGGGTGGTCTTCCGTGAGCCCTTTCTCACTTTTGGCATTGGCCCAGGATGCCTTGCTCTTTCTCTGGGTATGTGTGTGGCAAGGGATTACTGTCTTAATGAGAGTCTTTCAAAAAGGAACAAGAGTGTTTATTTCATATTATACCTCCCTGAAACAAATTCTGCCTTTACTAGTCCATCGACCTTCCACTTCTTCCCTACATATACATTACTTTTTTATATCTTATCTCTTTTTCTCAATGAAACTGACACACCTTAATAGCCCTTCTTATCACTTTTCCCCCATAACCTCTCCATTCCGAACGTCCAGTATACTGGAGACACATTATTTGATATTTTTATTTTGGAACATTCTGACTGGTCATTTATGCAAATATTTATTCATGTATTTATTTTTAGGTCATCTTGAAAATAATTTCAGAAATGTCATTGTCAGAATGACACTATAACACTATACATATGAAAAGAAAACATGTAACACCAATTAAACTATATATATATAACTATATACTACCTATATATATATAAACACCAAATTGTATGAAACAAGTACATATAAAATAATTATCGAACATATGCCATTTCATATACTGTACTATATATATTTCTTTATGTTAGAATTATGTCCTATTTTATATGCTTTAGTCAAACTGTTCAGTTTTGGACATTGGATACAGTATAAGTCCCCTTCCCTGAAACTGCTTTTTGCTGCTTAGCCTAATACATAGACATTTCATTTTTTCGAAACTAAATATTGTTTGGAGCAGGATAATATAATGGATGCAGTGTTTATTTTCAAGGGGAATCTTTATTTTGTATCTTTGTTTTTCCCCCTGTGTTTTCCCGTCTGACCCCATCTTGCATCTTAACCCTTGTCTCTCTATCTCTCTTCCTCTCAGATAATTTGTATAACACACCGTAAAGATACATCTTAAAGAAAAACAGATCTTACAGGGAAGCAATGATTCTCTCTAACCTCTCCCAGGCCTTTACAAAAATAACTTGGCACAGTGCTTCAGTTGCTTGCTGTGCACTCATTTGTTGTGTGGCCTTGCTGGTGTAAAAAGTAGCTCTTTGCTGCGTCTGAGACTGTGCTTGTCGGATTATGAGAGAAAACCAAAAAGCTTTCATGTGTTAATGGTGTTTTAAATAAACATGCCTTGGTGTGCATGCTGTGCACAAAAAGGGAACTGCATGAAGAATTTATTCTACTGTTGGGAAAGACATTTTATGTCTGTGGCATCTATCAAATCGGTTAAATTTCGATTGACTTTCAAGTAATGCAATCTGGTGATAGTCTAAAATAGTCTTTGCCAGGTTGCTGAATATATTCATATAAGTGAACGTTTCAGCATGGAACTTTAAATGCAGTTAGTGGAATCTGTTATTTTTCTATTTCACTCATTATTATTTTATATGACTTCTTATTATGGTTTTGAAATTAAACATTTAACAAGCTCAAATGTGTATGATGTTTAGGTGTCCATATACAGTTGATCAAAAAAGAAAATGCCTCATTCCAAATTACTACCCTGATTCAAACTGACCAAGATGCTGCATGATTCATTGTTTAAAATTTATTTTCTCTCTCTTTTTAGGTTGTCTGTTACCCTCTCTTGTCCCCTGGACTTGACTCTCTTCCCCATGGACACCCAGCGATGCAAAATGCAGCTTGAGAGCTGTATGTGAATATGAATAACATCATTTAGTAGTATTTAGAAGAATAATATATATATATATATATATATATATATATATATATATATATATATATATATATATATATATATATATATATATATATCAGGACAAACTTGGAAATATGAAGCAAATAAATAGGTCAAGAAAATTAGTAGTATCTTAAGAAGACATGGAAATGTAAAGTATCCAAAGTGTATATTGGATTTAATTTCGTACAAAAAAAAACATGAACATAGTTTACTTAGGTGTTGTTAAACAGTACAAGGAACAACTGTCTAGCTTATATATCATTCAAAATTTATTTCATATTTTAAAATTGTGGAAGTGTGTTTAAATATTGTAAAAAAAAAAAAAATCCTTATCTAGTAATCTCCTTATCTGTGTGTGTGTGTGTGTGTGTGTGTGTGTGTGTGTGTGTGTGTGTGTGTGTGTGTGTGTGTGTGCAGTCGGCTACACCACAGATGACCTGCAGTTCATGTGGCAGTCTGGTGACCCCGTACAGATGGAAGAGATTGCTCTGCCTCAGTTCGATATTAAACAAGAAGACATTGAATATGGCAATTGCACCAAGTTCTACGCAGGGACAGGTAAAAGTTTTCACTTTTTATGAATGGCACTAAATGTGTGCATAAGTTCTCTCACTGGTCTAGTTGAAGAGGTAGCCATTAGATGTGATTCCACAATAAATGTACCCTATTGTCCATTTAAAGCAACCTTTTCAACCGTTGAATGATAGGCTACTACACGTGTGTGGAGGTGATTTTTACTCTGAGGAGGCAGGTGGGCTTCTACATGATGGGTGTGTACGCTCCCACCCTGCTCATCGTCGTCCTCTCCTGGCTCTCCTTTTGGATCAACCCTGACGCCAGCGCTGCCCGTGTGCCTCTGGGTACTTTTTCCAATCATCAGTCCTGCCACAAGCATCAGCACCTCATCTCATGTCTCTGTGGAGTCCTGTTCCCCCATAAACAACCCCATCCTTTACATTTTTCATTCCACGGTTTCACCAATATAACATCCACCAATGAATCTTTTCAATGCCGCTGATTTCACATCAGTACAGGAGGTTTAGGGTGATAGTTTTTTATCCCCTACAGCACTATAGCTTCTTTTCATCAATTGCTTACCTAAAGGCATCTCCAAGGAAATGTAATGCACGTCCAGGATATTTCCATCCGCCTCAGCTGCAGCCCACAGGCGTTATTTCAATATTAGAACCGCAGAGTTCAGTGAGAGAAGATTATCCAAGATACGATGAAGATTATGTGAGATGCCGTGAAATGTGACAATTTCTTGTGTTTTCCAATTATAGCCTGATATTGCTGATAAATGCATGTACTGTTTTCATGGAACACGCTTATTCCTTGTGCTAGTTCTGTTTCATGGGTGGACATTACAAAATGTCTGCAAATCCTCTGCCGTGATTTGGTTACAATCTGCGATTCCATTGGGGATGCCAGTAACACCACCATTCTGTTCACATTGTTGTCCTTGTCACAGTATAACGTGATTACATCAAGTGTGTCATCTCAAAAAACCACTGTCCATGGTCTCAAACCCATACTAATTCAGGTCAGTCAGTTAATGCAGTTTGTGAGTGTTTGGTTTGTATGTGTGTGTCATTTTGATTATACACAGGCCTAGATGGAATCTACAGATACTGTTTTGCAGATTTTGTGGGGAAACCTGCTGAATGAATTTAAATATTTAACTCTTTCCCCGCCACTGACAGAATTTTCCGGCAATCTATGTTTTCACTGTTATACGTTAGAGGGCGCTATCATGTATCTTCTAAAAGAGTACATAATCTCCAGATCCACAAACAAGCGAAGAAGAAGAAGAACGAGCGATAGAAGAAAGTTTCAAATGTTGCTTTTTTATGAAACTTATCAACATTCAAGTGTTGATTATAAAAGAATGCATGAATCTAGAATATCTGTTTTGTTTTGTTTTGTTTTGTTTTGTTTTGTTTTGTTTTGTTTTGTTTTGTTTTGTTTTGTTTTGTTTTGTTTTAAAGCAAAAGGCTCTGTTATTTCTTTTGGTAATTTTCTTACAACAAAATATTCTGGGGGTCACATTTTGGTGAAAATGCTGGCAACTTAAAAAAAAATAAAAAACTGCCGGGGAAAGAGTTAATAATATTTAAATTTAAAAAAAATATGAGAATAAGCTGTAAGATTGAAATATTTATAAATTATTATTAAATAAAATTCAAATGTGTAGTAAACAAACACATAAGGGACAGGGATGTGCTTCTGTGTGATTCCATGTGAGCCTGCTCATAAAATAAAATATTTTGAAATAAATATACTGTATGCATCTTTAATAAAATCGATGAAATTCTCTAAGCAGCATTGTATTGGTATAGGTATACCATTTGCAATTTTGGGGTCAGTAATATTTTCTATTTTCGGCAAAGATGCATTAAGTTGACCAAAAGGGACAATAAAGACGTTTAATGTTTCAAATAAAAGCTGTACTTTTGAAATTTCTATTCATTAAAGAATATGCACCATGGTTTCAAAAATCATGGTTTCAACAAAAAAATATGAAGCAACTCAGCTGTTTTCACAACATAACTGTTTTACTGTATTTTTGATAAAATAATGCATTGGTGAGCTTAAAAGACTTTTAAAAACATCAAAACATCCAACACCAGATTTGAAACTGTAATGTATAAACAGAGAAGGAAATTAACATAATTTGCAAAGAACTTATAATACATGGATGGCATTTTCAAATCAATGCTGTCACAGATGCATTCACATTATGTTGTACAGCCTGCTCTAGTGTGAAGAACTTAAGATCAATGTTTAAGCTCATCTCTCCTCAGCTCATGTGATCTAATGACCCCTCTCTTTGTCTGCAGGGATACTATCAGTGCTCTCGCTCTCTTCTGAGTGCACGTCTCTGGCCTCTGAACTGCCCAAAGTCTCCTATGTAAAAGCGATTGACATCTGGCTGATTGCCTGCCTGCTCTTTGGCTTTGCCTCTCTGGTCGAATATGCTGTGGTTCAGGTGATGCTTAACAGCCCTAAACGGCTGGAGGCGGAGAGAGCAAAGATTGCCAGCAAAGAGAAAGCAGAGGGAAAGACCCCTGCCAAGAACACCATCAACGGCATGGGAAGCACCCCTATACATGTCAGTACGCTACAGGTCAGAAACAACCAGCTGACTCTAATGATTATACCGTATGCTGACACAATTCATAAAACTAATAAAAAGCACCACTGGTAGTGATAATACTATAACACTATAGTTTTTGGACACAGCAATATCACTTCTTTGAACATCGACCATAATCTTAAAATACCATTGTTTTACCATCTAATACCATAATTGTATCCTGGTGAGTATTTCATTTGAATTATTGATTTCATTGATTTCTCATTAATGCAATTATCTAATCAACCAATCACATGGCAGTTGATTCAATGCATTTAGGGGTGTGGTCCTGGTCAAGACAATCTCCTGAACTCCAAACTGAATGTCAGAATGGGAAAGAAAGGTGATTTAAGCAATTTTGAGCGTGGCATGGTTGTTGGTGCCAGACGGGCCGGTCTGAGTATTTCACAATCTGCTCAGTTACTGGGATTTTCACGCACAACCATTTCTAGGGTTTACAAAGAATGGTGTGAAAAGGGAAAAACATCCAGTATGCGGCAGTCCTGTGGGCGAAAATGCCTTGTTGATGCTAGAGGTCAGAGGAGAATGGGCCAACTGATTCAAGCTGATAGAAGAGCAACTTTGACTGAAATAACCACTCGTTACAACCGAGGTATGCAGCAAAGCATTTGTGAAGCCACAACATGCACAGCCTTGAAGCGGCTGAAGACCCCACTGGGTACCACTCATTTCCACTACAAATAGGAAAAAGAGGCTACAATTTGCACAAACCTCACCAAAATTGGACAGTTAAAGACTGGAAAAATGTTGCCTGGTCTGATGAGTCTCGATTTCTGTTGAGACATTCAGATGGTAGAGTCAGAATTTGGCGTAAACAGAATGAGAACATGGATCCATCATGCCTTGTTACCACTGTGCAGGCTGGTGGTGGTGGTGTAATGGTGTGGGGGATGTTTTCTTGGCACACTTTAGGCCCCTTAGTGCCAATTGGGCATCGTTTAAATGCCACGGCCTACCTGAGCATTGTTTCTGACCATGTCCATCCCTTTATGACCACCATGTACCTATCCTCTGATGGCTGCTTCCAGCAGGATAATGCACCATGTCACAAAGCTCGAATCATTTCAAATTGGTTTCTTGAACATGACAATGAGTTCACTGTCCTAAAATGGCCCCCACAGTCACCAGATCTCAACCCAATAGAGCATCTTTGGGATGTGGTGGAACGGGAGCTTCGTGCCCTGTATGTGCATCCCACAAATCTCCATCAACTGCAAGATGCTATCCTATCAATATGGGCCAACATTTCTAAAGAATGCTTTCAGCACCTTGTTGAATCAATGCCACGTAGAATTAAGGCAGTTCTGAAGGCGAAAGGGGGTCAAACACAGTATTAGTATGGTGTTCCTAATAATCCTTTAGGTGAGTGTAATTATGTATGTAATTATATATTTAATATAATATACTACTGTTCAAAAGTTTAAATGAGTTAATACTTATATTCAGCACTTCTATGTGACACAAGTCACAGTATTATGTGACTATTTCAAATAAATGCTGTTCTTTTGAACTTTCTGTTCATCAAATAGTCCAGCATTAGAGTTTCCACAAAAAAAAAATATTAGGCAGCACAACCGTTTTCACCTTTGCTAATATTAGGAAATGATTATTGAACAGCAAATCAGCATTTTAGAATGATTTCTGAAGGATCATCTGACACTCATAAGACTAATAAGAGTAATGATGCTGAAAATTCTGTTTTGCCATCTCAGAAATAAAATACATTTTAAAAAAGATTCAAATTACACAATTATAATAACAATTATTTGAATTTTTTTAATCAAATAAATGAACTCTTGGTGAACATAAGATAGGCCTACTTAAAAAAAAAAAAAAAAACTGACCCAGAACTTTTGAACAGTAGTGTAAGTATTTTAACATTAATATACAATTAAATATATGAATTATAATAAATTATTGTAAATATAATATTCTGTTAATTAATTATTATTTATTTTGTTTACTATATTTTAGATTCTGAAATACAAATGTGACACATCTGTATTCATTCTAAGTATGTTTTATTCCATGACAGCATACAATAGAGACATACGTTAAGCAGCACATGGGGACACACATTATATTTAAATTAGTAATTTTGCCTGTACAAAGAGATCATTGTTTAAATTATTTTTTTATTGTGTTCAGTTGCATTGCTGTCCCTGTAGTTATATAATCTAAAATCATGCACTGCTAATGTCAGGTCTGCATGCAAAAGTGTAGGTGGTATAATCACAGTACTTCATGTTCTTCAGAAAACAGACAGCTTTATAGCAACAATTGGAAGAGGAGCTTGAAGGCAAGGGTTGCCTGACAGACAGGAGAAATAGGCTGAATAATGTGGTCTGCTGAAGTCTATTATAAGCTTTAAATTGGCCCCAGAGGGAGGCTTAAGGATGCAGTGTGTTTGCAACCACTGTCACACATTTACTCCCAGACTGGAACTTGACAGCAGAAGAACATCTGACCCGAAATTAACCCACCTGCTCTTTGCACAACCCCTGAAAATGACTGACCTCCAAGAAAACCTCATTCATTGCTCTGAATTAGAGCTGTTTGGAATTGTCCCAAGGCTTGTTTTCTGCCACCGATTCTCCAGCCATGTAATTGCTGTTCAGACATGCTGAAAGCTTTTGAGCAGACAATATTTATTAGAAGGATATGAAAGCTCCAATACTGTATTTGACAGACAGTTTCCTAAATCTTTGCACTAGAAAATATATCAAGCTGTTTGAGGATTTAAGTGTTGTGTGCCCAGTGGGAAGTAGTACGGTCCAGCACTGCATGGCTTCTGCCCCTTTCCACACATTCAGAACTAATACAACAGACAAGTTGGCATTAGACCATCAGACATCACTCCAGACATCCCTCTGCTCTGTTAGTCAGAGAGAGAGAGAGAGAGACAGTGCAATGTCACATCAGTTCTTAATGCGTGTCTTGTCCTGTTCTATTTTGATGCGAGGTAGGTGTTTCTACTCACCACTTCTTTTCTTCTCCTGTTGTTCCTGCGTGGGAGGGCCATGCTACACTGCCTCTGCCCTGTTAGGGTTTTAGGAAGAGCCCAAAATAATTGCCTGTCCTCAAACTCTCCCTCTCCCAGCACCTCAGAGTGTCAAGAGAAAGGAAAATGCTACAAGAAAGAGATAGATAGTGCATGTGCCTCTACATGAGGGACACAGTTCTGCGGGAAACATTTAATCAGATTTGGTTTGAGTTGTCCATGTCTGATGCCTGAATGAGTATCATAATGCATAAATGATCCGCCTGCCAGCTATCGTTTGTTCATTTCCTAATTATATAAATGAAAATACCTAAGTGTGAAATTAAAGGGATAGTTCAGTCTAAAATGTCCTGTTATCAATAACACTCATGTCGTTCCAAACCAGTATGATTTTCTCTTTCTCTTTCTTTCTTTCTTTCTTTCTTTCTTTCTTTCTTTCTTTCTTTCTTTCTTTCTTTCTTTCTTTCTTTCTTTCTTTCTTTCTTTCTTGTTCATACTGTATATAACCCTAATTCACACTTTGGAAAACACTTATGTAAATCAGTTACTCTTTCAATGTTTAAAGTGCCTTTATCTTGCAGTGTAAAATATAGCTGTTTGCAAATGTTAAAGGTCTGCAAAGTTTTAGAGATCTAAGTCCATGACAAATAAAGTTATTGCCTGCTTAAAGAAAGAATCGATTCTGAACTGTTGAAATTAGTCATTTCAGTTCACGACTCACTTTCTGTTACATACCTATGTAACAATGTAACAAATTTGCCAGCCTGTGGTTTTCATTGGCTGCGCGTGAACAATGACTACTTTGACCCGCCTTCAAACACTGTAGTTGTAGCTGAGGCTTGGAAGAGTTTGGTTCGTGTTGTCGTCATGTCAAGAAGACTTTCACGGATCAAGAAATCCACTTGCAGTTCAAAAGGATCAGGACTCACGCTAGAATTGATACGGAAAAAACGATGCCATCATTACTGTTCGTATCACTCTGTGTATACAAACACTGAAGAAGCTTCCAGAGCTGAAATTCAGATATGGTTATGGCCGTTTCATTTCCGACACGCGCTGTAAGTGGTAGACCAATCTCAACAGACTGGGCCGTCTGACCAACCAGAGCAGAGTATGCTTGTGGAAAGGAGGGGTTTAGAGAGACTGAATCTTCGAACAAACTGTGTGGGTGGGAAGTCGTGTTGATGACCAATAGCCTTGTTGGTTACCAACTGCTTTCATTGTATAGAAAAGAGCAGCTTGGACATTCTTCTAGATAACTCCTTTTGGTTTTCATTGAAGAAAGTAAGTCATACAGGTTTGGAACAACATGAGGGTGAGGAAATGAATGGAAATGGGGACAGAATTTCATTTTAGGGTGAACTAACCTTATACTGTTTCAGGAAAAATCATACCAGATGTTGCTGGAATCTGACATGTCTCTTTATTCATCTTTTTCTCACTCTCTCCCTCTTTATCTCTCTCAGGTGACAGAGACAAGGTGCAAAAAGGTATGCACCTCCAAGTCAGATTTGCGCTCCAATGACTTCAGCATCGTAGGCTCACTGCCACGGGACTTTGAACTCTCAAACTTTGACTGCTATGGCAAACCCATCGAAGTCGGCGCTGCTTTGGGTAAATCGCAAGCCAAAAACAACAAGAAGCCGCCACCTCCTAAACCTGTCATCCCCTCGGCAGCTAAGCGTGTAGATCTATATGCCCGTGCGATCTTCCCTTTCACCTTCCTATTCTTTAATGTTATTTACTGGTCTGTGTATTTGTGATTGTGTAAAGATCAACCTGTTTTCGTTCAGCTAACTTTTATTCTCTCCTTCGTAACGTCTCGGTCCATATAATTTTTTACCCCAGATATCAAACGGAGCAGTTATGCCAATGGTGTGCAGAGCGACACTATGGGAAGAAACAGTATTGCTAAACAAAAGCAACATTTTCTTATAAAAAAGAGCGAAGGCATTGCTTGAAACATGTTTGATTTTCAGACTATATTTATGCACAAAAAAGAGAGAAATTATTATCCTGCATGTGAAAATGGAATATATGGATATTAATATATTATATTTAAAACATTTAATATTATTTTTAACCTACAGATCATCAACTGTTAAGATGATGCTGAGACATTTGTACTGAAAAACACTGCCATAAGAACTGTCTTTTGATGATGTTTCTATTACAAGCATTCCAGAAATTACAAGCAAATGTATATATAAAAAAACATCTCCTGTGCTTGTGAATCATCCATCAATAAATGGCCCAATGGCTCAGCTGACCTCCTGACCTATGACTCTCTTTCCTGCTAAATCCTCTCTCAAGCTCATCGTATCTTGAAAAGGCAACTCATAGAAATGTGTTGCATATATATATATATAATGATTTTGAAACCCTCAAAAAATCCCTCAATTTTTTAAGTACTTTTATTAAATAATGTTTGTAAATGCTTAACAGACACTGTCCTCTGCAAGTACATTAACTATTGTTGAAAGTTAAGGGACTGAAAAAGCTACTGTGCTAACTTTAGGAAGCGTTTTCAAAACGGGTGGTTCTGAAGTCCACTTGACCAAAAACTTCTTAGCAGTTTGAACATGTTTAATTGAACAAACCCTGATAATGCTAATGGTGTCTCAAAAAAATAAAAAAAATAAAAAATAAACTGCATAAATGTTTTATCATTTAAACCTAACGGATATCAATATAGTTCAATCAACATTAGTGTCTGATAAAAATACTAAGTTACTAAAAATATTAAAAAAAAAGTTTTATTTTTTTGTGGCGATAAATCATAATATCATAGTTAATTTAGCTGAAAACTATCAGTATTTTTCTATATAATGGCTCTTTTAATGTGTTATACTGACCTAGCATGTACTTGAGACCGAAGACACACAATAGGCTACACATCTTTCTGGATGTCATGGTTTGGCCTATTCCTGCACCCAACCCAAGAACCAGTATTCATTATGCTGTGAAATATGCTGGCAGATTGACCCACGGGTGTCTTTGCACTAGTTGGAATATGAAATCTGTCTGGAATGTAATGAAGCGTGGTGAATGGAGAATGCCCCACCCCTCCCTGACACATTCACACAACAAATAGGCCATGCCAATAAATCTAAGAGAAACCTGGAGTTGTTTATATAAAAAGGGAAGGGCAATTGAAAGGAAAATTGTCTTAAACCTGACCACATCCAATATTATCTTTGTGGTGGTATACACAGAGTTGCAGAGCGAATGGTTAGTTAGTTGCTATGGCAACAGACACAGAGACAGCAACTGCGTGATTTCGCTGATATATTTGACTGTGTCTGGAGCCAGGTTTGCTTTTGAAACCTTTAAAGCAGTCACATTAGATGCTGGAGGAAGTCATCTCAGCCAGTTCTTTCCTTATGAAGATCATCATCTGAACATATTTTTGATTAGCCATTGTGTATTTTAAGTAGCCTACTTTAGTTCAACTTCCAAATGTTAAGATGCACTATAGAGCCCCCTAGGGGTACAACTTATGAACTAACTCACAAAAGAGACAATCATGAAGTAAAGCTCAGTAAACCTATATGCAAAATCATGCTAATGTGTGTTTGAGAGTGGTGAAAAAACTATTCGCAGACTTATGAAGTTCTCAGTTATCTGGCAATTACTTGATATGTGGCCTGTTTCTTCCCTCTGCATCCTCCTCCACAGTCATTTGACTAATTACTGTGGTAGCGCCGCTCTTTGTGCAACTAGACAGACTAACATGGAGGTGGAAGCCTCTGAATAGGCTACCGTATATGGATATCAGTTTCGTAAAGCAGCCCTCGTGAAATGGTTCACTCTGTGTCCAAGTGCATTATTTAAAATAATTTGATAAATTCATGACATAGGCTATATCACTTTATTATATAAAACCTATTTAGCCTAGTTAGAATTAATTTTTAGTAAATTTAAATTTACATAATATTTTGTTTTATCTTAAACCTCCAAAATGTCAGGTGGTGCAACTGTCCGAACAAATGAACAGACCTTAATAATAAAAAAAAATAAAAAAAAAAATACTATGGCATCATTGTAGGGTTTAAACCTTTAATATAAACACATTTTATTGCTAAATATCAATAATAATAACAAATCCCAAACTCTAGCACAAAAAAATATGATTGTGCACACAAATCAGCACGTTGCAAGGAGAAATAACAATGTCTGGGAGGCTAACAGCAAATTATAAACGGTCAGCTATTTAAAATGAAAGATGAAGGTTGTGATATTAATGTTGTACACTAGTGGGAGCCACAGGATCTTTTAAGGCTTATGTTTTTCCTATCAGTTTCCATCCCTTTGATTGGACATGCATTGATCTAGTTCATTTGCATACTACTATGGTTTACTGATAGTAGTTTTATATAATTGGTGTAGAAATATGTGAAAGGCTTACAGATCATTAAATTATCTTCTTTTTCAGACATGATTTCAATATATTGCTGTCCATTTAAAATGAAGATACAATTTTTTTTCTTTTGAAGAAAATACATATTTTAAGATATCTATAAAGACTTCGAAACATAAAAAGACAGCACATTCTCATATAACCTGACACCATCTTAGAAGCACCTGCATCACACGAATTATTCCATTTATGTATTTTTATATAGGCTATTGACAGTCGAAGATTGAAGGTTGAGGCCAGATTGAAAAGGTAAAATCTTTTCAGAAATGTGTCTCAGAGGTTTCAAAGTTATTTTCAGCAGCTTCAGCTTGCAGTTGTGTGCTTGAGCATGACACTACTCAGCATGTGTTTCCAAGCCCACCCACACGCGTTCGCCTCTGCGTTTTCTCCGTGATTGCTGTCTCACACATTTGTTTCAAGCAGCTTGTCTTGATTCCTGCTGGTTATCTGTCCTCCCACCCCACAGGTCAGTTCATTCTGTAACCTATATCACATATACCACTGCCTAATAAAACCTGAACACGCACTGGGTGGGGTGGGGGTAGAATGACTGCCTCTTCTTCCTTGCAGTTTCCACACCCTTTATTATAATGAAACGGTATGAAAATTTCATATCATGATTATAGGGACTTAAAATTATCGTGGTTTATCAGAATTAACACGGTATTGTTAAAATGGTCTGAAAATGTTCAAAAAGTACTCATACACAGTGCTGCTAATTTTATTTGTTGTTAATTTGTTTTCTATGTTATTTTTGTTTGCAAAAATATTACAATAATAACATTAACAATGACAGTCGGGTCTTAAATGAACAAAATTTTTTGGTTGGGTGATTAAAATAAAAAAAATTAGAAAAATTAAAACTAAATGCATAAAATGATCCATAATAGGAACCCCTAATGCCTGTGTCATAAACACAGGAGGAGACAGACAGGTTTAGGTGCACACAGTGTTTATTAAAAGCAGAGTGGTGGTGGAACAACGGGAACCAGATGATGGTTAGAGGATGGTGACTTGTAGAATGATGCTTATTTTTTTTATATGCTTGCAGAGAAAGGCTTACCAAAACAAAGTTACTGGGTTGTCACTTGTCACTTTTTCTGGGTTGGTACAGTAGATGCACCGGGGACCCGATTATAACATTTAAACATGGAAAAAGTCAGATTTTCATGATACTGTATGTACCCTTTAAGTTTTAGCGTAATGTCACATTGATCAATACGCCATTTCATGTTGCATTTTTATTGGCTAGTTAGTAGACGTAGGTCCTAGCAGCAAACACACTGGCTGCATCAGAAATCACATACTTTCCTACTGTGTAGGCCAAAAAATAGTATGTGACAAAAGTAGTAGGCTATATCCAAATTCACAGTACTCATAAAAGTTGAGATTCTGAAGTGTGCATACGATGGACACTTTACTATCGCATGAGGCCCCAGGAGAGGATTTATGAATGGCAATAAAGCCATGCACTGATGCTGGTAGGTCACATGATAATGACAGCATAGTATGTCTGGATTTCATTCATACTACACCCATTCATACTACAACATACTTCTTTTTAGCAGTCGTGAAGTAATTACTTATTCAAAATAAGTACTTATTCAAGAAAGTATATGATTTCGGGACGCAGCACTTTGAGACACTGTCAGAAAATTATTGCAGGCTTTCTTTGGCCGCAAGACCATGACAACGGCCGTCTTTGAACCTCTCTCACTGTACGATGTAGGACCATGCACAGTTTAGGAGCCATGACCACAGAAATCGCCGTGATTGGTCATCTTAATTTCGTCTGGGACAGCCAAAAATCGTACAATGTGCAACAGGCATAGGTTCTATGAAGTGCCTGACAGGACCCATTAAGGTTCTATATAGAACTATTTCCTCTAAGAGTGTATAGTTACATTTCTTTAGCTGATGTTAATATGGCTGATGTCATTAGGTATTTATGATAAACTGGCAATATTTAATTCAAAGGTGTTTCTGTAAATCAGAACGGGTGGCACTGGAAAAAAATATTTGAAGCAATGTTTCCAATGCAGAATTTTACAGTGTCATTGTTTCTTATCCACGCATGAGTGAATTCATAGTGGTCAAATTTTATCATGAGCTGAGACTGATGATAAGGATTGATATTGAGTTTGTGCGCACAATATATAGTGTGTGCATAAATTTGGTCTTGGTGTTTGAAACGGCTGCCATCTTTCAAATGGAGGCATGACAGAACTGGATAGGGGAGGAATGAGACGGAATAATGTGTGGAGGAAATGGATGATGAGAGCTCATTTTTTCTCCCTCTTTTTGTCTTTTTCATTCTCCATCACTTCCTCTAAACCCCAATTCACTGTCGCTTTCTTTCTGACCAGTATGGCTGCATGTTGCATGGGTGACACTGCTGATTATGGCCTCAATGTCATGTCACCATGGATTAGAGCAGCTGCAGTCTACAGCACACATATATGGGGGGAGGTCCATATGCTTAAATATTACCAAATGCTGAATTATCAAAGATTTGGAAACATTACTATTTTTAATGTTTTTGAAAGAAGTCTCTTATGCTTCATTTATTATACAGAATAAAACTGTAATATTGTGAAAAATAAAAATAAAATTATATATATATATATATATATATATATATATATATATATATATATATATATATATATATATATATATTATTACTCCAGTCTTCACAAATCATTCTAATATTCTGATTTATTATCAATGTTGGAAAAAGTTGTGCTGCTTAATATTTTTTTATAACCTGTGATACTTTTTTCAGGATTCTTTGATGAATAAAAAGTTTAAAAAGAACAGCATTTATTTAAAAAAGAATAACGTCTTTTTCTTTCTTTTTTTGAAAGAAATGAATACTTTTTTTCAGTAAGGATGTTTTAAATTGATAAAAAGTGATAGTAAAGATTTATATTGTTTGAAGACTGGAGTAATGGCTGATGAAAATTCAGCTTTGCATCACAGAAATAAATTAAATTATTTTTTAAAGTATATTAAAATAGAAAACCATTATTTTAAATTGTAATCATATTTTTCTAATATTACTAATATTAATATTAATGTTTTTCTGTTTTTTGTTGTTGTTGTTGTTGTTGTTGTTGTTGTTTTTTGTTTTATCAAATAAATGCTGGCTTGATGAGCATTAGATACTTATTTCAAAAACATAAAAAATAAGAATGTTTCCAAACTTTTGACTGGTATTATATATATATATATATATATATATATATATATATATATATATATATATATATATATATATATATATATATATATATATATATATTAGGGTGCATCAAAAAACACAATTCTTGAATTTTGATATGGCTGGATGCTAAAAAATTTCCAATATATGTAGAAACAACACATGCAAAATATTTTTCCAGTACATGATGATTTAGGGGTGCCACCACACATCTGTTTTTGTTGGATAAAGTGCTTAACAGTGCTCAATGGTCACAATAGAGATCTGAGGTAAACAATACTACAGCTCAAGAAAACTGAGGTGATCTTTCTATTTGAGGTGCTCTTTCTGTGTTGGGTATGTATTATTACATAATTATTATCATATCTGTAATTGTGTGTTTGTATACTTATTTATCATAAGTCATTTAAGTCATATTTATAGGTATTTGGTGCTCATTACATCTAGCTAACGTTAGCTAGCAACAGTTTGCTAACCACAGTTAGCTATCTATGTTAGCTAAGCTATTAAGCTTAACATCAACAGTATTCTAGAGTGGACAATGTCATATTCAGAGTATACAGTGAGGAGAACAAGTATTTGATACACTGGCGATTTTGCAGGTTTTCCCACTTACAAAGCATGTAGAGGTCTGTAATTTTTATCATAGGCACACTTCAACTGTGAGAGACGGTATCTAAAACAAAAATTCAGAACCGGTATAAAAGACACCCGTCTACTCACTCAATCAAACAGACTCCAACCTCTCCACAATGGCCAAGACCAGAGAGCTGTGTAAGGACATAAAATTGACAGGACAGGACAGGAATAAAATTGTAGACAAGCACAAGGCTAGGATGCTAGGATGGGTGCGATTATTAGAAAATGCAATAAGGTGACGGTCAGTCTCCCTCGGTCTGGGGCACCATGCAAGATCTCACCTCGTGGGGCATCAATGATCATGAGGAAGGTGAGGGATCAGCCCAGAACTACATGGAAGGACCTGGTCAATGACCTGAAGAGAGCTGGGACCACAGTCTCAAAGAAAACCATTAGTAACACACTATGCGGTCGTGGATTAAAATCCTGCAGCGCACGCAAGGTCCTCCTGCTCAAGCCAGCGCATGTCCAGGGCCGTCTGAAGTTTGCCAATGACCATCTGGATGATCCAGAGGAGGAATGGGAGAAGGTCATGTGGTCTGATGAGACAAAAATAGAGCTTTTTGCTCTAAACTCCACTCGCCGTGTTTGGAGGAAGAAGAAGGATGAGTACAACCCCAAAAACACCATCCCAACCGTGAAGCATGGAGGTGGAAACATCATTTTTTGGGAATGCTTTTCTGCAAAGGGGACAGGACAACTGCACCGTATTGAGGAGAGGATGGATGGGGCCATGTATCGCAAGATCTTGGCCAACAACCTCCTTCCCTCAGTAAGAGCATTAAAGATGGGTCGTGGCTGGGTCTTCCAGCATGACAACGACCCGAAACACACAGCCAGGGCAACTAATGAGTAGCTCCGTAAGAAGCATCTTAAGTTCCTGGAGTGGCCTAGCCAGCCTCCAGACCTGAACCCAATACAAAATGTTTGGAGGGAGCTGAAAGTCTGTATTGCCCAGCGACAGCCCCGAAACCTGAAGGATCTGGAGAAGGTCTGTATGAAGGAGAGGGCCAAAATTCCTGCAGTGTGTGCAAACCTGGTCAATAACTACAGGAAACGTATTATCACTGTAATTGCAAACAAAGGTTTCTGTACCAAAGTTCTGCTTTTCTGATGTATCAAATACTTATGTCATGCAATAAAATGCAAATTAATTACTTAAAAATCATACAATGTGATTTTCTGGATTTCTGTTTTAGATTCTGTCACTCACAGTTGAAGAGTCAACTTTAGAGATCAAAATGACAGACTTCTACATGCTTTGTAAGTGGGAAAACCTAATAAATCTGCTGTGTATCAAATACTTGTTCTCCCCACTGTAGATGTCTCATGTGTATTGAGAGTAGCATTGTAGTTGTTACAGTAAATTAACAGGGTAAGGCCACGTGAACATGTCCCATTGACCTCCATTCATTTTGTCTATAGGACAACTGAATGGACAATCTTGAAAGTTGAATTCTGAGAAATGCCCAAGTTGCCCAAAGGGTTCAAACAAACCACTTTTACTTTGATAACCCTATAGAACATGTTACTGTATAAAAGTTCACTGTACTCAACATTTCCAGGTCAACCTTTTGGCAATTAGACTAAAAATTGCACATTTTTCGAAATTTCGCCAAAGTTCATGTGTTAGGTGGCACCCCTAAATCTCAATGGAATCCCTCAAAACTTTTCAAAAGTCATTTTTATGTTAATTGGAACAAGTCAAGTCAAGTCAAGTCACCTTTATTTATATAGCGCTTTTTACAATACAGATTGTATCAAAGCAGCTTCACATTGAAAAAATGAAAATAATACAACATAGTTTGTTTCTAGAAGAAAATTGCATCATTGTCTACCCTAATAAGGCAGATCAATAATATCGTTGAATATTAAAAATGCAATGCCAGCCAAATTGATATTTTGAAATTAAAATTTTCCATTCAAATTTGATGCACCCTAATATATATATATATATATATATATATATATATATATATATATATATATATATATATATATATATATATATATATTGTGTGTGTGTGTGTGTGTGTGTATGTGTGTGTGTTTGTGTGTTACAAAAGATTTATATTTCAAATAAATCCTGTTCTTTTGAACTTTCTATTCATCAAAGAATCCTGATTTCTTTTGAAAATAATAACCAGCAAACTGTGCAATATCATGTTCAATGTATGCCTTGTGTAAAATTTTCTAAAGCGAAGCCAGAAAGACAAACACACTAGCCTGTGATATAGCTATAGGCTAAATCATGCTATATCATGTGAACTTCTGTCAGTGTGTCACACTTAGGTCCATGCGAAATGGCCATTAGTCCTGCAGCCAATCTCCTTGCCCACTCCATGACCTTTCTACTCATATATGGGTAGATTCACGGTGGCTTATCTAAGAGGAGAAGAGAGAATAGAGCAGTAATGTGTTAATGTGAGGACGACCCACTTGATAAACAGCCATGAGCATGAGAAAGGACATTGAAGAGTGCTAGAAGACACAGAGAGAGAAATCGAGAGCATGAATGTGTCATGCACAACAACATATACTAAAGCTTAAATGGATCAAATTATAGTTTAGACTAAGTTTTTGCTTGTCATTCATAATTCTACAAAGACATATATTGGGCAAACATGGTATAGTTTGTGTGGCTTGATGACTAAACAGCATTGTTTACAGAGATTCAGCATGTTACATTAAACTGTCTTTCAGTTCAGACATAAGATCTTCCGGGGAATTTTAGCCATACTGATTGAAGTTAAAATATGCTTGTGGTTAGAAGTTACTGTACCTGAGCCTGGATGATTAAATGTGGTTAAAAGCCCCCTCTTGGGTTATGGTTATCCTCACCTTTCTTTAGATAAACACATTGTCATTTTTTCATCATGAAATATTTAATTTTCCATTTATCACTTGAGTGAGCTCCGGTTTTATATTTGCAATTTAACTCTGGAAGACCTTGCAGCCTGGGATCTTGTTTTAGCAACTCATGCAGTATGGAGCTTGGGCCGAGGGGAATGAAACTGGGACATGGAAGTTGGGGAGCTGTAAGAGATGATGATTAAGGTGTTGCTTGTGGTCTGTGCTAAAAGGAGGTGGAGGCAAACAGAACCGTTTCCAAAATCCAATCAGATATCTGTGTGCAGTTTTAGTAGATTCATTGCCATTATATATTCAGCAATGAAAGCAATCAGGGGTTTAGCGTGCTGTGATGTACACTGCAAAACTATGGCACAAAGAGTTGTAGTTTGAATGACTTTGTTTCATCACAGATATGGACATCCAGAGAAATAACGAAGTGTGGCTATATGTTCGGCTCATCAAATCAGGTCACTTTTCATGTCATTTGTTTTTGAGGAGGTGAGAGGGACCTGTCCATGGTCCTGAATGCAATGCAACTTCTATACATCAGAGATTTGGCCAAAATCTAGGAAGTCCAGTATTCTAGAACAGGATATATAGCGAGTGGGGTGAATGGTGGGAATGACTCAAGGGCGCACAGATCCAATTTCTAATTTTATGGGGCTCACAATAAATTCTAATTTTATTATGAAAAAGTAAGAGGCCCAGAATACCTAGATACAGCCCTCTTTACATACACTGCAGTACTTCCATGGAGATATTCTCTATATTTAGCCTATATGGATGGTAAAATAAAATCTGTCTCATTTAGCACTTTTTGTATGACTATAAAATATTCATTCATTTATGATCGCCTGTTCTCATTGAGTGAGTCATCACATTTTAAAAGGGGAAATGGACCAGAATATCTATCAGCCAAGTCCATTTTCAACTGGATAAATTACTAACTAAAAACTAACCACTTTCTTTCTTTCTTTCTTTCTTTCTTTCTTTCTTTCTTTCTTTCTTTCTTTCTTTCTTTCTTTCTTTCTTTCTTTCTTTCTTTCTTTCTTTCTTTCTTTCTTTTATATATTTGTTGGGCTTAAAATAAAATAAAAAGTGGTTTATGCCCAGAGTTCGAAAAAAAAAATTAAAGGAGAACTTGGTAACTTTTTTAACTTAATAAAACTGTCTAGAAATCATTTGGATGGTTAAACAACCTGTTCTGGTGATATTGGTGACTTTCCCCGCTCCCCCCAGCGTTCCCAGGTGGAAAACCAACCTTGCAACTTGGGCACTACCGTCCCGGCAAGACAGAAATAGGAAGTCTCGTGAGAAGCGAGAACGAGAACGAGCGCGAGCGCGAAACACAAATTGCTTTACGGCAATTCGACATTAACACACATGCATGTATGATGTATTACCAGATTTTACCCACCTCGGTAGACATAGCTCTACACGATACAGTTGGCTTGCTCCGATCATAACAAACGCACACGAGCAGCGGTAGAGAGGGGGAGGAGGCCGCCGCAAGTGAGTTTTTTACGACCGTGTTGTGACATATACGCCCCACCACAGCTGTAGGGGGAGCTTGTGGGGAAAACATGCGACAACAAAAAGGAAAATCAGCGAAGAAGTAACTAGAGTTCGCTAGAGTTGCCGAGTTCTCCTTTAATAAATAAAATGCTGAAATTATTGACAATAAAAATGTATGGGGTATGTAGCTTGGCATGCTCTTATTATTATTTCTTTGAAGCAATTTTGTTTAAAAATCTTATTAATATTTGAAAAACCTTTGTCAGCCAAATCAAAGCTTCCGAAATTGCATAATGTTCCTATTAAATAGTAGGCGAAAAACAGTATGTGACAAAAGAAGTCTGTCTTAATTCACAGTACTCATAAAAGTGTAGGCAAATAGTACCCGGATGACCTACTTCTTCCGGTGAGATTCTGAAGTGTGCATCGGATGGACACTTTACTATCCCATGAGGCCACGGGAGAGGATTTGTGAATGGCAGTGAAGCGACGCAACGGACGCTGATAGTTCACATGATAATGACAACATGGCGCATGTAGTAGCCTATGTCTGGATTACATTCATAACGTACTTTGTTAGCGGTCATTAAGTAATTATAGTCTATTCAAAGTAAGTAGGCTACCTACTCAAGAGAGTATGCAATTCTGGATGCAGTCAGTTTGGTGTAACCAACATGGTAGGAGCCGTCATGTGACTACATACAGTACGACAACACAGAAAAGACCCATTTAGACCCTCCTGTTTGTGTGTCAAGATCACATTTTACTTTATTTTGAAAAAAAACACAAACTTCATGATTCTAGTGCATGATTACTTCAAAATATGTTTGAAAACTTTAGTTGAGAGATGTGAAAAAAAAAATGTGTTCAAGTAGGCCTAGCACAGTAGCCTATTTTAGTATTTTTACATATTTTTACATAATGGTTACACCACCTTGTACAGCACTCGATATTCTTAGAGTCGGTAATTCAAATAATGTTTAATGGTTTAAAGGTTTTTCAAAAATGTAGAAATGTTTTAAACTAGTTTATAGCTAAAGTTACCGCTGACCCATGTTTCGTCATTCGTCATCAGTTACCGTGAATGCAGCGTTCTGTATGTTTGTAAAGGTAATATCAACTCATAGGAAGGCGCGCGAATAGGAGCAGGAGAGAGAGAGAGAGAGAGAGAGAGAGAGAGAGAGAGAGAGAGAGAGAGAGAGAGAGAGAGAGAGAGAGAGAGAGAGAAATCTGCATTATTCTTCCAGAAGCGGGACTGAGGCAGGAGTCCGCGATAGAGGAACCACCTGCAGGCAGCAGCCGCTCTCATTCTCCAGCAACGCCTCAATATGTTACGGATTTGATTGAACACTGTGTAAACGACAAATACTTCCTTTATACAGTGGGTGAACACACACTGGCGTGGAGATGCAACAGTTAAAGAATTTATCGATTTGTCTCATTTCCCTTTTATGTGGGTTGTCAACTGGAGGCTCTCCAAGTGTTCAAATTGGTACGTTTAATATGGGCGTCATTTGTGTTAAATCAGCGTTTTTAATTCGTGTGAACGGTATGATTATTTTCAGCATATTGTGGTGTGTGTCGTGCAGGGGGCTTGTTTCCGAGGGGAGCTGATCAGGAATACAGCGCGTTTCGGATCGGAATGGTTCAGTTCGGAACGGCTGAATTTAGACTGACGCCTCACATCGACAATCTGGAAGTAGCAAACAGTTTCGCTGTAACTAACTGCTGTAAGTTATGTCTTCTTCTTTATATATATATATATATATATATATATATATATATATATATATATATATATATATATAGATACATGTGATTGCACAGTTTTTACAGCTGTTCGTTTTTCTACATTTCGTCAGTGTTAATGGATAGTTTGTTTGCATGCTGAAGTTTCAGTGTGGCTATTGGTAGGAATTTGTGTATAGCAGGATGTGAAGTTGGTTTCCACAGTAACGGAGATGAGCACGAGCTCACATCATCAGAAGCAGCTTAACCATTCTATTGTCTTCGGTAAAGAAAACGCTATACATAAATAGCCTACTATATTTGTGTTACTATAACCAAGCTTTTTTGACGTTATCTCGAATATCTTTTTACATGTATAAAAATTACATAAAAAAAAAATAGGCTATATGATATTATGTATTTAGGTTGTCGCATTTGACCCGGATTTGAACAATTTCACAATTTTGAACCGGATTACGACTTTTCACCTTTGGCCTTTTTTTATTTTTTTTTATTTTTTAATTGTTTTTAGATTGAACCACTCACACACTTTTCTCTTTATAAGTTTGGGTCCCAGTGGCATTTTTCTAAACATCTGTTATGGTTGTTTTGCATAAGCAGGGAGGAATGGATTTGTTAAGACAGATGTTCAAATTTGGCCCATATTGACTGCTCCAATCACATATTTGTTAAAAATTGCATGAGTTATTATGAAATGCAAAAGTGATTATTTGATTCATTACATTTTGTACACATTTTGCACAAGTTATGTTCCAATGATCTTTAACAATTATTGTAATATTAGATTGAGTTATTCAATGAACATTCTATATATATATATATATATATATATATATATATATATATATATATATATATATATAGTGTCTTAGGATAATATAAAGATTAATGTCGCAGAAAGCATAGGCTACAAGAGTGTCTATTTATCTGAATAAATTACCTGCTTAACTCAGGAGGTTTATAATGCAGACGAAATGTATATCGTTAAATATCCAGACATTTGAAACTATGCCATAATATTATCTTGTAGGAATTTTTGTGGTCTATCAGTATCACAAGGCTAGAAAATGTCATCGGTTTATTTGCATTCACATATTTGCTGTTTTAACGTGGGTAGCCTGTTGAGCTACAAATGGTCAAAAGAGTAGAAAGAAGACATTTTCAATATGTGAGAAACCTCTCTTACATTTACTGACCATCACTGCATTAGATTTAATTAGTAAAGAACTTTATGAGATGATCATGAATAAATGAAGCCTTTATTAAGTGGATCACTTATATTCAAGGATTTCATTAAGTATTCAGTGGGCTGTTGCTAAGCAATATTTCGAAAATGATTCTTGTTGAAGTCTCCTCAAGAGGTTCAGTTCCATTTTTTTCAATTATTTTTCCTAAAAAATACTACATATCTAAATCATTTGCAGAACTTTCTCATAACAACCTTATGAGAACATTCTATTTGATGCTTTAGTTTCCTATTCAATACAGATGCATTTTTAGAATTAGTATTCTTTGATATTGTTAATAATGATAGTGTAGCACTTCATTTGTTGTGCGTATTCTTGAAAAACATACTTTAGCACTGAATTTCTTCCCCAAGATGAGTGTTATGTGTTAATATTTGGTCTGTCAGGCGTCGTTCATTTTATTTCTCAAACATAAAAACCCCTAGATGGCACTATGCATTTACAGGCACTGCTTTATCGTTTTCAATCTTTCCCATACAGTTTAGTGTGTCTTTTTAAAAGCAGCTGGGGAGAATGTGTCCATCAGTCGTATTTAATCTGGACCACACTAAATGTCATTTACACTTGCTTTACTTAAAATAAATAGTTTGAAGAGCACAACCGATGATATGATTCATAATGCAACACTGATTTTGGTCTCTGGTATATGGAAGACTTCATGGGTCTTGTTGGTTTGAAAAACATTTACTCTCTAAACCTGACATTTGCTCTGTGTTGTTGGTTAGGCATGAGTCAGTTACAGTCATTCTTGTAACTGAAGTATGACAACTCGAGTACAAATACTGTGAATAGCCCAGTGTTAAATGGCTGTTCTAATGAGAAAAAGATATGCTACTTTGGTATGAAATGCAACTAATGAGACTCTTCTCCTTTGAAGCTATATAGCTTTTGGCAAGATGCTGTGTATTATTATATTAGCACTTACCTCAGATGTGAATTAACCCACATACTATATAACCCGAAAGGCATTGATGGCACTCGTACTATCATGTAAATATGGTTGTTTGCCACATCCCAACTTCAAATTGATTCAAATTGACCACTCAGAAATATGTTTTCAGTATGTGTTAGAGTAACATATTTTCTGTTGCTTTACAAGAAAAGGTGTCACAATTAATGGTAGCTTAAGAGTCAGTTGCAACGATCATGTTATGTTCTGATTTGACCATGATTGCTTGCTCACTTCACTGAACAAACTAAAAAAATCTAAACAGGAATGGACTAGACTGAATGATAAAACACCCCAGCTTTAAACATAAAAGCTTTACGTTTGCGCAGGGCCTCCCAATCTAATTTAGTGGATTTATGATTCATATTTAAATGCATATATTTGAGTCAAGTAAGCAGATGTGCTGGTCAGCTTTCCTTAGCCCTTCCATCTATCCGGAAGATATATCTGGAGCACGTTTGCTGACATCGCACAAAACACAACACAGATTAGTTGTAGATAAATACATTTAAAGAGTCTGCTGCTCCTTGACATTTCTTGAAGATTAATTGTCAAATTAATTGGATGGAAACTGTATCAGCAACATAAAATACTCGTAATCAGATTACAGTTACTTTTTATGGATCACATGTTATTCTCACAATGGCAGTAAATTATTTATAATACATTGTTTCTACATTGGAACTACTTTTTTTTTAATCGTATATAAGCCTGCTATATGTTCAGAATATCTTCTGGGTTTGTGGAATTAAACACACAGACCAGCAACGAGCCATGTGCCTATCGCTGAAAACTGAAAAATCATTTCACTTTTAAGAAGTGTTTACTCAGCATTGCATTTGCAACACTGCATATCTAATCAACTTCTGACAAACACAATAAGTATTATTTTAATTATGCTTCAGTGAGTCATTTAACTACAGTATGTATTACTGTCTTTGGGAGGCTTTTGTCTTTCAAACACACTACAATGTACAAATTCACGTCATTTTATATTTAAATGCAACATAAGGATTCCCAACTTTTTTAGTCAGCTGAAACTCCTTTGACCTAATATATTTACTCCCTAAATTTTTTAGTTTATAAGTTAGGTCAGTAATAAAATTATGACAGTAAGTAAAATATTAAATAATACAATTACGGTCTCTGATGTCGGTTAATGGTCACATTACATGCAGGTAAACTAAATATATATTGCTTTTTTAGTAAATGTTTTATTTTGATTGTTTTCATTTTAAAATTATTTATTTTAATTTAACATTTAGCTTTACAATAAACTCATGAACCCCTTGCAGTTCCATTATGAACCCCATAATATTTAATGCAGTTCATGTTGTTGATAACAAAGAATGGAACATATTTTCTTTCTCTTTGTATCAGTATGATACTTATCCTATTCAAATCAATATGATAATCGAGTTAGGTTAAAAGTATTCTAAAAGTAATCAAAAAGTTGTCAGATTGTATTACCTTAAATGTGTAATGTAATGGATTAATAGAGTTTTTGTCATGTAATTTGGAATCAGTAACGGACTACAATTTGTAAATAAGCTAGCCAGCACTGATTGTGCAAATTGGTAAATGTGTGTTATGTATTCAACTTACACAAATTTATCCTAATAAAAACATATATTCTGAGCTTGGATAGCAAAATATTTACTCAGACTAATCTATGTGAAATTAATTTTGTACGTGCCATGACTTTCACAGGACATTCATTTTCATGTACACTTGGGAGCACTGATTGATATCCAGTGTGGTTTTGTCCCTGGTTTTGGAAGCACTTCCAGTGCTGGATCTTGTTCAGTGCATTTGTGCTTCACTAAATGTTGTAACTATGAAACCCCCAGATACCAAATCAGTAGTCTTAAATAGCGAGGACCCTATTCCCTTCCACATCATTCAGTCTGGTTTGGGATTGTGAAGTCTATTAACTGTGGGAAATAAATTACGTGATCATGATCAATAGCTGCGTGTGTTTCAATCCTTGTCTCTTGTCAGTACATACATAAGTCGTTCGACTATCCTCTGCTAACTGAGTGATTCGATCCCATTTCAATTAAAAAGACCTGCTGTTTTTTCCTACCTGACACAGCAGGGTTCTCAGGACTGCTCGCTCTGATCCGGCTGTCACACAGCAGCCTGGGAAAGGCTTTAGTGCTGCACTGCTGAGAAAAAAAGAAGCACGGAACAGAAAAAAGCATTAGAAACTGTGAATGATTTGAAGTCAGGGTCCAAAATAACTTTATGCCACATCTGCTGATGCCGAACGAATTGAGGACGTTTACTAGTCATAAATATTTCTTATTGCCCATGAAACTATATTTTGCATATTTTGTCTTGCTAAAATACATACTTTAGTCCTTGTGACAGACTCTGTCTCTTGGTAAAACTGCACTTGACACATTATGACTCATCGCGATTTTTTCATGTTTTTCTCAGGTTTTCTCATGTTTCCATTTTGGTGGCTTAATGCATGAAATAATCCACATTAGTATTGTCGCAAGAAGTTCTGGAGGAAAAAAAAAACTTTAGGCTCAGCTAAACGTCATCTTTTCCACCAAGGTAAAAGCGACAGATTTTTTTTTTCTTTATTACTGTAGATGGTTTGACTTGAATTGCTTAGATAATTTACATCAACAAGGGTCAAATGATCATTATTATAGGCCTACTTCATTTAAAACCAGGAAATCCAAGAAAGAAAGATGAAAATTCCTTATGGCAATTATGTTGGGAAGGTGTCTTGTCTTCAGTGAAGTGCAGTTCTTTCATCCCCCACCCCGCACAGGGATGACCCCCGTCTATTAAAAGCCCTTTTTTCCCCTGGCTGCAGCCACATAACAGAAATGGGCTGCATAAATTATCTGACAGTTCGATTTCCACTTTTTCCGGCCTTCTCATACAGAGGGAAACAGTAATTGTGTGACATTCAATAAGAGCTTTTAAAACTGAGCCATGTGAGACAGCGCAGCTTTGTCATATTTCTGCGTAAGTCCAGTACATCATCTCATCATGACAAATGAGTGAGAGTCAGAACTGGTCAACATCTCAATTTGGCCTATTTTAGTAGTCTGTGCTCCATTCAGCTATGGCCAGAGGTGGTTCACACCTGCGATCCATGTTTAAGAATGGATAAAATGGTTTATAGCTTTGAACTAGAGCTGCACTATTCTGAATAAATTGAGAATCACTATTCTTTTCTTCCAACAGAAATTGTGATTCTCGTGATTCTGGAGAATTATATATTTTTTTATTTCAGTGATTTACAAAACCTGAAAATTAGGCTTATAAAGAAAAACCTTGCAATATCCAGGCTTCTGAGGTTCCGAATAAAATGTTTCAATCTATTTTTAAAAATGTATTGAATCAGTTTAATAAATGATCCAATGACTCACTATAGGCAGTCATTTGTTTGTTCCTGAATGAATCAGTGTTTTGGATCAGAGAAATCTTTTAGGATTTGCTAAATTGGTCTCAGACAGGCAAATCGTGGCCAAAATGTACAGTGTGCAACTGGCTTAAATCATTGTCATTTGAGGCTGTGTGGGTGTTTGAATCAAGATCACAGTCTTTTTAACGATCAATTGTGCAGTTCTACTTTGACCTGAGATGTATGTGCAATGCCATAAAAAAAAAATATGGAAAATTTGGGATTGTTACAGGTTAAAAAAAATGCATTGAAGGCACCTGAGCTTAGGTTTCATAAGGCACATTCAATAACCTAATAAACAAACAAAGGAAAACAATTATAATAGAAATAAAATGAATAAATTGAACATACTTTCCAGGCAAACACTAATTTCTGAGATAATCCTAAAACTTGAAATGTGCATATTTTATGGACATTCTTGTGGTACTTTTCACAGGAAACGAAGGGACTTCCAACTAGTATCCCTCACAGCCTGTGCTCCAGACTGTGCCATTGTTTCCATAGTGATGAGCTTCCCCGTTAGAGGAAGACTTTTCTAACACCCTGTGGTTTATCTGTTCCTAAGCTTGTACACTTGCCACTGAGAACTCCCTCAATGAGTGTGTGTGTGTGTGTGTTTGTATGTGTGGGTGGAATATGATTTGTCCTGCCAGAGTGTGAAATCAACTTCAACACACACACACACACACACACACACACACACACACACACACACACACACACACACACACACACACACACACACACACACACACACACACACACACACACACACAGGAAAGATAAACGCTCTATTCGACGGTCACCATGGAGATGCTGGGTTCCTTTTAAAGGGTTGCATTTACATAATGGAAATTGCATCTATCGCTGTCGCCCTGCTGTAATCCATATAAAGTGTTCATGACTGAAATTAAGCATGACTAATCATGGTTTCTCTCAGTTAGTTGTTACAGTGTGCATGTTTGATCAGGAATTCTCAGAAGTGAATTCAGAACAGTGTCTGAAAGTCTGCAAGCTGTGCCGGTATTCATGCAGACTGCATTATAATAAATTCCGCCAAAGCGCTTTCGCTTTTCCAATATACACAGACAATTACACTGTTTATAAAAGCTCAAGGAATAATTGATGGCAATATGACATAATTAATACAACTATTATAAAAGCACTATTATAAAAAAAAAAAAAAAACTGCTTATTGAGTGTCTTTTGTGCACAGCTCATTTATATTAGTACTTGAGTCCTTGTGTTAAAATGATTTTCCCACTGCTAGGTGTTTTCTAAAACAAAATGATAATCTTACTCGATTCATGTTTTATCTGTCTATTCCCTTAATCATTCTTCAAGTTTATTTCACAGCCTTTGAAACATTCAGCTTTCCCTCTCACACCATTGAATGTCTGGCGGTTGCTGTTTCTATGGCAACGGCACGTCAATAATGAGCAAACATCAAGTCTCATGTGTTTATTACACTGGACTCCGACTCGGAACGACTTACAGAAGCTTATTAGATGCCGTGACACACCAGTGCACTGCACAATCCAGCCATTTGCAGAATTTCCACATACGCACCTGCTCTGCATTCAGGCTTATTTATTTGTGCCTGAATTCACTGATCGTGCCCCTAAAATCAGCTACAAACCTAAAGCTCTTCAAAATTGTTTTTGTTTGTTGAAATAAATCTGAAATAAAATACAAATTTGAAATGTAAAAAAAACTTAATCGGAAATGAGAAATGTTTTCTAACTGAAATAAAATATGTTTAAGTTAAAGTACTAAAATTATAAAACTAAAGTAAAAATAAATGAAAGCTACAGTAAATAGAAAATATTAATATTATCAATATCAATATAGTAGTTTTTTGATCAATATAATAGATATTGATAAAAAAAATCAACTAAAAATGAAAACTGAAAATAGAAAAATAAAGCTAATTAAAAGTATTATTAAATACTGTATATAAATAAAGCTGGTTTACAAATTTTTAATAATTGAATACAAATTGAACCATTATCAAGCAGAACAACATTTAAATTGACTTTTTGCTGTTATATTACTGGATAATTGATCCAAAAGAGTTGTTTTTCTCATAAAGAAGAGAATATAATTTAAGAATACAGAACATTGTCTTTCCGGCCATGTTAAATGGGGTACTACATTAATATTTTATAACCTTTTAAAGTTTAATAAAAGCAAAATGATTTCCACCAAAAAAGTATTTTTTTTTAAATGGTCCCAAGAAGTCTATTAAAGGTTATGTGTGTAATTTTTGAACCACTTGTTTCACCAAATGGAAGTGGGGAAAAATGGAGAGAAAACTTTTTAATGAGGTTTCATGAAAACTCCCCCCGTCTGCCATTGGCTGAATACAGAGTTAGCCCCGCCCCAAACTCCACCATTGGTTAAGCTAGTGTTGCTGTGTCAGACCGGTGTAATTTTTTCCCCTAATTTTTTTATTGAGATAGGTGAAAATAATTTAGCATCAAAACAATCACATGCATTACTGAAGCATAATTTGTTTATTTCATAGAGAGCATTATATTTTGAACCAGAAAGTCACTCCATTTCCAGATGATTATTCCCTTGATTATGTGTTGAAATCTGCTTTATTTGAACTTTTGCCCTATGTGTTTAAAATCAGATCATTTAGGTCAGGTCTCAAAGGTTAGGTTTTTGTCTGGTTTACACCCCCCTGTCTTTTTAGCATGTTTCTATCCGGTCTCTGTAAACAAGAGGGTTGCTGGGGACTGAGGCTCTCTGTGTTTCCATGGAGCAGCTGCAGGAAGAGACTGTGAGAACCACATCCATCCCACAATGCTCCTCTTAAACCAATGGCAGGAATGTGTCCACTCAGACATGTCTGCTCAGATAAACTTGCTTTTATACACAGAGACACATACAGACTTAAACACACACAGGACCAGACCGTTACAGTCAGAGCCTATTAAACCTGACCAAGCCATTTCAGTATTCACATCCTTAGCACATCATATATGAAAAGTGACAGAGTAATGTACTGTCAAGCGTAAAAAGAGAACAGCAATTCTGTTTGCTAACAGCACAAACCCTATGAAACGCTTTGGCAAGCAGTGATAAGGTGCCATATGCAATATATTGCAATGTCAAACACATAAGAGGAGGAGGAACAGTAGAAATTATCATGTTAAAAAATCAATGTTTAATTAGACTTACTGTGCACGCTCTCAGTCAATATAAAGAAACAAATAAGTAAATGAGTAAACAACAAATTAGAAATGATAATGAGGACTTAAGGGGGAGTTGATTGCTCTTGTGTGGCACCTATGCAGTTTATGTGTAAGTTATTAGGGCATGTGAGTGTAATATATTGCACAGTATTGTGCTAATTTTTGCTCTAGTTAATATAGTTATTTCATCAAAGGTGACTGACACATAACATGGAGGCTGGAAAATGATGTGCCGTGGACTCAATACGTGTACTAGAAATGCGCTTAGTTAGCTTACAAGTCAATCAAGCAACACGTTTGGGAAACTTGATCGCAGGTCCCGGAAATGGAAGCCCTATAGAACAGAATGTGTCAGACACAAGAAAATAAGGCCAACTAATGAGGACAGCTAAATATACCACTTCAGGCATTCTGCGCTCTCTCTCTCTCTCTCTCTCTCTCTCTCTCTCTCTCTCTCTCTCTCTCTCTCTCTCTCTCTCTCTCTCTCTCTCTCTCTCTCTCTCTCTCTCTCTCTCTCTCTCTCTCTCTCTCTCTCTCTCTCTCTCTCTCTCTCTCTCTCTCTCTCTCTCTCTCTCTCTCTCTCTCTCTCTCTCTCTCTCTCTCTCTCTCTCTCTCTCTCTCTCTCTCTCTCTCTCTCTCTCTGAAGGTTACCTTGCTTTCATTACACAAGGACACATTTAATATCAGTTTTATGGTCATGCCCAGTGAGCCCATATAGAGCTTTATCTGGGGTTTGGACCATCATAATTTTCAAAGAAGACATACTAATTTTTGTGCCCAAGGATAGAGAACAAAAATTAGAAAATTCTGTCATTGTTTGCTGACCGTCATGTTGTTCTGACCCCATTTGCTGTTGTTATTTTTTATGTGGAAAATGAAAGTAGATTTTTTTTTCTTTCTTTTTTAATAATCATTACGCAACTTGTCATACAGCATAGTGACCAGGGCTGTCATGCTTCAAAAATAAATAATTAAATAAAAAACGCCAGTAGTAGCTTTTATGGTGCTATTTTAGCAGTGATGTTTATCCTATTTGTACAAATACTGATAAATCATTTATAATAAATACTGCAATATTACATATAAAAATAATTGTCAATTTCTCACTATTAACTACCTACAGTATTAGCATGCATATTACTAGGATATTGGCTGTTTATGAGTCATTATAAAGCACATATTAATGCCTTATTCTGCATGACCATATTCCCTTAACCCTACCCTAACTGTTAATAAGCAGTAATTAGGAGTTTATTGAGGCAAAAGTCATAGTTAATAGTGAGAATTGGAACCTAATCTAAAGTGTGACCAAAGATAGAAATTTGCTGTGAGCAAAGTTTAAAGACAGAACGCATACATATTATACATACAGTAGTACATCCTTTAAGACAGACCAGTCTTTATTGTGTTTCTTCGATTAAATGTAAAAATAATGATGACGAGAAATGAAATAAATAAGCAGAGCTTTGAAGCATTAGCTATTAACAGCATGAAGTAATTTATCCTCACACTTCACTCATTGGGGGTGTTTCTGTATGCTAATGACTCTGTGCTATTGAAAAGCAGTCATTTGTGACAGTGTCATTAATGACTTCTTGGGTCTCTTATTCGCTCTCTGTATATGGTGGCGGTCTTGGTCTTGATTAAAAGACTTTAATAAGACGACATATATCTACTGTTCTTCCACACTTGACTGACTGGGCCATGCAAACATTTAAATGAACTCAAGTCTCAAATTTCTGTTCATTACGTAGCACATTATCGGTTAAAATTTAAATCCTAATAATAAAACTTGAAAAAAATAAGGCAACCTACCACATTCAACTTGTTAAGTTTACTCAACTAATTTGCTCCAATTAAAGTCAACCTTTGTTCCATCTAATGAGTAACTAGTAGTCTTTTGAACTGAAATTCTTGTCAAGGTAACCAAAGATTGTTAAGCATTTAGTGATGGAGAGGCTACAATCCTTGTTCTTTCCTGTCCATTTTCAAGGCTAACTACATTATATGAACTTTATTTACCTCTTAAAACAAGAGCCAAACATTTTACACTGTTAGGCAAATAAACTGCATACAAACGTTGCAGTAAGATACACATATACCTCAACACAACACAAATCTCAGACATGGTGATGATCGTCAACAAATGCATATTCAGTAAAAATATGAACTCTGAACCGCAGCTAAATAACTGTAAAAAAAACCAGCTGCATTATACATTTCTAGCCAGTAAATGCAAAGCAGTGATCATTTTTAATAATACGTATTACCACATATTATTTTCAAGCTGCGATGCATGCTGGGAACTGGCACAACATTGTTCAACGTAAAATTGTTTGTTCAGATAACTCAATTTGGAAAGTTGGGACAACATTTAGACAAATACTTGAGAATCTAAATAAGGTCAACTAAACAACTTTAGTTAGCAACATGTTGAAAGTATTCGTTTAGTTCACTCAAGATAATAAACTGACTCATCCTACTAAATAATCATTGTTCAAGCGATGATACAGTGATTCTTTGTTAGAAAAAAAAATTGTAAACATTCTGTAAATAGCAAAAGTTCTTAGGAAAAAGCGCAAGGTAGGACATCGCTGATTTTAATGTTGTTTTATACATTTATTATAGAGGGGAAGTTTGAGTAGAGGACCGATATCGAGAAATTCTGGCAAATGTAACATTTCTAATCTCTAATTAGGAAAGAGTAATTACAGAGACATAATAAAGAAGTTCAAGGCTATTACAATCTATCCTTTACAACTAGAATAATTTCATGTTCCCCTTTAAATTCATACTAGAGACCAAAACAGTTCCCCTGAAGGAAGAATCACTCAACATGTATTGAGGTTGACTGCAAGCAATAATTGGCAGAATTGTAAAAATAAAAAATAGTCCTTTTATTTTTATTCAGTAATAGCCTGAGGAAAGGCAATTCAAAAGTGTATCTTTATCTGCACTTGACATCCTTTTTTACCTATTTTGTTACAGTATTATATGGCTGGTATTTTGAAAAAAAAAAATGCATTCATGGGGTTGATTCATGCTGATTCAACAACCAACCATATACCAGATGACCTGACCCATCTGATAATCCGACCTCTTCTTGACCGTTTGATTGCTATAGATCAACGGAAATGTTGAAACTGGTTATAGATAAGAAAGTTTAATGTTCATAAATGGTTTCACTAATAGTGCAGAGCAATATACTCATTAAGGACAGGTCTAAGAGCAGCCTGATCTGTCACACGCCATGCAGCTTTCATTGTATAAAACATGGAAGTGACAGGCAGAAAGGTGTCTTGGGAAATAGCGACAGTCCGAGTTGGGGATGGTAGCGAAAAGTGGAGTGGGGGAAGGGACCAAGTAGGGAAAAAAATTCAGAGGCTCAGAGCCAGATGGTCATTGATATATAGAGGTGGCCCAGTTACAGTATGTTGTACCATCTCATGAACATGAGGACACATTGTACGTTAGTTGTACAATTTTTTAATCTTGGTGTATTATATGAGGTGAATTATACTCGTGCACGGCATCAGTGACAGCAGGACTCTTTGTGCCAGCAACCATTCTTTATTACTAATATCATTTCTCTTGCTCATATACTCCTGAGGCTGACCAGACAGTAAGACCAAAAAAAATTGTTAGTACTACTGTCTCTATTTTTTCACGGCTTTTTTAATATACTAATTTAACTATATGATCAATCATAAAGTCATAATTTGTTCAGCAATTAGACTTAATTACAAGAGTAATTAGAGTTAATTACACTGATTGCAATGCATATTTCATCAATGAATTTGATTATGCCATCCCCCAGTAATAATCTTCACCTTTTGCTTCTCACATCATATTGGAACAATGAAGTTTACAGTGCTCAGATTCTCAAATTCATTTCATCAGCCCGTTAGACAACTTTAAAAATGAGTGGCTCCGAATGAGAATTTTTTATCTGTGCTGGGGGCTCTTTCAGGTTTTGTTTGCAATAAAATTGTAGATCAGGGGTTTTCATCTTTTTTAGGCTATTCGCCTCTTTGGTGAGAGAAAGAGAAAAGATGTAATTAATATAATTTAATTTAAAAATTGTAAATATTGATGTATAGAGTCATATACCTATTTTATTTTACCACGCACCATTATATAGCCTATTTTCTCTTTCGATCACATTGTTGTTGATAAAAGATTAATACAAACTCTTCTCCTATATATATATATTTTTTTTTCAAATCACATTTTACATAATTCTTAAAAACACTTCATTTAATACTTTTTAAATGTTTTACAGATGAGATTTTAGAGTTTGTCTGTCAGATTCTAATTGATTCTCTTTATTTCCAGTCTGTTCACAGTTCTCAAGGGGAGTTTATGCTATTTTTGGATTTTATGACAAGAAGTCAGTGAACACAATAACGTCGTTCTGCGGGACACTTCACGTCTCCTTCATCACACCAAGCTTTCCCCTGGATGGAAATCAGCAGTTTATCATTCAGATGCGACCAGACATCAAAGGTCCTCTCTTGAGTCTCATAGAGTACTACAAATGGGACAAGTTTGCCTACCTGTACGACAGTGACCGAGGTAAAGCACTGCACTGCATTATTCAATACCATATGAACATGAGATGCGTGGGTTGAAGATAAATAGTGATTTTTAAAATAGATATCACTAAAGTGTCTTGTTGCGTATGTGTTTTTAGGGATGTCATTATGGATTATGGCTGTTGTTTTCTGAATAGTTACACATATTTTAAGTATATTTTAAGGGAGCATAGCCTGTCAAAAGGCATATCTACAATAAAACACAGGCATGTTTTGCACCTTGAGCAAGAGTGGCAGGATCCTGTGGGCTACAGAATTATTAAAGGTTCATTTTGTGTTTGTTGGACCCACTGGCCTTTGTTTCTCAGCTTTCTATTTGCCTCAAGCATATCTGTCTCTCTCACTCTCCATTTTTTCAGTCTCCCTCTCTGTCTCACTCATTTTCCTCCCGCCCTCCCATTTCTTTGATGGTTGCGGAGGTTGAGAGCTTTGTGGCACAAATGAGAATGGTTGATGTGTCTCTCTAAGGATCGCGGTGTCATACATCTGTAATGGGGACGTTTTATTAACTGTGAGGTTGCTACTTTCAACTTCCCAGTGATGAGGATCAGTGCCATTTATAATTTATTAATATTAATTATGTATACATAACACAATGCCCACCCCACAAAAAAATCACCTTTGTGTGTGTTTTTGCATGCGTGCATTTGCGACTGTTTGCTTTTGTTGCGGGCTGAATCTGGCTGCATTATTTATTTCAGACCTGTGTGGTTGTGTGTGTGGTAATAAACGTGTGTCAAGGTGCATATTTCATCACCTGCCATACTAATTAGGTCAATCGACGCTGCATTCCCATGGCAACCATTGTGCTGTGTGTGTTATTAATGTGTCAACGTTACAGTGTGAGAGCAGCAGCACTGCGCCTGTGGTCATGATGCATTCCACTGGTGAGATTGTTCTGACATAAATGCAAACTTAACGCCACAACCAGTATTTCACTCCTCCATTTGTGCAAATAATCCTGAAGATTGAGGGTACATAATATATATATATTTTCAAATGATTTGCATGCTTTGGTATGTGAAACATAAGAACATAATTTTCAGAGTTTTTTAGTTTAAATCAGTATGACATAACACACTTACTCAGACATCACTTTCGGTCGCGTGTAAATGGAATGTACTGAATGATGATTTGTGAGTGATTTGCCGGTTTATAGTGGTACATCTGTGTGTCTGCGACCTTCATTACACTTGTGTTGTTCATAGAGGATTTGTTGACTGATAGTTTGAAAGAAGGTGGCTATGAAAAATAAAGGCTACGAAAGGGCAATAATAACAAATAAAAGCTATATGAAATATGTGTTTCTGTATTATTGTAGTTATTTGTATTTTTAAAGGAAAAAATAAACAAACTTGAATTTGGTTTCAAATTATAATCTGCTAATATTAACTTTTTTAGAAGTCTCTTCTGCTCATTTCATGAAGTCTCAAAGCTGCATTTACCTGATCAAAAATATAGTAAAACATGTAATGTTGTGAAGTATTATTAGAATTTATAATAACTATTTTCTATTTTAATATATATTGTAAAATGTAATTTATTCCTGTGATGGCAAGGCTGAATTTTCAGCATCATTACTCAAGTCTTCAGTGTCACATGATCCTTCAGAAATCATTATAATATACGGATTTGATGCTCAATAAACATTTCTTATTATTATCAGTTGTGCTGCTTGATATTTTTTTCAGATTCTTTGATGAATAGAAAGTTCAAAAGAACAGCATTTATTTTAAACTGAAATCTTTTGTAACATTATTAATACCTTTACTGTCACTTAATCACTTTTGTCCTTGCTGAATAAAAGTAATACAAGTATTTTATTCTTAAAAAAAAAAAAAACCTACTGACCTAAAACTTTTGAACGGTAGTTTACATTATAATGTAAATAATTATGGGGGAAAAAATGTCTGGAAAATGTGTAACTATCAAACCGAACTGGAATATGAGTTTATATTAGACAAAAAAAGTGACTTTGCCTTCACACACAACTGCATTTTACATTGGCCCGGATAACCTTCAAAGATAGAGGCATACACACTTGTTGTTGCATTAAATACATTGTGAATGTTTTAGTAAAGAAATGGCTTTGTGAATGTTTTAGTAAAGAAATGGCTGATGGGTTAATAAAGAGTTCATTCAAGCCTGATATTGAGCACTTTAGCAGGAAACAAATTCATAATTTATAACCCCGGAAAGCCTTTTATTTTTAAGGCTTAAAGTAACTGATGGCCAGAATGGTAGTTGTTGTGCTTATATAAATTGTGGAAAGATTCCTGCTAAGTGTTCGTTCATTGGCTGGCATGTGATGACATGGTGGATTCTTACAGCATGCTGGTTGCTTTCTAGCCTGGCTAACGTCAGATCTCTTCTCATTGAGACGTGCTCTGGGAACCACATGTTCTTTTTCTCGTATTTGAGGTGTGGTTTACGAATGCCCAGAGCTGTTTATTGGGCGCTACGAATGTCTATCAAATGCGCCTGTAAGTAGCTCATAGCCAATCGTTTCAATTATACCAGATGACGTATGTAGAGCGACAGAAATTCGACGAGGAAGAAGACGAAATAAACTTGCGTTCTAAACTACTTAGAACACTATCTAAGGCTGCATCGAAAGGTAACTTCACGTCTGCTGCCATGTTGGATCCATAGATATAAACAAACTGCTTCGGTGTGTCGCAGAGATGTCGTCATCGTCTTGCTGCTCCCTCCCCGTTCTGTGATTGGTTCCCTTTTTGAGGGGGAAATCTGGTCCATGGTGTCCAGGCTGCTTAGCAGCATGAATAAAATTGCGCTGCGCACATGGCAGCATGGGGAAACCCAGGCTAGTTGCTTTCTGCAATTCAATTGATCTCTTTAGATACTTTTTCATCACCCACCTGACAGAGATGCTAACATCTCTTTTGTAGTCAGTGTTGATGAGCACAGAAGTGAGTAAGTGACTGCAGCTGAGGGTCATTTCGTCACCCTGCCTACTGCCTATGTGCATCTGGCGTGGTGCTGTCCGTGGTCCTGGAGTGCATGAGACAAGGGACCCAGAGCGACACTGACACACACACACACACACACACACACACACACACACACACACACACACACACACACACACACACACACACACACACACACACACACACACACACACACACACACACACTCTCTAGTGCTTGTTAGATGGTGTGTTGTCTTAAGGGACAGGTGCATGACAAACAACAACAACAGAGAAATATGCTTACGACTGGAAACATACTAGAGCACCAGAATCCCTGTCTCAGCAGGTCAATAAAGTCAACTAAAGTTTGGATTGTGCTTTTCTTTTTTTGTTTTCTTTTTTTGTTTGAGCTTGAAGGATTTTAAAGACAGTCACTGATCCTTGTCTCATTGGACTTTATGTTAAAGTGTCTTATATAATCAATAAATGATTGGCTGTGCACAAAGACTAATTCTCCCTCACTGTATGACTCATCCATGACCTCTGCATAATTGGGATGGCTAATTAAATCAGCCAAGCACCTCTCACAATCTACAAAGATCCAGCTGTGTAGTGCTTATAAAGAGACAATGAGATTATGTAATGCAGTTGACAGCACAGTTCAATGAGGGAGACCCCATACCGGGAAACAAATAGACAGATATTGGACTATTATTCACTAAGGTTTCACTCATGTTTATGTAACAAAAAAACAAACAAACAAAAAAAAAAAAAAAACTACTGTTTAAAAGTTTGGGGTCAATAAGTTTTTTTTTTTATTAATACTTCAAATCAGCAAGTAAGCCTATGCATTAAACTGATGAAAGGTGACAGTAAAGACATTTATACTTTAAAGACTTTTGAACTTTATATTCATCAAAGAATCCTGATTTTTTTTATCATGGTTTACACAAAAAAATATTAAGCAGCACAACGGTTTTAAACATTGATAATAATAATAGTAAATGTTTCTTGAGCACCAAAATCAGCAATTGGCTTCTGAAGGATCGTGTGACAGTGAAGACTGGAGTAATGATGCTGAAAATTCACCCATCAGGCATTCCTAGATTCAGAAGTGATTTTGGAGTGTGCTGGAACAATAATGAACAGAAGTGCTATCATCTAATTTGCTCCTTAGTCTTTTAGTGACCCACATCAGGATTTCCTAGATTCAGAAGTGATTTTGGAGTGTGCCGGAGTAACAATGCATTTCAATGCTATCATCTCATTTGTTAGCGCTAATGGCCCTTACTAATGAGTTTTTAATCACTTATCTCCAAGAATAGCTGTAAGCTTTGATCCTCATGTCCCCAAGACACACATTTTACAAAGGTTAAACATTGGAGCCCACTGTGCCTTGCACTCCCTGAGATTTTACCCTTAACTACTTCACATACATGGTATTTCAAAAAAAAAAAATACACATATCTAGCATGCAAACACTCCCCTTACATTGACATGTACTTGTGTATAAACAAGTGCTGTAGCTATTATGCACGCTTAATTGATTGTTTTAGTTGTTTACCTCCCCTGTGACTGACAGAAATCAAAATGCCAATTTTAGAGTCGTATTATCTGTATCAAATCCTCCATGGAGTATTATTAATAATGCAACTGGCAACTCTGTTAAGCATGGAAAGAAATGGAAAAAAGTGACTGAATAAAAACAAAGACAGTTATTTATTATATTATATTATGTATAACCCCTGAATTGCTGCTTGCCATGAATATTGCAAAAACAGTGCTGACCTGATCACATTGTGGTTTCTGTCAGCCCTCGGGCGATACAACCCAAACAGTCTAAACGGTGTAGCAAATGCATTGCATAGTTCTTAACCACTTATTGTTAAGTCACTTATAAAGCAGTTTATAAGGGGTCTAATCGACATTTGGAGGTCTTTGTTTTCCTAATTTGTTCCTCTTCCTCATAATCAGGACTTACCACACTCCAAGTTGTGCTAGACACAGCAGCTGAGAAGAAATGGCAGGTGACCGCCATCAACGTGGGCAACATGAAGGACGAGAAAAAGGATGAAGCATATCGCTCACTCTTTCAGGACCTAGAAAACAAGAAGGAGCGGAGGGTCATCCTTGACTGTGAGCAGGACAAAGTTAAAGACATCATGGAGCAGGTATAGACATAAACACATGTAACAATTTAATATACATTTGGAACATTTCAGCTGAAAAACCTGCCTCATATTCACTAACAGCCACCAACCTGGCCAGGCATAATTAGCAGCAATGCAATAATTCATCAAAAGTGAAAGCACAACATTGATTATAATAAGAAATGTTTCTTGGGCATCAAATCGGCATATTATAATGATTTCTGAAGGATCATGTGACACTGAAGACTGGAGTAATGATGCCGAATATTCAGCTTTGCCATCACAGGAATAAAACAAATTTTAAAATATATTAAAATAGAAAACAGTTTTGTTATAATATTTCACAATATTACTGTTTTTACTGTATGATAAAATAAATGCAGCCTTGGTGAGCGGAAGAAAACAAAAACATAAAAAAATCTTACCAACCTCAAACTTTTAAATGGTAGAACATTTAAAGAAAAAGAAAGTGACAATCCAAAAGAAATGTGAAATGTTTGTGTTTATATAAATCTTAGATCTTAAATCTTATATACTGTAAGTCTAATAAGTCTACATAAAAACTATTAAAAAAAATAGATAATTAAAGCAACTAAGGACTAAGACTAAGAGCACCATAACTATGAATCATTAATTAGGCTGCACAAACAAATGTTGTTAGCGGGCAGAAAAGTCCTCATGAGATGGGTTTTTCATTCACTCGCTGCACCCTCAGGGAAGAGCTATTGATTTGTATTTAAGGCCTGCAGAAGTGTGTTTAACCAACCGCCAGAATCAATGCAACTGATCTTGGCTCTATAATATAGCTTCATCTACACACACACTCACACATATACATCACAAGTGCCTTGCCCTTATCACACACAAACTTCTGAAGCTGCTTTTATTTCAGTCCGTCTGTTTGACGGCAGTGTGGAGCAGTTCGCATTGTCTTGTCATGTCTTAAAAATATTATAATGGCTTAGATGTTAAGTGCAGTTTTATTTTGTTTATTTTTATCTCATTAATTTGATGAGTTTCATTATTCTCTTTGCAGGTGATAACTATTGGCAGGCATGTGAAGGGATATCACTACATCATAGCAAATCTGGTAAATGATCTGAAATGGAACACTACCGAAGAAAAACATATGACGATGAGAAAATTTTTTTTTAAACAAAATTGCTGAGAAAAACCATGTCATGTTTTCAGGGTTTTGTGGATGGAGATCTTTCAAAAATCCAGTATGGTGGATCCAATGTATCAGGCTTTCAGATTGTGGATTTCGATGACCCCTTGGTGTCCAAATTTGACCAGCGCTGGGAAGCTCTGGAGGAAAAAGAATATCCTGGAGCAGACAGCAAAATACGGGTGAGATCCCGGTTTGTGTCCGTCCATTAATTATTTTATTTCAGACAGCTTTGCTAAATTGGATTAAAAAAGATGTTCAGGTAATTGCTACATGAACATAAAATGTCTTCATTTAAATGCCTGTATAGTTCAGGCCATTTAAAGGACAAGCTTGTTAGTCAATTTGTACTCCAGATAAAATGTGGTCTCATCTGTCTTCTCACCAAGACAAAGTAGGTGTTTAATTTCCTGGGACTGAAATCAAGTGTGTCATTCTTACATTACTAACGGATCCTGAATATGAATTGAACCTACATTAAGGCAACAAACAGAATACAGAATTTAAATGTATGTGAGTAGAATTCAAATGTAATGAAATTCAAATATACCTGCTGTTATTCTTTCAGAGACGGCTTCACCAAATACATGTTAAAGTAAAAGCATATGGCTTTGCCATGTGTTATTCATTTCAAATATAATTCTGGACCACAAATTACATTTTGAATTGCTACACCACCTTCAGATTTTTTTTCCTGATAACTAACTCATTGTTATCTCTCTCTCTGTATCCAGTACACTTCAGCACTGACATATGACGCGGTTCAGGTGATGACTGAGGCCTTCCGCTATCTGCACAAACAGAGAATTGACATCTCTCGTCGAGCTAACAACGGAGACTGCCTGGCTAATCCAGCTGTACCATGGGCACAGGGGGTTGAGATAGAGCGTGCCCTAAAACAGGTGACAAGTCACCACGCCACCCTGCCATACGATGAGCACAAAGAAATTTATAGAACTATTTTAATTACAATTTTATATTTGTTAAATATTATTAATAATAATCATATCTAATTAATATGTTATTAATAATTCTAATTGATTAATTTTTCGGAACACTATATAAAATGTTTCTATTTCACATTTAATTTAATCTCTAAATAATGTTTGATAAAAAATGTTGAACAGAAAACAGAGCTTCTTAATATTGGGTCTTAAATATGTTTTTAAAATAAACTTATTTTTTTTATTTTTTTTATTCCCATGATTAAATACTATTTTGATGCCCATTTTAGATATTTCATCTTTCTTAGAAAAAAAAGAAAGGAAACAATTCCTCACTGTCATATCTTTTTCATGCAGGTGAGAGTTGATGGTCTCACTGGTAACATTCAGTTTGACCAGTATGGAAAGAGGGTGAATTACACCGTCAATGTCATGGAACTGAAAAGCAATGGGCCAGTTAAGGTAAGACTCTGTTCTAAGAAAAGTATATGGACAGAAAAGCATGCTTTATCATTTCAAATAAGTCATAAGATACTCACAAATGCCTCTCTTTTTCAGATTGGCTATTGGAATGAAGTTGACAAAATGGTCGTGACAAAGTCTGATCTCTTCCCAAATGATACAATGGGGCTGGAAAACAAGACTGTGATTGTCACCACCATTCTAGTAGGTTTCACTTGTGGTTTTCCATGCTATTATGCTGTTCTGTTGAAATATGTGCACTGTAGTAAAAATGGGCACGGCTCTGACAAGGTGTTCCTTGCTGTCGCTCTCAGGAAGCGCCGTATGTAATGCTAAAGAAGAATGCTGACCTTTTTATGGACAATGAAAGATATGAGGGGTACTGTGTGGACTTGGCAGCTGAAATAGCAAAGCACTGTGGATTTAAATATCAGCTGAAAATAGTGGAAGATGGCAAATATGGAGCTAGAGATGCAGAGACGAAGATCTGGAATGGAATGGTTGGAGAACTGGTTTATGGGGTAAGAACGGTTTATTTATTAAACTTTCAGAGTTGAGCATAATTGACAAGTAACTGCTGCTGGTCTGAAAAGTAGTCTTAACCATGATGAGCATAAATATTTTTCTTTGATAAAACATTTTTCAGTTCAAACAATATCATTAAATTAAATCTCTTTCATTTTAGAAAGCGGACATAGCAGTGGCTCCATTGACTATCACATTAGTCAGAGAAGAAGTCATCGACTTCTCGAAGCCATTCATGAGTTTGGGCATTTCTATCATGATCAAGAAGCCTCAGAAGTCCAAGCCTGGAGTGTTCTCATTCCTGGACCCTCTGGCCTATGAGATCTGGATGTGTATCGTGTTTGCCTACATCGGCGTGAGCGTGGTGCTTTTCCTGGTCAGTCGTTTCAGTCCATATGAGTGGCACACAGAGGAATATGAGGACGGCCAGATCCAGACCAACGAGTCAACCAATGAGTTTGGGATTTTCAACAGCCTTTGGTTCTCTCTTGGAGCTTTTATGAGACAAGGCTGTGATATTTCACCAAGGTTTGTTTTTGACTTATAAGTTCTTTATATTTCTACATGCCATTTTTTCAAGAAATGCTGCTTTTATAAAGGCACATGCATTTTGGTCGAAAGATATTATTTAAGATAAATTATTAGTTACATCTATATGCTGAAATTCATAAATATACTACACTTTTAAATTAAGATTAAACATTATATATTGAGATGTTCATTATTCATTATGCATGACGCATACTCATCTAAGCAGGCAAAGCAAATTCTACCTAGCAGCTATTTTCACAAATACCTTAAATTATCATTAGTGAAGCTTCTGTTCAGACATCATGTTGCCTTCAAAAACCTTAGTCTAACTCTTACATACTGTAAATATCTTTTCAGAGATAACACAAGATGTCACAGTTTCAACAATACAATGAGTTGCATGTCATGGAAAATATGTAAAATTTGCAAAATTTTGTTAAAACATTTATATGGTTGAGTTTTACATCGATCGCAGTTTGCTTTCAATGTAGCCTGTTAGCTGAGAATACAATTTTTGAACTGTGATCATGATCTCATGTCTTTTTTTTTATCAGGTCTCTTTCTGGCCGCATTGTTGGAGGTGTCTGGTGGTTTTTCACCCTGATCATAATTTCATCCTATACGGCTAATTTGGCTGCCTTCCTAACAGTGGAAAGGATGGTGTCTCCAATTGAGAGTGCAGAGGACTTAGCAAAGCAAACAGAGATTGCTTATGGAACTTTAGATTCTGGTTCAACGAAAGAGTTTTTCAGGGTAAGACACCCATTTTCTTAATTCCCATGTAATCCAGATGCCTACTTTTTCTTTACTTTTTCATTTGCAATTATTTTTTTATTTTTTTACTGTATATATAATGTATGATTGTTTTAAATATGACTGATGAAATAGCACATACTTTTAAGTTTGAGTTTAAGAGGCTAAGATAAAATGCACAGCTAAATAATAAATTGCTTTAGTTACAGTAATTTGAAAAAAAAAAAAGTTTGGCATGGCCATTTTAGTAACAAAGTTTGTTAACATTATTTAACTATATTGTTTATGATAAAAAAAATTAAGAATAACTCTAAAGCATGTATTAACGAACATTTCCTAATAAATTATTAATATCAAAAGTTGTTTCTGGTAATATTTTTTAATGCACCTAAGCTGACACGAACAGCTGTATTAACAAACTAACAAGAACACAAATGAATGAATACTGTAACAAATGATTTGTTTGTTAGTTAATTTTAGTTAACCAGTGGGACCTTATTGTAAAGTGTAACTAAGATTTAACAGAGTTTACGTAATCATTTTTTCTCCAGCGTTCCAAAATCGCTCTTTTCGACAAAATGTGGACATACATGAAAAGTGCGGAGCCCTCAGTATTTGTTAAGACGACAGCAGAAGGTGTTATGCGGGTGAGGAAGTCCAAGGGGAAGTATGCCTATCTGCTGGAGTCTACCATGAACGAGTACATCGAGCAGCGCAAACCCTGTGACACTATGAAGGTCGGAGGGAACCTGGACTCCAAAGGCTACGGCATCGCCACCCCCAAAGGATCCTCATTAAGGTGGGTGGAATAGTATAACAATGTGTCCAATGTTGTTATAGTATCCCACCTACCCTGATGTAGCTGTGCTCATGTGTCCTGGTTTGTATAAAAGAGATAGATGTAGTAGCTGGATACATTAGAGCCAAATAAGTCAAAGATTAATAATCTTTTTTTTTTTAAAGAAAGAAAATATTTATCTTATCAGATTTTTTTACAAATTTGAAAAAAAATATGAATACTTCATTATTTATATCTTACATATATGAATACCTCCTTATTTAATAAATATATATAATATATTTTTTTTTTATATCTTAAAGATATACATTATATTAGTGCATTTTTTCATGCTTTGAATTCAAGTTTAACCGAATGCTAATCTATAGAGATATATCTTTGAGATTTTGTATTTTAAGTGTTGTGTCTCAGTTTTGTCTTTTGAATGTTTTAAGGTTTTGCCTAATATCCTCTCCTATCATGTCTCTCATCTTTCTATATTCATTAATTATTGCTGTCTTTGCCTATTTCTAATAATGTAATGATTGCTGAAATGTTTTTACCAAACCCTTGCAGTACACATTTTTCGTTAAGAACATTAACAAAGATGTGCTTTGAACCTCCAAATTGGCAATCAAACTAAATTTAGCCATATTCAAGGAACAGGTGGCACTGCTTGGGTTTACCTATGTAAATGTATTTGAAGATATGCTGATATTTGAAATGTATTTCATAATGCCATCTCTCAGCCTTATTAGAGACAGTCTTCTTTTAGTGGGATTCAATTTCTCCTCCTCCTGTGAACAGCAACCAATCTGGACAGATTTAAGAATTGGGTGGGCGGGCCTTAGAAGAAGATTGAATTATATATGATGAAGATATAACCAGCTTTTATTGCTGTTCTGCTGTCCTTCTTCAAGTAATGTTACTTGCAGGCCACTGCTATTAGTTATGGATGTGAGTACTGCGTTAAACGTCTCTATTCACGGCACTCTGAGCCACCTTTATCAGTTAAACTCACCTAAAGTACATTTAACTGATGATATTAGTTGATTTGACTTATATTTGCTAACAGCTTCATATTTTGAAAGGGAGGAGATATGATTTCTTCTTACTTGTTTAAATGCTGAAAACAGAGAAAAGCAATCAGCAGGTTTGAAAGAGGACCATTGACAATTGCTAAGTTGGCTCACCCTGTCTTACAAGTTATGTTTTATCGTTTCAAGAAATGCGGTTAACCTCGCAGTACTAAAACTGAATGAACAAGGCCTGTTGGACAAATTGAAAAACAAATGGTGGTACGACAAGGGAGAGTGCGGCAGCGGGGGAGGTGATTCCAAGGTCAGCCCCAGAGAGCAAAGTGATGGGTAACTCAATGCAACACTCAAGTAAGCAGCAAAACCACACAGGAACCACAAGTCCAAAGGCGGACATTTTCTTCAACACTGACAGGTTAAACATTGCTAACCATTGCCAGAGGACACACACATAAACATAATAGCCACTGGTATTCTGATTGGTTATTGTGTGCAGTACACATCGCTGTTGTCCTTGCTGCTTACTTCAGGCGATACGTTAATGCACATCTGGCTCTGCAAAACTTGCATTTGCTTAGGCCAAATGGCGCATCAACGTCATAATCGCTATGGCAATAAAGAAAAGAGGAGAGAAAAGGTGAAATCTAAGAGAAAGTTGAATGTAATAATAACATAAAATAACATTGATAATGTTATTTATGTTATTTCCCACGTGAAGAACGCCAGTAAACCTTGCAGTATTGAAACTCAGTGAGCAAGGCACCTTAGACAAGCTGAAAAACAAATGGTGGTACGATAAAGGTGAATGTGGAGCCAAGGACTCTGGAAGTAAGGTTAGTCGCTGCAGGTTCTATGTGATCAAGCACATTTTTGATTAGTGGGAATTACCCATATTTTAAATAATAATGACTAAAAAAAAAAAACGATTTTAGACAGACAATGCACAGACAAGCATGAGATGCCTTGGTGAGATTCTTTGACTAATGCCTGCAGAGCTACTAATATCTGGTACCATCCACTGAGATTTAAAAAGTAATGCATGCCACTTATGCCATATGCACCTTTTGTAATATCTGTACCATAATCAGTGGTCTCCTTCCAGCTTCTAAATCTGAGAATCACAGATCCTGCTATTACTTGCAGGCCTGAGCTGTGCCAAGTTTAGAATTGCAGTTCTCAGACATTCATATCCAGCACATACAACGAAAGACTTCAAATTGTTCCAGTACAAACATGATTTCTCTCAGGTCATTTGTAGGACCATCTACAAGGGTGTCCAAGATTCTTAAATGTCTTTCATAGTGTGTTAAGCTGTTTGGTTGTGTTTTGTCGATTGTTGTATTGTCTTAGTGTGCTTTATTTCGATGCTTATTGAAATATTTATATGTACATTGTTTGAAAACTGCTTTGCCATGTTTGCACTTTTATAATACAACAAAAATGGGAATATAAAACAGTACACTCTCTGCAACAAGGCATAGGTTGTTTTCATAGCCATATATAGTCAAAGTATATCTCCGCTTCAGGGTTGTAACCACCATAGGCAATATTCAAGTTAGCGGTTGATCAATTTTGGTACGTCTAGTTCTTAAAATTTCACCTTTGGAACCCCAATTTATTGCTATTATTGGACAGATTGTTAAAAAAAAAAAGTGCTTTGTGTGGTAACATCTAAATTAACAGGTAAAGTCAAATCCATCTGCATATGGTTAGACAAACAAACTTAACAAAATACATTTTTAAAGATTTTATTATTATTATTTAAAAAGGTTAAATAGTTAAATACATATAATTCAATTATTTTAATTATTATGTTACATTTTAAAATTCAAGGTTAAAAAAAGGAAGCTATATCCTTACAGGTAACAGTGCAAACAAGAAATGAATTTTCACAAAAGTAAGCTCTATATCTGTCTATGTGTCGTGTTTTATGCGTGGTCATTCTGTGCACAGTACAGTACACTAATATTTGAAAAGAATATCTAACTGACAGCCCCTAAATACCTTTTTGGTAGGTGTGTATGTGTGTCGATCTCCTGTCTTTTACCCACAATGCCCTTCATCTGCTTCCCTGTGTCTAATGCTATGCCTTCCATTCAGATGCCTCTCTTGAGCATCCCTTTAAATGGTCCTGTAGGCTTTCTTACACAAGCATAATTCATATCACAGCTAAGCATAGCACATTAACCCTTGCTATAACTGTGAATTCAACAAAGAAATAATATTTACTACAGCCATTAGCATGTGGGAAATGTAAGGACTGTGATTTAAAACCACATTGCTGGTTTCGTATGTAACTTTCAAGTCAATGTTAAAGGCTTTAGTAAATCCATCCCATTTGAGCAGAATTGTTGAATGCCCCCATTCGCATCGCTTCAAGGGCACATTAACCAATAGCGCATTCTACTTAGCACAGTTATTGTTTTAACATTACTGTCCTGAGCTGTGCATTTGTATCCACATAGACGTAAAACTGCCACTTTAAATATTCTCTTGTTTATGCATATAAATGCTTATTACAGATATGTTGTACTTTCCCTGACCGCTGACCCGTGTCTCATGTGCATTTACAGGAGAAGACCAGCGCTCTCAGCCTGAGCAATGTGGCTGGGGTCTTCTACATCCTAGTGGGCGGCCTGGGCTTGGCCATGCTGGTGGCCTTGGTCGAGTTCTGTTACAAGTCCCGAGCCGAGGCCAAGCGCATGAAGGTGGCAAAGAATGCACAGAATATTAATCCCACTTCCTCGCAGAATTCACAGAATTTTGCCACTTATAAGGAAGGGTACAACGTATATGGGATCGAAAGTGTAAAAATTTAAGGGGGTAGGATACGCGGCCGTCATTCCAATCTATCCCCGTGCACGCTTCTTTTGGCTTCCATCTGTTCCATTCCCTGAATGTTCTATTGAATGAGGAGGTTTGGACCGTAAAGCTGGATCGTATGTACTGGTGTTCTTAGTGAAAAAATAACAGAAAAAAAACTTGACTTCTCCCCATCCACTGCACATATATTGGAGAGAAAAGTTTTTTGGACATCCCATGTGATCCCATTTTGTTCCGTCAACCCCATTGTCATGTATGAATGTTTTTGTTGTTGTATCGCCCGTCTCCCTCATTCCCTGCCTGCGATATGATTTTCTGAATGGTGTTTGCTCGTAACTTTGCTCCACATTTTCAATGTTTTTTACACCACATCAAATTCACATCTGCATTTTCAACTAAACATTTTAAAAATAAGACTGAAGCCCTTTTGTGGGATACGCTCTAACGTTCTGCCGTCTCTCTGTTTGGTGTGCGTGCGTGGATGTTTGTTTCTCCGTTTGCGTCTGGGCGTGTGTTCCAGGTGACCTTTTCGGACGCTATGAGGAGCAAAGCGAGGCTGTCTGTAACTGGAAGTACTGGCGAGAATGGACGTGTGATGAGTCCTGAGTTTCCCAAAGCAGTACATGCGGTGCCCTTTGTTAGACCTGGTGTGGGAATGAACGACAGTCTGACTGATCTCTCCTGATGGATAAGAACCTGTCGAGTGCCTTACACAATGGTTTTCAATAGAGCGCGTTCTATTCTCTTTCCTGTCGCTTTCTCCCCTCTCTCGTCTGAATGGAAGACGGAGGCTTCATTTGATGTCATAAGAGACAGAATCCTTTCTTGGCCCTTTATAACAAAAAATGCACTCTCCTATTGGAAATACACCGACTGAGATAAAGATGCTCGATAAGCGAGCTGATGACATCTACCCCTTGTAACGGATATTTTTGACAACAAACTTGAAACTCACAGAAGCTCTGAGCGGGAAAGAAAGAAGTCAATAAAGTCTGTCTGTTTTCGTAGCTGACGCCATCCGATGTCAATTTCGGCTCAAGCACACTTTACCATTGTCTGCTTCAGGATGTGAAACGTCTTTTTCTTAATAAAACAAACAAACAAACAAAAAACTCTATGAAAAAGTATTTTTATGTATTTTCACAGAAATGGCTTTTAAATAAACCTGCTTACATACCAGTTAATTAAAGCTGTAAATCATAATCTCGACATACTTTTAAGAGCTTAGCTACTAGTTTCACATTTTAATGCCAAATATGTTGCTTATCTTGTAATTTATTAGTCCTTTTCTGATATATTCATTAACATTTTGGTGTTAATATGAAATATCTAGCAATGCTTGACATTTGAAATTTGTTTGAAAAGTGGGTGCCGCAGTTATGTTCTCTTACTTTCATCGACTTGTTTGGTTTCAAGAATCTGTTTGTATTTTCTTGTACACCAAGAAAATCAGGGTAGCGGTTAAAATATAAAAAAAAAGAAAAAAAGTGTCTACAATATGAACATAACAAAAAAGGAAAATGTTTAAAAAAGTACCTATTGTATTGTTGCATATGTTTTGCTGTGAAATGAATAGAAGCATACACGTCAACAAAATGCTCTGTTAAAAATGCCAAATAATTAAATGTGCCAAAATTATTGATAAATATAGCCTAGTCATATATTAATCTGTCATCAATGTGAATGTAGTCAATACATTCTGTAAGTTTTGTTACTAAATGTACAGTTGGATGGTATACACAGTGATTTATCAAGGATTGTTTTTCTTTCTTTCTTTTTTTTTGTTTTTTTTTTGTTAGGATTCACACAATATGGCTTTTTAAAATGTTCACTCTGCATCTTGAATTTGTTTTCCGAGCATCTAGTTTTAATATATTCTTTCATAAAATATGAGAAATTCCATATTACAGGCAAAAACATCTGTGCTTATTCTTCAATATTTAAGATACCTATCTCAATTCTCATTTTGTTTGATAATGATAACGATTCACAGTTTACTATCTTACAGTTAAATGACTATTTCCTATAAAAGCAATGGCAACCGTAACAGTTAACACTTGATATTGCAATAAGCCAAGATTAAAAAACAAGAGATGTCACCAAAAGTGAGAGAACATTTGTAAACTTAGATAATTGTCACAATTATGTACAGTTTTGAATGATTTTTATTAGTCCTTTTCTTCTCTCACTTCTTCAGCCTTTTTCTCCTCAGTCTTTCGCACTAGACTGGGAGACAGATACTGGATCGATTGGTTTTGTCATGATATACTTAATATTAGTTGAACAAGTCCATGTAATTTTAAGGACCGCTCTCTCTACCATTTTGTAAATGAATGTGTGCCAACTTGTTTATTTTTGGGATTCTTTCTAAATAAAAGCTGACTAATATTCTTATGTTTTGATTGCAGTTTTTCAGTGACCAAATAGATTATGGCATCATTTTACTTGTACCACAGTTTCACAGACTTAGTCTGCTCAGACTGCTCAGTCTTAAAATCCCCCTGTGGTGAAAATCAAGCTGTTTATATGTCTATGTGGTGTTTTAATATGCTTTAAGACAAACCATGTGCAAATTCATAAGTCAACACCATTGCTGAATATTTTCTCCTTAAAACTGCAGTCTCAAAAACGCGGTTTGAAATCGATGGTGTTTCTGACGTCACAAACTACCTTGTAACCAATCACGTCAACGTGTGATCGTCAATCAGTGGATCTCTGAGTTGGTGCGAGTGAGTGGAGGCTGGGCTAATTTGCATATTCATAGAACCGTACTAAATGAGGCAAGGGTGTAGAGTTACATTCAAGCTATTTTAAGGCATGAATAAGAAAAAAAAATTCAAGGAAAAAACATCTAAATATGTCATTCTGATGATCAAAGATGAGTTTTAAGGGATAAAATTACAGGAGGACTTAAGTTCTGTCTTAGCATGTAGTGCAAGAGTTTGAGGTAACAGAGCTTCATAGATCTAATTTTACAGAACATTTCGAGTCATCTGAGAAGTACTAATCATTTTGAATAAAAAGTAATTTTAGCATGATTCTTTTTAAAGTGTTTCCAGTAATCACTGTCAAAATGATTCAATCAAACACAAAGACACAATCAAGGATTTCATTCTTTCCAATAGATAATTCATGAAGTGATTTCCACTCATTCCTTGTTGCTTTGGCAGTGATTTGAACGTGTCTGCTAGCTGATAGGAAATGAGAGGTGTTTTTGATCATAAATAATCATGCTGTGACGCATTGGTGTTAATGAATGTCACACATTCTGAGATGACAGATATCCTCCCCCTGCTCTTCATACATAATCCCCCTTCCATCTTTGCAGCCCATATGGTGCCTAGCACTTCTGGAGACATCCATTTAATATTTCATCTAACATTTAGTCTCAAATAATTAAAGGCTCTTTGGGCTTTTAAACAGGGGCATGTAATGAATTGCAGGGCAGTTTAGAAATGAAGTGTCTAATTTCTATCTAATTTCGAATCTAATAGAAAATCTAATTTCACATCATCATCTGAACTTTATGTTCCCTGTATTTCTGAAGATTCTTGATGCAAAACAAAATAGCTTGGGACTTTCTGTTTCCGTTCCTTTATACTGGGTTTCCAAACAATGCCCCCTGCTCATTTTTCTATTAGACCAAATTGCATTTATTTTGACATCTAGCAGCATGGATGCAATAGTGTCTGAAAAATAGGACAGTTTTCAGTTTTATTAGTAAGTGTTTGGTCATGTGATCTCAACATGGTGGCCCCATCAGTGTTAATCTTTTCGCCGAAAGCAGTGGCAAAAATGTTAATTAACAAAAAGAATTATTTAAGGTTAATTTTGAAAAAGACAAGTAAACTGCTTAATTTAATACATAAAATATGAATATGGGTCAGGGATACACATCACACCAACTTATCAAGGCGGAAGTCACTGCAGAATGAGTGGCAGTGTTGGTGTTCAGCTTGATTGCTGCTAAAAACACACAAAACACGTGGGAAAAATAGGAAAGAGGAATATAATCAACAAGAAATCTGAGCTATCTTTTTACAGACTTCCGAAAGCTACAGAAAAGAGAAGGCAATGGATCGCTGCAATTCACAGAAACAACTGGCAGCGAAACGCACAAAATGTAGTTGCCATTTTGTGTCAGATGTTGAATTCTAGGGTAAAATGTAAAAAGTTAGTTTTATAGTAACAAAGAATTGTGAGAATTGGACCCAAATTTAAAGTGTGACCAAAATGTTATACTCTTTATATAAAAACAGTATAAATAATTGGTAAGACTTACAACGTGTCCTCAAAAGACCTTCAAAGATGCATTACAAAGAATAAAGCAGTCATCCGATACAGAGACAAAAGGAGGGATAGCCGTGGTTATATCTACATCAGTCAGAAAATACTGACCTTTGGGTTATCTCCAGCATTTATGAGTCATTAGGTCAATGATAAGACAGGGGGTTAGTGGGCTAAACTCAAAAACCCATTGCCATGTCTAAGATGACTATCTGTGCTTCAGCTTCCCCTTTTTGCAACTCAATCAAAGCCGTCATTGATAAAGTCAAGCACAGCACAGCTAGATGACAGCAGGAGGAACAACAGGACTGCCCTGAATATGCCAGTGCAGTGGAGACATCAATACCTCATACAGTCTCACCTTTCATCTCGCTACTCTCATAATGAAGCCCCAGAGCCATTTCCTGGGGTTTGCAGAGGAACCAGAGAGTGGGCTGCAAGAACACGATTACAATTTTATGAAAACACATGCATTAAAAGTGGAATTATGTGGGACATAATTGGGGCAAGAAAATTTACAGCAGTAATCCTAATAATCCCAAATTCAAAAATGTGATTGTGCTTTAAATAATACAGCAATTCACTGCATAATTTATATTACAAGCTTTAGCAAAATACATGTAAATATTTCTGTACGTACGTACATATTCATAAGGATGAACTTATGTTTCTTTCCAAAATACAAAAGGTTGACGAAATGATTCCCTACATCAGTTAACCAGCAGTATGATGTAACATGACCTTAATATCTCTCCATCTAGAACGGTAAAAGATCATTTTGATTGACGGCTCATTGGATTACTTTGAATTCACAATTTTGCCCTAGCAATGAATTTTGCATATGTCACCCAGACGAGGAAAACTACTTTGATATTAGGGTCAGTGGCCAAAGTCTCATTACAAAATCATTTGTATTCATCCACTAAAATATTTCCATTTCTCCAGTCCAGAGATGTGATTCATCGGGACAAACTCTGTTCTAGTTGTACGGTACTATTCAGATCAAATTATTCAAAAACAAAAAAAAAAAAAAAACCTTCAAGGATAATAGTTGAATTTTATGTTTTATAATCACTTATTAGCATTCTGGAATACTTAATCAATCGCAGCATTCAGTGGTCAGACGCCTTCCAGGCCCTTCCACAAATCCGTTAGTGAAGGTCTTTTCAAGGAAATCATTTAATCGTTTATGGTCATGTGACCCACCCGAGTTCTCACGATTCATTTTAAATCTAGAGTTGGAATTTACATATAAACTGAATAATTCAAGTTGGTTTGTTTTGTTGTGATATATTACATTTCCGTTAAGCATTTCATATTGTAAATAAAAATAAAAATAAAAATAAAAAAATTCATGGGTAAGATATGTGTTTAATGCTTTATGTGTTTAATGCTTAACTTATAAAGTTAAGAGCAGATCGGGAACACACACTGTGTTTTCATGTTTTATGGAGACTTTCCATAGACATAATTATTTGTAGTATTGTTGAACTGTATATGCTATTAACCCTACCCCTAAACTTATCCAAAACAGAAAACTTTCTGCATTTTTACATTTTCAAAAAAACATCTTTTAGTATGATTTATAAACCAATAAATGTCCCCACAAGGACAAGGATTTCGGATATTGCCATCTTTGTGGGCACATTACCGGTAATGTGCTCTGTGTGAACGTGGAATGAAGATTACCGGTATGATCACGTACGAGGTCAGAATGTGCTGACGTAAGAAGTCTGCTTTGAGCCGATCATAAATTTCTTATAGAGATGACATGATTACTCAGCACTGTTTACAGCACTGCTTTTTAATAGGTTTTCTATTAAAATATGCTCAAGATGTGCTCGAGACTCAGCCATTTCTTTCATTCAACAGCATTTGTGGCTCGGCGGTTGGGTGTTTTTAAGAGCAAAAACACACTGTTTGATCATACCCTTATGCCTTTCACTCAGACGTCACATTTTTTTGTCAAGAACAGACAGTGAAACTAAAGTGCTTCTCCTCATGCGGGTGGCTAATGGCGCACTGTTAAAAGATCCCTTCCGATGACTGACATCACAGAATTGTGAATGGTCTCTTACCGGTAAAAAGCCAGAACGCCATTGCATGTGTGAACAGCATATTTGTGTATTTACTGGTAAAGTCATTCTGGCAATTTTACGGTAATTTAGCGGGATTGCTGTGTGAAAGGGGTTATTGTCTGTTTAACTCTCGTAAGGAGCACCCATAACGCTTCTTCTGACGGGAGATACTGGATCCACGCAAACAGGTACTGGAAAACATACAGTCAAATCCGAGAGGTTCTGGCAGGTTCCGACACAAATTAAGCATAAAACTATAGACTCTATTTGGCCTGGTTGAGATGAAGTGTCAATATTCAAGATATGGAAGATGGATATCTTACCAGATTCCCCTTCAAAAAACTTGATAAGTTGATGCGATATGTGTATCCCTGACCCATAATTCAGTTGGGAGATGGTTTCACAGTAGCCTACACTAGCAGCCCTGTCTGAAAGTTGCAGATGGCATCTGCTTTTGACATGTGACATGAAGTCTATTCTCTGTAGAGCTGACGTAGGACACACTGCTGAAAGCTCATCTTCATTTCGTTTTTCTCAAGGCTATCTTCAAACAACAAAAGAAAAATTCAGATTTTTTTTTTCTCTCTTGCGGTAATGGGTTGGGATTCTGCACAGAAGGGAAAAAATAGAACCTGTTATCCCCTGGCTGTGTTGTCATGGAAACAGCATTGGCTGTGCTCTTTCCTGTGTGAAGAACAGGATGCCGTTTAGCATGTGGGATCTGAAGATGTTGTTGTAATTGATTCATGTCTTTGTCACCTTTACAAGTCACAAACACATGTCTACAACTACTGATTGGTGTGATCTTTGTACCTCAAAACCACAGAGGCACTAGCTGAGGTAGTCATGCAACATACTAATTTGTGCCGAAGTTCAACTAGTGTTTGCCGCCTTACACTGCATGAGTTTCTATGGCAACCACTTACATGCAGTGATTATTCAGCTCATCCAGAGATTCTCTACTGTGCAAGGGTATTAATGTGCTTTATGTAACTGAGTATGTTGTGATAGAAACCACAAATATACCTTTGAGTAGCACAGACAGAGAATTAAAACACACTAATGCAGTACTCTCAAAATGTACAAAAAAGGCACTTTAATCTCTTGATTGAATTGCTTTCAGATGAAATGGAGTTAGAAATTGAGCATGGATACAGCTCTCTATATCTAACAGATTGTATAAATGTGATTGAGTTACTTATATTAAGTCAAATGTGGTACAATGGACAAAATGGTCAGACAGACAGTCTCTTTTGAATAGTCAGCAGAAGGGAGTGGGTGATCTCCAGTGCTTTAATGTCCCACATTATTCACGCTCACTTACACCCCCTCACAGACAGAGCAGTAAAGTTAAATGGTGTGTCTCTCTGAGAGGGGAGATATGCGTCTCTTCTATGACTGAAGAAATGGCTGAGAGTAGGCTATGAGTCACTGCTCCTTAGCATTACATAAATAAATAAATATGTAAATGAAAGCATTAGTGTGATTCAATAATTTTCCTCATGGGTCTTTTCGAGTGTTTATCTAGAGTGGTATTACAGGCAACAGGAAGAACATAAAAACAAGCATGTGCGAGCAATTAGTTTTTGCTTGTGTAATCTCATGTTTGTCGTAATCAACTCACTAATCCGGTTTAATTCTGATCCCGAGAATACTTGAGGCCAAGGGCAAAGTGAGGTGTGAGGTTGATGTATGAGACGTGGCAGGACCTAAGGCCTCTGTTCCATACATCTGTTCATTCCCCATTTCCGCATCTGGTGTCTCTCTCCCTCTGTCCATCTGTGCAAAAAAACATAATATAGCCTTTAGTCAGAATTCATAGATATGACTTTCAAAGCCTCATTAACCGAAGAATACATAGAATCAATTAAAATCACATTTTCGAGAGAACTGTTTAATAAAGAAAATTAAATAATTAATTACAATTGGTAAGATTTTTTCTTATGTTTTTGAAAGAAGCCTCTTATGCTCACCAAGGCTATTTATTTGATAAAACAGTAATATTGAGACATATGAATACAATTAATACAAGTTTTCAATTTTCATACATTTTAAAATGTAATTTATCCTGTGATGGCAAAGTTGAATTTTCAGCATCATTACTTCAATCTTCAGTGTCACAAGATCCTTCAGAAATCAGTCTAATATGTAGCCTGGCTAACGTCAGACCTCTTCTCATTGAGACGTGGTCTGGGAACATTAATTTTCTCGTATTTGAGGCGTGGTTTACGAATGCCCAGAGCCGTTTATTGGGCGCTACGAATGTCTATCAAATGCGCCTGTAAGTAGCTCATAGCCAATCGTTTCAATTATACCGGATGACGTATGTAGAGCGACAGAAATTCGTCATTAACTATGACAACAAATTCTAAACTACTTAGAACACTATCTAAGGCTGCATCGAAAGGTAACTTCGCATCTGATGCCATGTTGGATCCATAGATATAAACAAACTGCTTCGGTGTGTCGCATAAACGTCGTCATCGTCTTGCTGCTCCCTCCCCGTTCTGTGATTGGTCCCCTCGCTGAGGCGAAAATCTGGTCCATGGAATCCAGGCCGCCTAGCCGTGTGAATAAAATCGTGCTGCGCTCAAGGCAGCATGGGGAAACCCAGGCTATCTAATATGCTGATTTGGTGCGAAAGCATTTCTTAATACTATAAATGTCGAAAAAAGTTGGGCTGATTAATAGTTTTGTGGAAACTGTGATACATTTATTTCAGGATTTTTCTGAAAGTTCAAAAGACATTTTAAGTAACGGATAATCCATGGCTAGCTGTGCAGCAAACAATTTTAATGCACGACGTGGAGGCAACGAACCCCTCAACGCAAGGTGGACCATGCTATACCATGGTAATTTGCCAGCATTGACAACTTAAAGGGTTAGTTCAACCAAAAATGAAAATTACACCATGATTTACTCACCCTCAAGTCATCCAAGGTGTAGTATATGACATTCTTCTTTCAGACGAATACAATCTGAGTTATATTAAAAAATGTCTTGGCTCTTCCAAGCTTTATAATGGCAGTGAATGGCAGTTTATATTTTTTATCAAATTAAGTCAATTTTTTTGATGAACTATCCCTTTAAACCCTTGAAAATGAGATGATACATCTCAAGGGGTTATCCTGAAATAAAAAATAAAAAATCTAATTCAATTCAATATATCTATAGGCTGTAAGCAAATCAGCTGAAATTGCTTACATCACCTTTAAACTTCAGATTACTTTTTAGATAAAGTAGCTTAACTACACTGAAGCTACTTAAGGTTTGTAGTAGGCATTATGCATACTATTTTACACTTCATAAGAAACTGCATGCTGACAGAACACAGGAAAAACACAACCAATATCAAAATTGACAAAGCCACATGATACACTAAATACAACCGATAAAGGGATAACATATAACAAAACTTTTAACCAGGAAAATTATATCTCCCACAGGGATGTCATGCTTAGTGAGACACTGATGTAGTATACCTTTATCATTGCATGTTTCCTTACCAATTCCAAGTGAGATTAAACTGAATTGGTTTTCAACTGAATAGAAATGAGCTTGGCAAACTAACCAGAGCATCATATCTGCAGGTGGGAATCCTCTTTCAATTTCTGCTTATAACTTTTCCATGATCCTTATCCCTCTGGGTTTCCCCACCATAGATGCAGAGGGAGACCATGGATGTGTTCTGTGAAGATGGGTTTTACATGTCCACCGAGGCACATCCAGATTAACGCTCCACTCTCTAATGGAAACATTTGATTTGTGCCTCTATGTCCCGATTATTCAAATGTTCACAGACTATCTGCATCTGGCTGCATGCAGTGCCACCTAATCCTATAGGTTTTCTGCTATGCTCATAGTGTTTTTTTCAATGCTTTTGACTATGCTTTCCAACTGTGCCCCAGCTTAAATCATTATGATATATATTAATGTGTTTAAAGCATCAAGGACAAAATCAAAAGAAAGTAAAGAGGTCATAATCGGTAGTCTATCTCAGTTTTCTGACAGCCTCCAGGATGCCACTGAAAAGCATCCCATGGTAACACTTGACATATGGTAGACATGGTGAGAGAGCTTGGTGCCAAAGAAGAACAGAAGGGCAGTCCCCTGGCAGGGAATTAGGCACTGTACCCAGACCAAGAGAGTGAGATTACTGGGTCTAAGGGTTTCGTATTTGGCATTGCTAGCAGCTTGGCATTTACTCTGGCCAATGTGAAGGAAGATTTCATCAGCGCAAAATAAGCCCATATCATGGGGAAGATCAATGGCAGCACTAATTTATGCTTCAGCTGTCCCACCCCCGGACAACCATTACAAAAATTGTATAGACAGGGGATGCCTCATGTTATTTTTCCAAACTGGCACCTTTGCAAAATGCTTTGTGAATGCAGCATTAAAATATGATGTAATTCCTTCACATGCAAACTTAAGGTGAGGACATCCAGAGGTCGCTGCTGCGCGTCATGCGAGCAGCTGCAGGGATGGACGCATGTGAGCATGTATGCTTTGAGGGGGAGGGCAATCAGTTCGTCGACTTCACTGCAGCCCCACTCATGCCACCACATGTGGTGCCTTTCACAGTGGGATCCTCATTTGTTGACGGGCACATTATTAATCCTGATGTCGAACTGATAGCTACCGCTGAGCCTGTTAGCAACATCCATGTGTGTTCTGGTGGTAAAACTTCCCAGAGAGCGGAAATAAAAAGGCACAATGACCCCTAGGGCCCAAAAACAGAGCAGAATATAATAATAATGAAGTGGGGAAAAAATAATTGTTGTGTGTTTTGTTCGGCAAAAACAAAACAGGCCATCAAAAGCTGTTGTTTCCATTGAGTTTCAGTGTTATGGCGAGGCACAGAGAGAGGTCTTTGTCGCATAATCTGCATCAATTTGCATTTGTTTTGCTATACAACACAAAGACAGACAAAATATTCATTTAAAACATACCCTATCCCTATCTCTGCAAACACCTGATGACAAATGCTTGAGGAAATCACACAAAAAACGAATTAATAAAATACAGATTTTTTGAAAACACGACTTTGAAAATACGCCTTATGAACGGTTTAGCCTTTAATCACCTGAGTGCTGCTGTAATGGCTCATTTGGGCTTCTGATTTGTTTAAGTTTACATTTAAAGGGGACCTATTATGCCCCTTTTTACAAGATGTATGTGGCGAGCAGGACGAGGCCGGTGGCGTGATTGCTGTTGAGCGACACCTGTGCGACGCACCTGTCTCGTATCTCTCACGGAGGAGCGGAGGCATAAAAGGAGGAGCGGCGATCGTGAAGGATGAGAGAGGACCAGGCCTGGACTACTTTATTTGATGTTTTGTTTTATTATATGTGGCAGCAGTCGTCCGTGAGGGACTGCTGCCTTTACTTTTGTTTTGTTGTTGATTTATTTTATGCCATTAAAGTCTTTAAATGTTCGCCGGTTCCCGCCTCCTCCTTCTCACAACATCTAACTGCGTTACAATGTCATATAAGTCTCAGGTGTCCCCAGAATGTGTCTCTGAAATTTCAAAATACCCCACAGATCATTTATTATATTTTGTAAATGCAAATTTTTGAGCAGAAGGGGAAACAAGTAATAAAAACTCAGTGAGTGTTTTAGCGCAATTTTCTGACGTCATGGGATCACAACACTAAGAGATAGGCAATCTTTTTATGTTTTTTTTTTTTTTTTTGTGTGCGTTCCCGAAATTAGACCTTCCTTAACATAATGCCGAAAACCCGAAGTCTCTAGGTGGTCTGGTTGAGGAGGAGATAGAAGTGCAAGATTGGTGCGCACAGACAGAACAGAAATCATGAGTTAAAGGGTCATTTCACCCGTGGAGACATGAATGTGTATTGAAAGTGGGTCATTTATGTAGAAGAAATGTGAAATTATTTTTGAATTTGGAGCTTTCTAGACTGAGAAAAGCCAGAAAATGTATTTTTGGCTTATGTGGATGAAAGACAACAACTCCCAGAATGCACTTGCTTCGCTGCCCTACAAGGCCACTCCCAAGCCACGCCTACCGGTAAGACAGCGCAGAACATCAAGGCAAGGCTAGGCTACGAGTGAGTCTCCGTGACGAGTTTGCCCAAAATGTCCGGGATTCGGCTTTTGGGTTCTACAGTCGCCATTCATCATGTTTACTGTGGCGAGCAGGACGAGGCTGAGGGGCGCGGGAGAACGGCGCGAGGCCGGTGGCGTGATTACTGACGACGACCGACACCTGTGAGGCACTGTTCTCGTATCTCGCACGGAGGAGCAGGTATTTTCTTAGCAATGGTAAAACACACATCAACCGATCACGCCACCGGCCTCGCGTCTTTCAACCGATCACGCCACCGGCCTCGCGTCTTTCAACCGATCACGCCACCGGCCTCGCGTCTTTCTCCCGCGGCGCTAGCCTCGTCCTGCTCCCTGTATTACTGTGATTACTGATGAGCGCGCCTGTGAGATGCACCGGTCTCATGGGCTATCTCTCACGGAGGTGCGGGTATTTTCTTAGCAATGCTAAAACGCAAATCAACCGATCACTTGTTTAAATTCATGTAAACATTACATTCAGATTCACCAATCGGGGTGAATTCAGTTAGATTGAAACAAAAGGTGAGCATGTAAACAATGGATGGCGACCGCAGAAAGCAAAAGCTGAATCCCGGACATTTTTGTCGATCTCGACGGCCGGACATGTCCGGGAAATAGAGTATGGTAACCCCTACTACTCAGCTTTCTTCGTCCATGTTTTCTGCAGGTTTCTGCCGTTGAAATCAAACGCACTCGCACTGATCTGTGATAGGTCTGTTAGCGCATTAGGTCCAACCCCCTATGGGCGGGTTTGAAAGGGTGGATCTAGTGCTTGTAGTCTTAACAGAAATCCCCCCCTCTTACACTTCCTCCTACAATGACGCAAAATGACGATTTTTGCGTCATTGTAGGAGGAAGTGTAAAGAGGTAAATACAGATTTCTCTCGTCTCGGGGGAAAATGAAAAAATGTTGCATGACCATTCAATAGTATGACTGGGTTTCTAACAATGCAAAGCTTAATGCAAATGGGTGAAGTGTCCATTTAACAATCGCAATTTTGTCCATTGGAAAATTGCGCTAAAAAGCTGTTTTCGTGCATGTATCTTTAAATGTAAATAAACTGCTGTTCCCAACCCTGCTTTCCAGAAGAGGGCGGAATCTTTACAGCTCGTGCCTTGGATACTCTGTCAAAAACTAAAACGTCTGTTTGGTTTTGATTATCATCTCTATCGCGGTCATGCTCACATAATGTTGCAGTTCTTCATCATCATGAAAGTTTGCACTTTGCACATCTGCATGCACTTTATAGCCATATCAGTCTAAACTTCTGATATATGTTTTTTTGAGCACACACATCCAAAGCACATGCACACAGATGTCAGACAGCGCGTCCCGTGAGTAGTTCTCTTTCACGTCTTATTGCGCTTAAACTGTCAAAATCGCAAGGTTGTCAAAAACGCACAAAGTTCACATAAACACAGTCGGTTATGTCTGTGAATGAAAACAGCAAGTAAAGAAATCGCATGTGTATATTAGATCTGTGTATTAAAGTGAAGGCAAAGTAATGTACAGTACCTACTGCTATAAATATGAAGAAACAACAAAAGAAAATGAGAAAACCACTCACTGCTCTTGATTTAATAACTTTAATAGCTTTAACAAGAATACATTTCTTACTTGAATGCTGATGTTCAATGCTCTGGCGAGCTCACTCAGGCCAGAGTCTATGCTAATAGGGCAGCGTCCGTCAGCAGTTGTGGGCGGGGCCTGTGCATTAGAAACTGCAAACAGATTTTTTTTTTTTTAAACAGTGGAGGATTTTTACCATTATAGGGTGGTTGTGTACACACACACTGCCAACAAATAATTTATCATAAATTCTGCTGTTCTCACTTGAGTAAATTTTTTGGATGAGGAAAGCAAAGCATTTATCCCTGCTGGTGTGGCAAACATGTTAATCTGAATTCTGTTCTCATATCAATCTGAAGTGTATAGTCTCTTTAAAATACATTCTCCTGTCCCATCTGCCCTTTGTGCCCTTCTTATTTATGACCCACTAATAGCTTGGGCCAGTCCTGCACTGTTGAGTTCCTGTAATTTTCAATCTCTAGAGTTCTGTTCCTCTTCTTCTTCTTTTAGCCCATACAGCTCTGTCTGTGCTCTTGATATTAGATGGTCTCTACAATCATTGTGGCCATTAAACGCTCAGCAGGACAAGGATTGCCTGTGGCAAACCTGAGCCAGGAGCTCTCTGCTAATGTCCTCTGTTGTGCTTGTGTACGTGTTTTTATACTGTTTATCGATAACTCAACTTTTCAGCTGTTCAATATTCAAATTATTAATCTTTAATTTAATATACAGAAATTACAGGTGCAAACTGTAGATATATTGGTTAAAAACAATTATGTTTACTTGTGAATATGAGAAAACAAAAATATCCTCAAGACCATAAATCATTATTTTCTAGTCTTGTAGACAGTGACAAATCGCAGGCACAAATCATGATGTTACGATTGGGCAAGAAAAGAAAAAGGAAACAGAAAAAGGCAAACAAGAAATATTTATAATTATAAAAATAATTACTGTTTAAAATGTTTTAATGGTGCATGAATCATTTTCAGTTTAAATAAAAAAAAATAAAAAAGTAAAAAAAAAATTAAAAAAAAGGTTTCAACTGCACCGATCACAACACAGAACTGATGATAAACAGAAAATATAATCAAGTGTGGATACAAGGATAAACTGCTTAATAATATTAGTATGAATAAATAATACAATCATAGCTGAATAATGGTAATAAAAGAGCAACACTTTTAATCACCTACCTAATTGTGTTGTGTTAATGTATGTCTCAAGAACACAAACTCACATACACAAGCACACATAGAGGCTGCATAGTAAAGCACTGCTGTGAAGATCAAGTCCTCAGGCACTGTGCTCAAATTGTGTGTGCATTTGTGTGTGTGATCTGACAGACAAAAAGAGAGAACACTACAGATGTGTTTTATTTCACCTTGTCATGACCCTGATAAACAGAGTATGCATGGCTTCTCTGGCTCCAGGGTAATTTATATGCAACATGTGTTTGTCATAATTAAGAGCACTGAGAGACTGCTGTATCTCCTGAACTGTGTGGAGTTACTTTCAGCTGACATTAACCAAAGAGCAGGTCCCTTAAATCCCTCCTCCCTAAATATTCATTTCAGTAGGACCAATATGGCCTTTTCAATAGTTAATGCTTAAGTAATTACGTTTGATTGCCCCCAAACCTGAGTATGTGGTTAGGCCTGTCATCTTGCATTCTTCCAAAAGACTCTGGAAGAACATTAATAATGAACATAACACGGATACAGCGTCTTTAATGACAAGAGAGAGTGTCTGCTTTGGACTTTAGTTAGGGTAGATGCCATATCTAATTTCTCATGGATGAAAACAAGGCTGAAGGATATGTACGCCAGTTCCATAGGTTGTTCTGTTTTTAACTTGCTTTTGATCATTCAGCAGACGAGACATAATAAAAAAATATATATAAAATAATAATAATAATAATAATAGTAAATATAATGTAAATGTGGTTGTGTATATATATATTATGCACAACCACATTTACATTTGTGAAAAATTAAATATGGCATGAACCCCGGTTAAAGTCTATTGTCACACCTTTATGCACACAGTATAATCAAGTATCAACAAACATACCTGGAGAGACACATCATTTATGTATAACAAGCATACATTGGAAAAAGCTTGAAACATAAGTTTGCCACGCGTCTAATGCTCAGGAGACACTGTAAAATTCTCTCTCAGAAGCACACAATTCTGCACAAATAGGGTCTGCCTTCCTTTACTTATAAATTATGAATTTACTTCATAACACTCCCCATTCTCTCAGTGCTGAAACATTTCTGAAATGTTCTCTGTGCATATCATTAAAGGAGACATTTTAAAAGTCTCTGGTCCTTTTTCATGAAATGGCAACAGAGCATGTTTCTGTGTAAATCCTTCATAAATCCATTTTTATGTAAATTGTTGCATTGAATTGAATGTGACAATATGCAAAAAGGGCAAACAAACAACAATATGCAAACAAACAATTTGCACATAAATTCAATGTGCTTGTTTCATGAATAAGACTCGCTGTTTTTATGTGATTTTTGATGGTTTTTCATTTTTCAGCTCCTATTTCTGCATATTGTATGTGTATATGTTTTTCCTTTTGCATTTATGGAATCATGTTTATTAATACAGCATGTGATGTGTTGAAGATAGGGCACAGTGGGAAGTACATCATGTAAGAACTATAATGAGGATGTAGGTTCATGCTTTGTCTGCTTGAACCATTCCCCTCTCACTCTCTCTATTTCTCCCCAGACTCTCCTGTGAATGTAAAAGGCATTTTTTTTTTAAAAAGTATGAGATGCTAAATACCCCACGGCCAGTATGGAACTTATATTAGTGTACTGGACCAAAAATAATTTGAATCTAGAGATATTCAGCCTGGCCGGATATTGTGGAAACAAAACAACATGATTAAGGTTAAAAAATAAATTAATAAAATAGATTCTGAAAAATAAATATAAATATATATATACTGATATTATCTTGCAATTCAAAAATGTGATATCTTAAAATCAAAAATTCTTACAAATCCCAAATAAATAATTTCTTCCTTTTTGACTTGATTATTTTTGGAGAGATAATTGCCCTTAAAGATTCATTTATTCTCTCTAAACTTACTGTATATAACATCATTCTCATTGTAAAATCCTTAGACTCTTTCTCCCTCCGTGATAAAGTGATAATCTTCCATTATCTGTCCCTTTCCTCTCTGCTGTCTGCTTTATATATCTTCTCTTGCTCTTTCTCTTTTCATCTCTTGCCTCTCTACTTCTGTCCTCACCACCTCTTTTTTAGTCTTCAATAACTTATGCGCAAATGGGAATAACGCATAAAGCATTCACGAATAATGCACTAAATGCTGGCATGTTATCTTGCGTTCGGATGCCTGATGTTTGGGAATGCAATCATGAGAGACACTTCTGGAAAGTCATTATACCAAATCATTCTGATGACAGACATCTCAGAACGATCATACCAACATTTGAGATGCTGAGCAATGAAATTGGTCCGCTGGTTTGTCCAGTCATCCAATCACATCCTCTGTTGTTGCAAAATCACACAAGTTTTTTGCTGCACATAGAGAGATTTAATTGATAAACGTGTTTCCAAAATATATCGCCTCAATTGTGCATTTTGAGGTTTCCGTCCAACATTTTTTATGCAATATCTCAAAACGTGCATAAAAATAGGTGGATGGAAACAAAGCTTTTTTTCTCCCTTGTCCTCATTTGTTTGCTCTGTTTTTTCACAGATGAACCTTTGTATAATAGTTGTAGACATCAATATGACGCCATTTGAATATTTAAATTTGTTTAGAAAAAAATATGAAACGTTTCAACATCGACATCAACCTTACTTCGAATCAATTGAGAAAAACTGTAAATAATGGCCATTACACCTTTTAGAATGGCAATGTGACATTTCTCATGGCAACATCACTGAGGACATTAGAGTTTGACCAGCATTCCCACTGTGATGGGATGATAAGCTCAATTTTATCTGCAATTTTGACAAAATTCTTTGCCATTTGGTACCCAAGAGTCCTATCGATTTGCCCGCACAAACATGTGGTTCGATGTGTGATTTGCACCACCAGAGCTCCACTGCCTCTTATCCAGAGACCAGACTGAACAGTGGTCGGTGAGGCATCATGTCTCTGTGGAGGCTACTTTACATTCTGCTGCTCAGATAAATCTTGGCCACCATAGGGCAAGCTCTCTCAGCTGAAACACAAGCATTTTCCGAAAGGGTCTCTGGGTCTAATTAAAGGCTAAAAGCACAGGAGACTCAGTTGAGTGACTATATGGAAAATGTTTTTTTTTTTTAACTGTTAATAACAAAGTACTCTACACCAGGGGTGGCGAATTAATTTGAGTGTGAAAATATCCATTTTGTAGACTGTCCAAAAGCAATATTTGCTCATAATTATTCAAATAAGCAAACTTTTAAGTATTAAATGGAACTTTGTTGCATGATTGTACTTGCCCCGTAAAAAAGTGAAAATACATTTAGAATCAGGCTTTTTTGCTAAATGGGTTTATATTCACAAAGAAGCGTTCTATAATTCCCTCCACCTCTGCTCTAACCAACTGTACACATCAAATTCTTTAACTGCCTTTAATTAACTAGACTCTCATTACTTAATTGAGCATGGTGGGCAATGCGGAGGTAATTTAAAAGTAATGGGGATGCGTGGTATTTTCTGACATTTAAAACAAATACTCATGAGCAGCCACTTACTAAAACTCGCTGAAATAGCGTTACTGTATTACAGTGATGCATCTGCCTTTTGCCAAATAAGGTCTTAATTAGCCTATACCTCAATCACAGAGCAAGTAATAGTTGGTTAAGCATAGTTAGTATTGTGTAAACATTACCTCTAAAACAAACTCCCCCCATTTCAACCATTCCCATTAATATGACTGAACCCCATACCCCAGAATAAAGCACTACATTTCTGGTCTGGTTACAGTGTGCATGGCAGGTGGTTTTAGAACATAAGACACATCAACAATGGACATTATGTTGTGGCTATAAAATAAATGTTTCATTATTTTGCCACTTGCTGCATCAAAATTAGATTTAGTTATATATTTGCGGTGTGAATGAACATTGCCATTAGAAACTGAGTCCAGGACAGTCTAAACGCCAGTTCACACCAAGAACATTAATATAGATAACTATATTAGCATCCACAGCAACACATGATTGTTCTGTTTATTATAAGCATGTGCTGCAGTTATGGCGTCTGACCATTTAAATGCTCAAGCTCTTTAAAGCAGGATGGATATTGATTGGCAGTCAAAGTTTTTACAGTTCATCAGCTGGAAAATATCATTGTAATATTTTATCAGTGATTCCAAAGAATTTGTTTCTCTGTGCCGTTATTGTTATAGTTATGGTGTGGGCTAGGGAGATAGGGAGCTGACTGTTGATAAGGTACATAGTTGTCCCTTTAAGGGCCCTGCCCCAGCGACAAGCCGTTGTACTCTTAAAAGAACAATTTTTGTAAAAAAATGTGACCGGGCCATAACAGTTAGTGTGTATACATGCACAACAATATGCTGATAACTACCAAAAAACTCAAGAAACAAACACAATAAAAAACAAAAAGTTTCAAAGGTACTTTCTTTTGGGAATTTGGATTGTTTTATCTTGTGTAATTTGAGTATCTTGGGAAAATATGTGAAATTTTACAACTTGACAAAATGTGCCTTGTAATTTTTAATGTTCATGATAGAACACCACAAATTTGGGTGTCGGCTGCTTTGAGTGTCGGATGAGGTCACAGATGGGCTCACTGAGATCATCATAGAACTAATGAGTCCAGTATAATGAGTCCAACTAATGACTCAACAAATCTGTTGAGTTCCTGAAACAAATGCAAATAAAAGTGATTTAGTGAATTTAACAGAACAAAAATCTCATTTGTTTATCAATAATACTTGCTGTTGGCATATAAATGTATACTATTATGACTTACATACCTGATCAATCGTCTTCTCGACATGATGTTGTCCAGTATCCACAGGAATCAGCTGCTGGTTTAAGGTTCAACTTTTCCCTGGTGTCTGCGTGCGCAATGGACGGGCAATATGCTAATGTTTCGTCTTGACGTCACGACGAAACGGCTTATGACTCATTTGAAAAACAATTCATTTCATTGAGTCGACTCTTACTTTTGAAAGACAATAACTTCATATATGGTGCACTTTCAGATTTAAAACTTTGCAGGATGTTTTCATTCACTTAGAGCTGTTACACACTACATGAAAGGTCATTTTCAAAAATCCATAATAGGGGCCCTTTAATTTCTAAGTGTGTGTATTAATGCACGCACACACACACACACACACACACACACACACACACACACACACACACACATATGCGCGCTGCACTTAACAAATGCATGTTTCAATGCAAATTTGAATAATTTCTATTTGCCTTTATGATACAAACTAAAGCTAATCATAACTGAAAAAACAAATCATGATTTTTAAAATATACTTTTAACATGCAATCCTATTACATTGAAATTTTCAGTCAGGCTGTTTGACACTCATGTTAAGCAGTTTCCACATATAAACCCTGGTTACAAAACAGAGGCAGGGGATGCCAATAAATTAATACTTAGAGATCACTTGAAATAATTTGAAGAGTAAAAATTATTCTGGCTTTCAAGCAAGCATATCTTCCGATAAAAAAAAATAATAGCCTTTAATTTATTGTAATTCGGACAATGAATATGTCATTATGGAAAATAATGCCACAGGCAATAGTGTACAATTATATTTGTTCCCGCATGTTTCCATCAGCAATATGATATTGCAGTCATTAAAATGTAAATGTGAAATGAATCAATGCTCACGCTGGCTGTCATAATAGATTTCTCGGAATGCAAACGACGTTGCATTAGGCTATAAATAAAGCTGTAAGCTGTTGTTATGGCGACATACACTGCTATGAACATCAAAGGAGTTGAAATTCACACAGGACTCAATATGCACAATAAGAAAGACTCCATAAAGACTGTTTCTTGTGACTAAAAGTACTATTAACATTGAAAAGCTCTGCAATTACCTGACAATCTAGAGCAGGGATCAGCAACTCCGGTCCTGGAGGGCCACTGTCCTGCAGAGTTTAGCTCCAACCCTAATTAAACACCTGAACAAGGCAATCAGTGTTTTCAGGATTACTAGATAGATACAGGCAGGTGAGTTTTTATCAGGGCTGAAGCTAAACTCTGCAGGACAGTGGCCCTCCAGGACCGGAGTTGCTGATCCCTGATCTAGAGTCTAGTCCAGAAGACCCTTCTTGCAGCCGTACACCCGGGGTTATCAAATGTTGATAAAACAACAACAACAACAACATCAACAACAACAACAACAACAACAGTATATCCTTCATTCAATATTTCGTACAACAAAACCATGCCAGATTGACTGAGCTTTGCACAATATTACAAAGCTGCCTGTCCAGGGACTACTAGCTGTTATTGTGCTGTACAGCAGGAACGTTGTATTTCACCTGTGGCAAATTCTGTAAGATCAGTCTAATAGATGTTCACTGAGGGAAAAAAAATGGCTTTGAATTATAGGACTCTATAGATACATTTGGATTATGGTCTTAAAGGACTAGATGGATTTGAGGATATGTGAAGAACAAAGGCAATTTAAAAACAAAGGGGAAATAGAAACTAATAAAACAGCATCTAGGGCCTCTTTGTGCTAATATGTTTCTCTCAGCTGAAATGCCTTCTCTTTGAGATTCCCTCATTTGTGTACAATAAAAATACAGCAAAATATATTATTTGCAATGATGAATATTTAAGATTATACTACATATGCAGCTTTCCCCCCTTAGTATGCTAGTTTAGTGTGTGGCATCCGGGGTGGCTTGGGATGTAATTTATTTCACAAGGCCAGTTCTAAATCACATTCAGAATATTGTAGGCATCTGGCAGGGACTCCTCAGAGGGTCATTAAACAGGTTTAATTGAATTTCTGTCACCAGTTTTGACTAGACCAAAGAGCAATGGGAATAGCATATTTATTTTACTTCTTCTTGACTGGAGTACTCTGTATCTCACAATCTTACGAACATCTTACAAGCAGCCAGATCACAGTTTTACCATGCATTAAAAGGTAAAACAATTTAGAAAACTAAATATTCTATAGCCATTACATGTGCCTGTAATACAAACAAATACCAAACACACACACACACGCATTGACCCAAAAAAATATTTTGACTTATAAGCCAACCTTGATGATACAGCAAACACAGCTTTCAAGAAAAACATTTGACAAAATTAGGTTTGTTAGGTTTATAATGAAGGAAAAAAGATATAGTGTTCAGAATTAAGAAAAAAGTTATTTGAATAATTGCTGCTTGTCAAACGTTACTACACCTGTTAGAACACCTGTGGGAACTTGAGGAGAACTGACTTCTTGCATAGACGAAAATGTACAGGTCACTGCAAAAATGGCCAAGAAAATATCCCGTTACTTATAGGTCTAGCATAATTTGTTTGAAGATGCCACTTAAAGGGTTAGTTCACCCAAAAATGAAAATGATGTCATTAATGACTCACCCTTATGTCGTCCCAAGCCCGTAAGATCTCCGTTAATCTTCGCAACACAGTTTAAGATATTTTAGATTTAGTCCGAGAGCTTTCTGTTCCTCCATTGAAAGTCAATGGACGGCATACTGTCCATGTCCAGAAAGGCAATAAAGACATCATCAAAGTAGTCCATGTGACATCAGTGGCTCAATCTTAAGTTTATAAAGCGACGAGAATACTTTTTGTGCGCAAAAACAAACAAAAATAACGACTTTATTCCACTGTTCATTTCCTTCTCTCTGGGCCTCGAGCTATTTCACGTAGTGTTTTTGCGCAGCGCATCTGTGTTGTACGTCACACGTAGGCTCACTATTGGCCGACGCTGGTCACGTGTGATGCGTGTGACGTACAACACAGACGCGCTACGCAAAAATACTATGTGAACTCACTCGAGGCCTAGAGAGAAGGAAATGAATAGTGGATTAAAGTCGTTATTTTTGTTGTTTTTTTGCGCACAAAAAGTTTTCTCGTCGCTTGATAAACTTAAGATTGAGCCACTGATGTCACATGGACTACTTTGATGATGTCTGTACTGCCTTTCTGGACATGGACAGTATGCCGTCCATTCACTTTTAATGGAGGAACAGAAAGCTCTCGGACTAAATCTAAAATATCTTAAAATGTGTTGTGAAGATGAACGGAGGTCTTACGGGCTTGGAACGACATGAGGGTGAGTCATTAATTACATAATTTTCATTTTTGGGTGAACTAACCCTTTAATATAATTGTGTTAATGCAACTAATTCATATATGTTAAAGTATGGGGAAAATGTCATTCCAAACTATATGACTGAGATATTTTAAAGAATGTTGGTAACTAAACCGTTTTGTTGACCATTGACCTCCATTGTATGGAAAGTCTTCTTTTATGTTCCACAGAAGAGTTTTGGAACGACATGAGGGCGGGTACATGATGTCAGAATTATCATTCTTCAGTGAAATATCCAAATACTTTTTTGGGCCACACACACATAAGTGCATAAATGTTTAGGTAAACGCTCATTATTTTTCCTATCTTGCTTTAAATATATCCAAAGGCCTCTTATCTACATTTTTTTCCCCTACATGTATTTATAGCTTGCTAATAGCTCCCAAACTCTCCTGTTAGAAAACGGAGTCCCTGAATGACAAACAGTACGGTGCAAGCTATCAGACACTTGCTATAATGATGCACAGTAATTCATCACAGGGATAGTGAAGGAACCTGATGAAAACTACTCTGCTCTGCTTCAATTGTGTGAAGAACATCTCCTGTGTCAATCACACTAAATTTTTTGCCTTTCAGTTGTGAAATTAGGCTACAAAGTCTGTGCTGATCATTGTCATTGTCATCTACAGGTGTCTGACATAAAAATAAAAAAACTAACAAAAAACTAAACACAAATATCCCTGTCCAACTATGCTATGTGTATTTGTATGTATTCATTTTTGTGGAGGTTTGTAAATGTGTCACTTTCTTTAGGCTTTCTGGGAATTAAAATGAACTGCCTGAGCCCAAAGTAACACAAACATCAGACACAGTATGTGGTACATTTTATGATATGGGCCATTCACATACATCTATTGATCTCCGTGAATCAGGGGAATAGGAAGGTTATTACAACAGCAAGGGCTGAAGCCACTTCAAAGAGAGAAATTAATTGGGACAGAGCAAAGCTAACATTTTTATCCAAACATGAAGCTGAAATCCTATATTCTCTGCTGCTTCATTCGCTTCATTTTACAATTAAATGGCATCTGTATCAGCAACTTTTCAGATTATTCACATGATAACTTTTCTGTGGGTTAACGTGCTATACACTCTCTTCAGGATATGCAACAGTGGCTAGTCACACAATGCCATAGTCAATGAAATATATATTCCAGAGATCATAACGTTATAATGTCCAGGAGGCATGCATTCATCCTGACAAAATTACTTTCTCTAATAATAGGAACAGTCACACATTATATTAAACACACTATGTGCATTTCTGTCTCGATAAAGAGCCATTCAATTTTGTTTGAATAGAACTGCAGAGAAGCACTGCCCTCCAATGGCCATCTAAAGAACTGTAATGTAACCACATAGGCCTTTATAACCATAACAGTAAGCTGTTGTTCCACAATTATTTTTTTCAAACAAACAGGTATAACAACAATGATAATAATTTGTAAAATTCTCACCACCATGCTGTTCTAACCCAGTATCTTTGGCAGAATGTCCTCATGCAGTCTTTCCGTAATGAAATGTTAATTTTAAATGCCAAGCTCCAAGAAAACAATAATAGTAGTTTATATAACTGGTGAGCAATATTCCAGGTCTTCTGAGACCATGTGATATCACAGTTTGTGTAATGACTGAAATTTAAGTCGTTGTTTACGTAAACTCTTCTCCCTCGGCCTCGAACGCCATTCTTGTACTGTACGCTGCTCTAGGTTTACGCAAAACGCCATTGGTTCTCGCGTGTCACGTGATCAATATCAACGGTGCTGAAAACGTCACTGCAAATTATATTTGAATGCAACGGCAAAAAATAACCTTATCGGATTAAAAAAATTAAATGGAAAAAAAAAATGTTTCAAGAAACCTCATGTCCTCAGGCAGTCTTGCCATGGTTTAGAGAGAGCAGGACCAGCTAAATATTAATCTCCAGTTGGCTTTTCACTGAGTGTAGCCTAATTGTAGAGGCTCATTCATGTGATGAGTGATTCGAACCAAAAGTTGACTTTTCTGAAGCACAGAATGTTCTTGCATCTGTCAGTAGGATGATTCATTTAGCACATCCACGCTGCATGGTTTAAAGCAGGGGTTCCCAAACTTTTTAGCCCGCGACCCCCATGATAAATGCGCTGCTGCCCCGCGACCCCCCCCCCCACACACACACACACTGAAAAAAATCCACCAAGCATATTTTTTACCAGCCAAAACAATAAACAGCCTTTTTTTTGTCACGTATACATTCATTTCAGTACTTTTAATTGAGATAAGGTATGTTGAATACAAATATAACAAAAATGTCCAGAAATGTCCAAAAATTTAAATGTTTAATAAAAAAATAATAAAAATCTATATTGATCAAAATGTGAGAATATGAAATATTACTATCATTGGGGTGAAATACATTTTTTTTTGTCAGTTTTGTTACCTGACTCGTACGGAAGGGAAGGCAGAACGTACTCGGTTACGTAACCTCGGTTCCCTGAGAGATAAGGGAAGTATAAGAGTACTGCGTTGCAAACGCTATGGGAAAACTCCTTTTCTCGAGAAAAGAACGGCCATGGTGTGTAAAGCAGAAGCAGCCTGGCCAGCGGCGGAGTATGCACGATCCGCGAGTGCTGAAGACGTTATGCACGGCTTAGATGGGTGCGCAGCCTTTGCTCTTCAACTGCCAGCAGAGCAGGACATAAATGGGCGGCGACCGCTTCTTCCAGTGGCGGGAGCTTTTTCCTCAGCGCCGTCAACAGATAGAGCGTTAACTGTACGAACACACCGCCGCCGACTTGAGCTGCAAAGAAGCTCTGGCCGTCCTGTCAAGGACGCTTGTCAAAAAGTATGGGGAAGGGGAAGCATTGACGCTTAGAGCCGCTCTGAATAGTGAGTGCACGCGCGCGACCGGGGCTCTCTCGCTCTCTCTCTCGCGCGCGCTCTCTCTCTGCTCGCCAGAGGCAGAAGAGCGCGTGCGCGCTGAAAATTTCATATTTTGGGATGAACATTCACCCGCCAGTGTGGCGGATAGCCTTTTGAGATTTACTCGCCAAACAGAAAATCTGCCCGGCGTGATCGTACGTGCGAAAGGAATTAATTGCAACAAAAATATATGGGGCCTATATATATTTTTCCACTTTTTTTTTATTTATAGAAATCATCTCGCGACCCCTGCGCCGGGGTCCCGCGACCCCCCAGGGGGTCGCGACCCCCACTTTGGGAACCACTGGTTTAAAGGACCTATTTCCGCTTTGTCAAGTAAAAAAAAAAAGGTTTGATTATCCACCTTATTTATTATTATTATTAGTACTATTATTATTATTATTTCCATAGATTTTATTAAAACAAGTGTCATCAGGATTGTGAATTATTTTGCAACGCGGAAGTAAATACGATGACGTACTTCCTTTTAATGTTAGACTTCCGTTTCGCTAGCCGGTAGGTAAAGCGATGTTATGGGAGCACGCACAAAACACTATTAAACACTGTGATGGTTAATATTTATCACAATATGAAATGGGGGATGAAATGAAGAAGTGGCCTGAGCATATTTTAATTATTTTGTGTTGTGACTCGGAGTAGACGGGTATTTGTTTAACAAATGCCATCTCTGCAAATGCTGTGAGTTTGGGTTTCTTATGACGTTCATACAAGGGGGTAATCTTTCAGCCAAAACTGAAGCTTCCCCGGGGGCAGACCATCACCTGCTGTTAGCATTCCATTGACTCCCATTCATTTTGGCGTCACATCTGAGGCGTTTAAAGACTCCATTTGTCCATTAATTATTTTTTAAAGAAACATGAAAATGTATAAAAGGCTCCATTACCTTGTAGCTTACGTTATGGCCCCGTAGACACAGTTTTTGTAAAAATAGGCTAACGATTGCGTCATAACCACGCGACTCTGTCGCACAGTAGAGAAATTACCGTATGGACAGGAGGAGAAGCTTGCGGGCAATCGGCGGGACGTGGAGACAAAATGACAAAATAATTCATCAGAATACTTAGCAAAAGTTTCTCCTGCTCCTAGCTCATGGACACCTCCTACTCACGCTCTCAGTCTCTGCAAGTTTCGAAAGGGAATGATTCAGATTTCTCTTGGCACAGCTAGAAGACAGACGGGTTGCTCACGTCACATCTACGTCGTCAAGCTCAGTTTGAGTCTTCGCAGTACGCTCAGCCATCAGGAAGTGAGTACTTCGAATTGACTTCACTGTTCTCCTTTGAATCCAATGGGGTCGCTGTTTCCATTTCTTTTACTGTCTATGCGTTCATATGGGAACGCAATGTGTGCCATTTTACCAGATTTGTAACGTATAATCTATAAACCTATACCAACACTGGAGAATACATCATATTTTTCTATATATACAAACTGTTCATTCATCGTGACTTCAAAATAAAAGTTTAAACCCTCATGAGTGTGCGTGTTTTGATGTCCACATGTTATTGTTCAAGAAATTGTTCAGTGGCTGTAACATTTCTATCGTAAAGAAGTGACCAAATATTAAAGGGATGATCTTCCGTGGGTCTGCCATTAACAAAGTGGAAAGAGCAAATGTATGGAGGGTTTCTCACAAATGTGTTGCTCTAATACACACAAGAGAAATGCTAAACAGCTGCATTTAGAAACTTAACGCAATTTAACATGCACCGTTTCACATGTAATGCATAAAGTCACATATTAATGTGCATGCAAAGAACACAAAATGGTGATTGAATGGTTAATGCAACAGATAGCCTACACTTAACTATTTGACTAAAACATCAAAAAAAACAAGCAACTCGCATTGCCAGCGTGTTCACACTTTACAAAACCAAAGCCGACGAGCTTCTTGCAGCGTGCAGATCATAGGGTGCCCTACGTCCACATTCAGTTCTGGTGCATGGATTATGGTCAAAACAAACGTCTTGCATGTATTTTTTATGCTTGAACCAGCTATTACGGCACACCCTAACTGCGCAAAGGACGCCAGTCTGTCTGTAGTCCATATTAAAAAGTAGCTGCAAAACTACAGGTCCACAATACAACTATGATTAGAGGAAGAGGCTAACCAGAAATCTAGCACATTATATTTAAAAAATGGTGGCGCCCGCTCTTGCGTGAAAAATAAGGTTCATAAATAGTGCGGTACATTTATTTAATATTTGAAACACGGGGGAGGGGCTCGCTACAATTCCATTGTACCATTTCCATTGTAATACGATGTCCAATTTCACAATGCTTTTCACATGATGAATTTTTAGCTTTTGAATGATTCCTAAATTATGAGGATTACTAAAATATGTGATAGGGAAAAAGCCAAGTGCCATGCCAAGTGTCCTGCTAAGTGTTCAGCTATGTTTACATCCCCTGTGTAAAGAGTTCCCAGGGCTAAAAATAGACTAGCTACCTTCCGTTGATACACTGATAAATGAGCTGATGGAGAAGGATTGTATGGTGCTGGCTACTCATAGCAAAGGGATTGCTGAGTACCTCTGGACATCTTATTGAATCAAATAGCCTTTGTCCCTGAAATGTTGTTTATGTTCTTTCCCCTGAGTACTACAAAAGCAAATTCCAGTTGTTTTTTATGACAACAGGCATTGGTAACGAAAGACCACTAGCTAGTTAGTGGACTGTAAGATTCAGTATCTTTTGTACTGATGAATTTAAACTGCATGCAGCCATAGTTCTTTTTCTTTGATCAAATAATCTGAATGTGCATCAATCATTATGACATTTTTAATCTGCGTCCAGACAATGATAAAAACCTACATTTTTACAGCCAGTGCTGTAGCAGTATTTTAGGGTGATGGTCCACAGAGATGCTCAGTCACATCTCCTCTAAGCTGACATAAAAGTGTGATATTTCCCCAGATAAAAACTCTCTCACACAGACACACAGAGTTCGTCTCTAAAGGTCCTCTGCTCTCAGCAAGCCTTTTTAGCAATTGTCACTTTGTCACTATCAGAGAAGAGTGGAGATCTCTGGGGTTCAAGCACACAAATCTGGTCTCCAAGTCGAGTGGCCCTCAAATCGCATGTCAAACAATGACGTGAAAAGCAAGAACTGGAAGCAAAATCGAGTGAAATGTAAGCATTGATTTTTCAGTTATGACGTTCAGACAAGCAGTGTTTGCACACAGTCAAACAGTGTGTTTGAGCAACTGGGTGACTTCCAGTCTGTATTAGTTCTTGTTTAATTTTGTGTTGTTAAGTTCAGGAATGTGTTCCTTGTGTATGCTAGTTATTTGCTTTGCTTGCCAGCTGATGCTGATTTATTCACTGCTGGAAAGAGCTGCTAGCACAATGCGTTCAGGCTGTAAAGAGTATCCGCACAGGTCCGGAGCCCTCAACATCGTGGTTGCCACGGGAACCGGCTAGTGCAAATTCGCCATCACTAAGATGATCCATGATAGTGATGACATCATTTCAACAGCTCGTTCCTTACTGTTGCATTATTAGAGAGTATGACAGAGTGAGAGACAGTGAAAGACAGACAAACACATCTCAGAGTCAGACAAGCCTAGTTCATACACAGATGCAGTATGTGTAATCAGAGGTTAAATTGGGCAGGAGCGCAGCTCCGCCTCGTCAGGTCCACAACATACCCTGACAGAGCTCAGCTCCGTCTCCTTCAGCACCAAATATTGTTTTTCCACTTGAATTATTTTTCATCTCCTGGCAAATACATGGCATATATGAGACTGCATAATTAGCAAGACTACACAGAGACAACCAGGCTGCATGGAATTATCAGACATCATAATGCATTAATCTCTGCGTTCTCTGGTTCAGCACCCCGCCCACAGCCATCAAAGGAAAACTGTCACAATTCTAAGCGTAACAGCGACATTACCATGGAAACCCGCAAACAGCTAGAGCGATCGAACAGCTACCACTGAAGTCCTCTGTTTACAGTCTTGAATTATAATTTTTTTTTGCAGTTTTCAAAAAAAAAATTTTTTTTGTCCGAATCAAATGTTTTATGGTTACGATTCATCTCGTAGCTGGCTGCCTTGGTTCCAGACTTAAAACTCTTTATATCAGCAGTTTAATGAAACGTCAACAGAGATATTGAACGGGGGAAATCACTTCGGAAACAGAGCCGTTAAAAAATGGATGTCACTGTTGATATCTGGGTCAAATGAAAGCTCATTTATAAAAAGCTCATAATAATAATAATGATAATAATAATAATAATCATTTGTTACATTTGTATAGCGCTTTTCTAGGTACTCAAAGTGCTTTGTCATGGAAGGGGGAATCTCCTCAACCACCACCAATAAGCAGCATCCACCTGGATGATGTGACAGCAGGCATATTGTGCCAGAACGCCCACCACACATCAGCTTACTGGTAGAGAGGAGACAGTGATAAAGCCAATCAGTATACAGTATGGGGATGATTAGGAGGCCATGATGGACAGAGGTCAAGAGGCAAATTTGGCCAGGATGCCGGGGTTACACCCCTACTTTTTTTTCGAAGGACATCCTGGTATTTTTAATGACCACAGAGAGTCAGGACCTCGGTTTAACATCTCATCCGAAGGACATAATAAAGGTATATTTAAACAATGTATTATTACACTGCAATAAAAGTATAATTACACGTTTATTATTACACTGTAATAAAGGTATAATTACAAAATGTATTACACTGTAATAAAAGTATAATTAGATATTTATTAATAAATTGTAATAAAGTTTTAATTACACATTCATTATTACATCATAATAAAGGCATTGTTACACAATGTATTATTACACTGTAATCACTGATCTATATAGAATGACAGATTAGAACGTCATGAGCTATCCAGTCATTATATAGATCAGTGACTGTAATACATGTATAATTACACTGTAATAAAGTTATAATCACACATTTATTATTACACTGTAATAACTTTATTATTAGACTGTAATAAAGGTATAATTACACAATGTATTATCACGCTGTAATAAAGTTATAATTAAACATTTATTGTTACATTGTAATAAATGTATAATTACACAATGTATTATTACTCTGTAATTAAGGTATAAACTGTAATCAGAGTTTAAATTGGGCCTGAGCAATGTCAACTAACTTAGCTTATGTTACTGAGCTCGCTAACATTAACGTTAGCTCAATTGAATGGTTAAACATACAGACAGCTAACATTTCTTTCAGCTCAAACTTTTTTTTACCTATTTTTATTATTTGACTTTATTGTTTCCTTTTATTGTTATCACTTACCGGAGCAATGGGGAGGCGCCATCTGTCCAGTAGATGCAGACTTCAAAGAAGAACGAGCTTCGCTTTCATTTGACCTAGATTTCAACAGTGATCACCATTTTTTAACGAAAGTGTTTTCCCCGTTAAATATCTCCATTGACGTTTCATTAAAGTGCTAATATAAAGAGTTTTATGTCTGAAACCAAGGCAGGCAGCTACGAGATGAATCTTGACCATAAAACATTTGATTTGGCAACAAAAAATAAATAAATAAAAAATCAAAGATTTAAGACTGTAAACAGAGGACTTCAGTGGTAGCAACTCGATCGCTCTAGCTGTTTGCGGGTTTCCTTGGTAACGTCGCTGTTACGCTTAGAATTGTGACAGTTTTCCCTTAATGACTGTGGGCGGGGTGCTGTACCAGGGAACGCAGAGATTAATGCATTATGACGTCTGATAATTCCATGTAGCCTGGGTGTCTCTGTGTAGTCTACGCCGATAACGGCCCACCACTAGATATTATACATTTATTACAATGTAATAATACATTGTGTTATTATACCTTTATTACAGTGTAATAATATATTGTGTAATTATACATTTATTACAATATAATAATACATTGTGAAATTATACCTTTATTACAGTGTAATAATACATTGTGTAATTATACATTTATTACAATATAATAATACATTGTGCTATTATACCTTTATGACAATGAAATACATTGTGCTATTATACATTTATCACAGTGCAATAATACATTGTGTAATTATACCTTTATTACAGTGTAATAATACACTGTGCTATTATACCTTTATTACAGTGTAATAATACATTCTTATTATACATTTATTGCAGTCCCATAATACATTGTGAAATTATACCTTTTTACAGTGCCATAATACATTGTGAAATTATACCTTTATTACGTAAGGGATAATGTATAGAGAGGCGGTCGTTATAGCGAATAACAAGCCCGACAGGCTGAACGAGACCCCGACGCGAAGCGGAGGGGTCTTGACAGCCTGAAGGGCTTGTTATTCGCTATAACGACCGCCTCTCTATACATTATCCCGCTTATTACATGGCTACCTAAAAAATAAATAATTAATTTGACACAAATTATTGATTTAAAAAGGCGTTTATTGTTTTAAAAACGATTGTATTGCTTCCGCCAAAGAAAATAGTCCGTTCCGCGTCCATAGCAACGCGCTGTTTTTCATGGCAACGGTCTGTTATACTTCGCAGCGGTCTGTTATCAAGAAATAACAGACCGCATTCTACATTGGAATTCAGCCACGCCATGTAATAAAGTGTAATAACACATTGTCTTATTTACAGTGTAATAATAATTGTAATTAATAATTAATAATTATCTTTATTACAGTGTAATAAACTGTGTTATTATACCTTTATTACAGTGTAATAATACATTGTGTTATTATACATTTATTACAATGTAATAATACATTGTGTTATTATACCTTTATTACAGTATAATACATTGTGTAATTATACCTTTATTACAGTGTAATAATACATTGTGTTATTATACATTTATTACAATGTAATAATACATTGTGTTATTATACCTTTATTACAGTGTAATAATACATTCTTATTATACATTTATTACAGTCCCATAATACATTGTGTGATTCTACCTTTATTACAGTGTAATAACACATTGTGGTATTATACCTTTATTACAGTGTAATGATGCATTGTCTTATACTTTTATTGCAGTGTAATAATACATTGTGGTATTATACCTTAATTACAGTGTAATAATAAGTTGTCTTATAATATCTTTATTACAGTGTAATACTACATTGTGTTATTATACATTTATTAAAATGTAATAATACGTTGTGTTATACATTTATTACAATGTACTAATACATTGTGAAATTATACCTTTATTACAATGTAATAATACAGTATGCAATTTACATTTATTACAATGTACTAATACATTGTGTAATTATACCTTTATTACAGTGTAATAACACATTGTGGTATTATACCTTTATTACAGTGTAATAATACATTGTGTTATTATACATTTATTACGATGTAATAATACACTGTGCTATTATACCTTTATTACAGTGTAATAATACATTGTGAAATTATACCTTTATGGCAATGTAATACATTGTGAAATTATACTTTTATTAAAATATAATTCTTTGTGAAATTATACATTTATTACAATGTAATAATACATTGTGTAATTATATCTTTATTACAGTGTAATAATACATTTTGAAATTATACCTTTATGTCAATGTAATACATTGTGCAATTATACATTTATCCCAGTATAATAATACATTGTGTAGTATACCTTTATTACAGTATATTTATACATTGTGTAATTATACTTTCGTTAAAGTGTAATAATACATTGTCTTATTATACATTTATTACAGTCCCATAATACATTGTGGTATTATACCTTTATTAGAGTAAAATAATACATTGTGAAATTATACCTTTATTACAGTGTAATAATACATTGTGTAATTATAATTTTGTTAGTGTAATAATACGTTGTCTTATTATACCTTTATTACAGTGTAATAATACATTGTGTAATTATACCTTTATTACAGTGTAATGATACATTGTCTTATTATACCTTTATTACAGTGTAATGATAGATTGTCTTATTATACCTTTATTACAGTGTAATGATACATTGTGTTATTATACATTTATTACAATGTAATACATTGTGAAATTATACTTTTATTAAAATATTATAATTCATTGTGAAATTCTACCTTTATTACAGTGTAATGATACATTGTGCTATTATACATTTATTACAGTGTAATGATACATTGTGTTATTATACCTTTATTACAGTGTAATAATACATTGTTATTATACATTCATTGCAGTCCCATAATACATTGTGTAATTCTACCTTTATTACAGTGTAATAATACATTGTGTAATTATACCTTTATTACAGTGTAATAATACATTGTGTTATTATACATGTATTACAATGTAATAATACATTGTGTTATTATACATTTATTACAATGTAATAATACATTGTTATTATACCTTTATTACAGTCCCATAATACATTGTGTGATTCTATTTTTTTACAGTGCCATAATTCATAGTGAAATTATACCTTTATTACAGTGTAATAATACATTTTTCTTATTATACCTTTATCACAGTGTAATAACACATTGTGTTATTATACATTTATTACAATGTAATAATACATTGTGTTATTCCTTTATTACAGTGTAATACATTCTTATTATACATTTATTGCAGTCCCATAATACATTGTGAAATTATACCTTTATTACAATGTAATAATACACTGTGCTATTATACCTTTATTACAGTTAAATAATACATTGTGTTATTATACCTTTATTACAGTGTAATAATACATTCTTATTATACATTTATTATAGTCCCATAATACATTGTGTGATTCTACTTTTTTAAAGTGCCATAATACATTGTCTTATTATACCTTTATTACAGTGTAATAATACACTGTGTTATTATACCTTTATTACAATGTAATAATACATTGTGTTATTATACATTTATTACATTGTAATAATACATTGTGGTATTATACCTTTATTACAGTGTAATAATACATTGTGTTATACATTTATTACAATGTAATAATACATTGTGTTATTATACCTTTATTACAATGTAATAATACATTGTGTTATTATACCTTTATTACAGTGTAATAATACATTGTCTTATTATACCTTTATTACAGTGTAATATACACTGTGCTATTATACCTTTATTACAGTGTAATAATACATTGTGTTATTATACCTTTATTACAATGTAATAATACATTGTGTTATTTTACATTTATTACAATGTACTAATACATTGTGAAATTATACCTTTATTACAGTTAAATAATACATTGTGTTATTATACATTTATTACAATGTAATAATACATTGTGTTATTATACCTTTATTACAGTGTAACAATACATTCTTATTATACATTTATTACAGTCCCATAATACATTGTGTGATTCTACTTTTTTTACAGTGCCATAATACATTGTCTTATTATACCTGTATTACAGTGTAATAATACACTGTTATTATACCTTTATTACAATGTAATAATACATTGTCTTATTATACCTTTATTACAGTGTAATAATACACTGTGTTATTATTCCTTTATTACAGTGTAATAATACATTGTCTTATTATACCTTTATTACAGTGTAATAACACATTGTGGTATTATACCTTAATTACAGTGTAATAATACATTGTGTTATTATACATTTATTACAATGTAATAATACACTTTGCTATTATACCTTTATTACAGTGTAATAACACATTTTGGTATTATACCTTTACTACAGTGTAATGATACATTGTCTTATTATACCTTTATTACAGTGTAATAATACACTGTGTTATTATTCCTTTATTACAGTGTAATAATACATTGTCTTATAATACCTTTATTACAGTGTAATAATACATTGTGTTATTATACATCTATTACAATGTAATAATACATTGTGTTATTATACCTTTATTACAGTACAATAATACATTGTGAAATTATCCTGTTAAGCTGCAACCCCACTTTTGAAAAATCCCCAGAGATGACATACCCAAACTGAAACAGATACAGTTCATGAACCCTTTGCACTAAAAGCACAAGTATGATCTCATTTGAAAGCTGACACCTGGCAGTTTATTGTAAATGTAGAATTAATTATTGTCATAATGAAAAAAAAATAGTTATAAATAGCTTCAAAGTTTTGTAAAGTTATTAGAAATGTATTTTTATGAAACATCTTCATGAAAATAAAATTAAAGTTGGCACTGTAGAAATCTAGAAATGCACTACAGCTAAAGCCACATGTCTGACCATATTATATTTAAAATATGAAGATGATAAGTCTAAAACTCTGTATTTAGTTAAATGTTTTTCAAGATAGAAGCACCTAGAGCTAGCTAGCATGTTAGCTTAGGACACCATCAATACATGACAATTTATGAGATTAAAACCATGTTTGTGCTCCAAAAGTACTTTATAACGAAAATAAAATGTTTTAAATAATCTTCTGTGATCTAATTTGGCATCAGATAAAAAAATCTGACAGAAAATATACTATTTGATAGTATTCTGCACAATGATTAGTCTATATAGATTAGCATTACATTATAAATATAATCTATTATTATGGAAATACCTGGCATGGCTTGAAAAACACAGGTAACTCAAATATCATTGCAAACATGTTTATTGTCTTCAAAACATCTTAATCTGCATGTTACAGCGATCTCTTGTTAGCTTTGTGTGTATCAGTGACGTCCTGGAATGTCACATGATCATGGCTCTTCTTCATGTTCCATATATGGACTATTATTGTGCATATAGCGCCCTCAGGCTATTGGTATGAATTGAAAACACAGTATCAGTGTATCTAACCGCTCATAACGATTACATCGACGCATTTGGGTATAAATTCAATAAATATTATTCCTGTCTATAGAAATCTGACGTAAATCTATGAGAATCTATCAGTATTTCTCCAAATATGCACATTTTTGAGCTAAAGCCCTGAAGGACGTTGTTTTGTGTATCGCTGTCATGACAACAGCACAGAGTTTTTTTATGAATGAAAGCGGCTGACGCGCATAATTCATATTAAAGGTATCGACTCATTTTTTCATTTCATAACTCCTGACAGAAATTAAGAAATAACTGTCGCTATAAGTTTCTCAGAATACAATAGTGGTCAAATACTGAAACTTGAGTCTTATATCTTTTTAATGATGTATAGTTTGTCAAGGTATAACATTAAATCTGATAGTAACTTTGAACTAAAAAAAAAAAAAACCTTTAGTGCGCCCGCGCTCTGGCAACGGTTAACAGGATTTATACCTTTATTACAATGTAATAATGCATTGTGCTATTATACCTTCATGACAATGAAATACATTGTCCTATTATACATTTATCACAGTGTAATAATACATTGTGTAATTATACCTTTATTACAGTGTAATAACAGATTGTGGTATTATACCTTTATTACAGTGTAATGATGCATTGTCTTATACCTTTAATACAGTGTAATAATACATTGTGTTATTACACATTTATTACAATGTAATAATACATTGTGAAATTATATCTTTATTACAGTGTAATAATACATTGTGTAATTATACATTTATTCTACCTTTATTACAATGTAATAATACATTGTGCTATTATACATTTATCACAGTGTAATAATACATTGTTTAATTATACCTTCATTACAGTGTAATGATACATTGTCTTATTATACCTTTATTACAGTGTAATGATACCGTGTCTTATTATACCTTTATTACAGTGTAATAATACACTATGTTATTATACATTTATTTCAGTGTAATAATACATTGTGTTATTATACATTTATTACAGTGTAATAATACATTGTGTTATTATACCTTTATTACAGTGTAATAATACATTGTGTTATTATACATTTATTACAATGTAATAATACATTGTGTTATTATACCTTTATTACAGTGTAATAATACATTCTTATTATACATTTATTACAGTCCCATAATACATTGTGTGATTCTACTTTTTTACAGTGCCATAATTCATTGTCTTATAATACCTTTATTACAGTGTAATAATACATTGTGAAATTATACCTTTATTACAATGTAATAATATATTGTGTAATTATACATTTATTACAATATAATAATACATTGTGCTATTATACCTTTATTACAGTGTAATGATGCATTGTCTTATACCTTTAATACAGTGTAATAATACATTGTGTTATTATACATTTATTACAGTGCAATAATACATTGTGAAATTATATCTTTATTACAGTGTAATAATACATTGTGTAATTATACATTTATTCTACCTTTATTACAATGTAATAATACATTGTGCTATTATACATTTATCACAGTGTAATAATACATTGTTTAATTATACCTTTATTACAGTGTAATGATACCGTGTCTTATTATACCTTTATTACAGTGTAATAATACACTATGTTATTATACATTTATTTCAGTGTAATAATACATTGTGTTATTATACCTTTATTACAGTGTAATAATACATTGTGTTATTATACATTTATTACAGTGTAATAATACATTGTGTTATTATACCTTTATTACAGTGTAATAATACATTGTGTTATTATACATTTATTACAATATAATAATACATTGTGCTATTATACCTTTATGACAATGTAATAATACACTGTGCTATTATACCTTTATTACAGTGTAATAACACATTGTGGTATTATACCTTTATTACAGTGTAATAATACATTGTGTTATTATACATTTATTACAGTGTAATGATGCATTGTCTTATACCTCTATTACAGTGTAATAATACATTTGTGTTATTATACATTTATTACAATGTAATAATACATTGTGTTATTATACATTTATTACAGTCCCATAAAACACTGTGCTATTATACCTTTATTACAGTGTAATAACACATTGTCTTATTTACAGTGTAATAATAATTGTAATTAATAATTAATAATTGTCTTTATTACAGTGTAATAAACTGTGCTATTATACCTTTATTACAGTGTAATGATACATTGTCTTTTTATACCTTTATTACAGTGCCATAATACATTGTGAAATTATACCTTTATTACAGTGTAATAACACATTGTGTTATCATACCTTTATTACGTAAGGGATAATGTATAGTGAGCCGGTTGTTATAGTGTATAGTGTTTTTCACTATAACAACCGGCTCACTATACATTATCCCGCTTATTACATGGCTACATACAAAATAAATAAATAATTTGACACAAATTATTTATTCAAAAAGGAGTTTATTGATTTAAAAACGATTGTATTGCTTCCGCTAAAGAAAATAGTCCGTTCCGCGTCCATAGCAACGCGCTGTTTTTCATGGCAACGGTCTGTTATACTTCGCAGCGGTCTGTTATCAAGAAATAACAGACCGCATTCTACATTGGAATTCAGCCACGCCATGTAATAAAGTGTAATAACACATTGTCTTATTTACAGTGTAATAATAATTGTAATTAATAATTAATAATTATCTTTATTACAGTGTAATAAACTGTGTTATTATACCTTTATTACAGTGTAATAATACATTGTCTTATAATACCTTTATTACAGTGTAATAATACATTGTGAAATTATACCTTTATTACAATGTAATAATATATTGTGTAATTATACCTTTATGACAATGTAATAATACATTGTGCTATTATACCTTTATGACAATGAAATACATTATGCTATTATACATTTATCACAGTGTAATAATACATTGTGTAATTATACCTTTATTACAGTGTAATAACACATTGTGGTATTATACCTTTATTACAGTGTAATAACACATTGTGGTATTATACCTTTATTACTAGGGGTGTTAGAAAAAATCGATACACTTGAGTATCGCGATATTTTATTTTGCAATACTGTATCGATTTTAAAAAACGCAATATCGATTTTTTTTTTTTTTTTTTTTTTTACGTCCAAAAATATTCATGGTAAGACCGTAAGACAGTGCTTCATGTAAATGTTGTTTAAATCCCTACCACTAGATAGCTATGCTGAGACGCACCACTAGTGTCCTCGCCAGGCTCGCCTATAACGGTGCGTGTCCACTGGACATTTTAGGATTGACAGCGGACCGGAGAAAGCGTTGAGAGCGACCGAGAGCGTCAAAAAGTTGGGCAGTTCCTTTACAAATATCAAGCGAAAAACGCAGTCGGCAGCCAATTGCTGTGAGGTTCGGGATGTGACGTTTGTCTTGAGAGTTTAAACATATGCAAATTGTGCCGGAGTTTAGTAAATCATTTTGTTTACAAATTAGACGTTGTGCAGTTGTTATATATATGTTGAATATTTTATTTTGGATGTGTTTATTGTGATTATATTGGCTGGTTTTATAAAAGTTTATACAATTGAAAGGATATCTTTGCTTGGTGCATTTGGAAACAAAGCTTGTCTATTTCTAAATGTAATCGCGTGCATCGTTCACACCAAACACGAATAGAGCATCTGGCGCGAGTGATTTCAATGTTAAGTCAATGCAAAGACGCGTTTACGCGCGTCTGGAGGTCCTGCGGCACGAGGCGTTTAGCGCGGCGCGGTTCGCCTCATTCGCGCGTCCAGTTATTTTAAAATCTTTTATCACATAAAACTTGATTTCAATATATGACACATTCATTTTGTTCACTTTCATCCACTTTCATTCATATTCGTCCAGTTCTCGTTGTTGTTTTGTAGTGTGACGGGCTATGTACCTATTTTCTTTTATTATGGCCTATATAAAAATTTGCTCACTAAGAACCTGTGAACCACAATCCCAAACTGGCAGTTTGATTTTCTGTGTAATGAATTGTTTACCTAAAGTAAACTTCTTTGACTTTTATGCACATCATGTCTTTTTTTTAAATATTTTTAATATATTTTACTTTAAAAAAAATCCCAATATATCGCCTTATGCACAGTATCGAAATATATTGCAATATATTGAATCGTGACCCATGTATCGTGATACGTATCGTATCGCCAGATTCTTGCCAATACACAGCCCTATTTATTACAGTGTAATAACACATTGTCTTATTATACATTTATTACAGTGTAATAATACATTGTGCTATTATACCTTTATTACAGTGTAATAATACATTGTTAAATTATAGCTTTATTACAGTGTAATAACACATTGTTAAATTATAGCTTTATTACAGTGTAATAACACATTGTGGTATTATACCTTCATTACAGTGTAATAATACATTGTGTTATTATACATTTATTACAATGTAATAATACTTTGTGCTATTATACCTTTATGACAATGAAATACATTGTGCTATTATACATTTATCACAGTGTAATAATACACTGTGTTATTATACCTTTATTACAGTGTAATAATACATTGTGTAATTATACCTTTATTACAGTGTAATAATACACTGTGTTATTATACCTTTATTACAGTGTAATAATACATTGTGTAATTATACCTTTATTAGAGTGTAATAATACATTGTGTTATTATGCTTTTATTACAGTGTAATAATACATTGTGTCATTATGCTTTTATTACAGTGTAATAATACATTGTGTAATTATACCTTTATTACTCTGTAATAATACATTGTGTCATTATACCTTTATTACAGTGTAATAATACATTGTGTTATTATACCTTTATTACAGTGTAATAATACATTGTGTCATTATGCTTTTATTACAGTGTAATAATACATTGTGTCATTATGCTTTTATTACAGTGTAATAATACATTGTGTCATTATGCCTTTATTACAGTGTAATAATACATTGTGTAATTATACCTTTATTACAGTGTAATAATACATTGTGTCATTATGCCTTTATTACAGTGTAATAATACATTGTGTCATTATGCCTTTATTACAGTGTAATAATACATTGTGTAATTATACCTTTATTACAGTGTAATAATACATTGTGTAATTATACCTTTATTACAGTGTAATAATACATTGTGTTATTATGCTTTTATTACCGTGTAATAATACATTGTGTCATTATACCTTTATTACGTAAGGGATAATGTATAGAGAGGCGGTCGTTATAGTGAATAACAACCCCGACAGGCTGAACGGGATCCCGACGCGAAGCGGAGGGATCTTGAATCAGCCTGAAGGGGTTGTTATTCACTATAACAACCGGCTCACTATACATTATCCCGCTTATTACATGGCTACCTACAAAATAAATAAATAATTTGCCGCGAATTATTGATTTAAAAAGGGGTTATTGATTTAAAAACGATTGTATTGCTTCCGCTAAAGAAAATAGTCCGTTCCGCGTCCATAGCAACGCGCTGTTTTTCATGGCAACGGTCTGTTATACTTCGCAGCGGTCTGTTATCAAGAAATAACAGACCGCATTCTACATTGGAATTCAGCCAAGCCATGTAATAAAGTGTAATAATACATTGTGGTATTATGCCTTTATTACAGTGTAATAATACATTGTGTCATTATGCTTTTATTACCGTGTAATAATACATTGTGTAATTATACCTTTATTACAGTGTAATAATACATTGTGTAATTATACCTTTATTACAGTGCAATAATACATTGTGTCATTATGCCTTTATTACAGTGTAATAATACATTGTGTCATTATGCTTTTATTACCGTGTAATAATACATTGTGTAATTATACCTTTATTACAGTGTAATAATACATTGTGTAATTATACCTTTATTATAGTGTAATAATACATTGTGTTATTATGCTTTTATTACCGTGTAATAATACATTGTGTAATTATACCTTTATTACAGTGTAATAATACATTGTGTAATTATACCTTTATTACTCTGTAATAATACATTGTGTTATTATGCTTTTATTACCGTGTAATAATACATTGTGTAATTATACCTTTATTACAGTGTAATAATACATTGTGTTATTATGCTTTTATTACCGTGTAATAATACATTGTGTAATTATACCTTTATTACAGTGTAATAATACATTGTGTTATTATGCTTTTATTACTGTGTAATAATGCATTGTGTAATTATACCTTTATTACAGTGTAATAATACATTGTGTAATTATACCTTTATTACAGTGTAATAATACATTGTGTCATTATGCCTTTATTACAGTGTAATAATACATTGTGTTATTATGCTTTTATTACCGTGTAATAATACATTGTGTAATTATACCTTTATTACAGTGTAATAATACATTGTGTTATTATGCTTTTATTACAGTGTAATAATACATTGTGTTATTATGCTTTTATTACAGTGTAATAATACATTGTGTCATTATGCCTTTATTATAGTGTAATAATACATTGTGTTATTATGCTTTTATTACCGTGTAATAATACATTGTGTCATTATGCCTTTATTACAGTGTAATAATACATTGTGTTATTATGCTTTTATTACCGTGTAATAATACATTGTGTAATTATACCTTTATTACAGTGTAATAATACATTGTGTCATTATACCTTTATTACAGTGTAATAATACATTGTCTTATTATACCTTTATTACAATGTAATAATACATTGTGTCATTATGCTTTTATTACTGTGTAATAATATATTGTGCTATTATACATTTATTACAATGTAATACATTGTGAAATTCTACTTTTTAAGATATAATAATTCATTGTGAAATTATACCTTTATTACAGCGTAATAATACATTGTGTTATTATACATTTATTACTATGTAATAATACATTGTGTTATTATACCTTTATTACAGTGTAATAATACATTCTTATTATACCTTTATTACAGTGTAATAATACATTCTTATTATACCTTTATTACAGTGTAATAATACATTGTGAAATTATATGTTTATTACAATAATACACTGTGTTATTATACCTTGAAATTATACCTTTATTATAATGTAATACATTGTGTTATTATAACTTAAATACAATGTAATAATACATGTGTAATTATACCTTTATTACAGTGTTATTATACCTTTATTACAGTGTAATAATACATTGTGCAAGTATACCTTTATTACAGTGTTTTAAATACATTTATTTCAGTGTAATAATGCATTGTGTAATTATAGCTTCATACCAGTGTAATAATACATTGTGTACTTATACCTTCGTTACAGTGTAATATTATATTGTGTTATTATTAGTGCTGTCAAAGTTAGTGCGTTAATAACGCGTTAATGCAAAATCATATTAACGGCACAAATTTTTTTAATGGCTGATCAACGCAGCGCATATTTTCTGTTTGACCCGTGGCCCAACCCCTAGTTGAAGAAATGGAGATACACAGTCTTGCAAATTTAGCGACATTGCAGACCCCTTTAGCCATTTTTTTCCCTTCAAAAAAGCGCCCAAACCTTATTTAGTTTCTGAGAATCGCCGGTACTGCTCTCCCAGCACGCGCGCGCACCTCTCTCTCTCTCTCTCTCTGCGTCTCGTATCTTTGTATATATATATATATATATATATATATATATGTATATATATATATATATATATATATATATATATATATATATATATATATATATATATATACAAATATATATATATATTGCTACTACAGATAATTTTCTCACAAAAAAATTGGGATTATTGTTTGGTTAAGAGTTTAGAAGTTACTCTCTTTTTTTTTTTTTTAATGTCCAGAGTTGCTTACATGATGATTTAGCTTTTCCTGGCACACAGACTACAGCGGAAGAGAGGGAAAGGTTAAGAATGAATAAACTGAGGTCTGCTGCTTCAGTTCCTTTTGCCCTCAGATGACGTTGAGCAGCAGGAATGAAATTTTTGCCTCCCTGTCTCTTGTCCATCCTGCCACATTAGCTGGCCGCCTGCTCTGAGCTGCCCATTCCTGTTTGTCTTCCTGCTTGAGTCATTTCCCAGAAGGTCTTTCCAGAATGTCGGAAAAAAAATGAGTGCTAATTTACTTGTAATGCACTCTACGGCACATAACTCTCTTTATTCAGTTCTCTTTCATCACAAAGTTTAAACCTAAAATTATGTTCAGAATACAAATAGCAATTTTATATTTATTCTCAATCCAAATTAGTCCGTCACACTCACTCTGTAGATTACCACATAACTGTTGCAATTTGACATTTTAGACTTCCAATATCATTCTTTATTTGACATAATGTCCAGCAGCAGTCTTAACTCTTGATTTACACAGCGTTCCAATTGGAGGAAGCATAGGTTACAGCTCTCAAATAGACACCCTCCAAAAATGACCTGCCTTCTCCTTTATGAGCAAGCATTTCATCTGAAACAACTCATAAATCAACCTGACACAACAATAAATAATGTGTTGCATTTCATACACCACTCATCAAATGCTAGCTGTATCAACAAGTCAATTAAACAGCATGTTTGAATGAATATCTTCATTTTTGGATACAAACCTTAGTAAAATTCAACATGGTTACGGCTGCAGTAGCACTAGTCATTACTTCAGTCTATAAAATGCTCAGAGAATCCTTGAAAATCTACAAATGCATTTCCATTTTCCATACAATTACTCATTTCATGTTGAAAAAAAAAAAAAATTGGAAAGGGCAATGGAAAGTTTGGTGATATTTAAAAAATAATTTCACTGCTGAAGACATTTCAAGCTGTAATGGCTTCCAAAGTTATCTTTTGTGTCACGCCTATATTTAGTGAAATGACATGGGCTCCTTTTAACTGCATGTGCGTACGTTTAACAGCAGCTCAGATGATTCAGATGCCGATGTGAGGCAGATTCTCTGGCCTGCTTTTATATCTGGACATGTGAATAAGTGCAGTGTGCCATGTCCCCTAATCTAGTTCTCATGTGGGGTTAACCCCTAGCACATGGGGACAGACACAGCATTAGTGAGAGCTTTTGTAAACATGCCAGTGACTATTCTCTCTCTCTAACACACACTCCCACGCACAAAGACATGCACACATCATAATCTCACACACAGCTTATTTTACTCTTTGTTCTAGGTGCATTCCTGTCAGGCAGACAAAGGGAGCCGTGGTATAGTGTGGCTGAGAATATAAAAGGGAGACACAGACAGGGAGATAAACCTTAAAGGGATAGTTCACCCAAAATGTTTTATTATCATAATAACCTGTAAGGTGTGGAACACAAAGAGTTCATTTTAAAATATCTTTACAAATCTTTTATACATCAGTGAAAGTTCCAACACATCTACCAAATGTTTCACAGACCAGGCTTAAACCTATAATAGTCCCAGACTAAAATGCATGCTTGAGCTGTCTTAACTCAAAATGACTTGCACAGACAACCCTTAAAAATAGTCATAGATTTAGCCTGTTCTGGATTAAACAAAGCTGATTGCAAAAGGAAGGATTACAGCTAGACTATAGGACTAAATTTGAGATGAATTAATCCTTCAAAGAGACAGGTTGAATTTACTGTTTGTAAGAAAGCATGGACTATTTGGAATATCTAAATGAAGAACAACATGCACGTCAGAGGCCAGCAAGTATTGGGGTAATTTGATGACTTTCTATTTTATGAACACCGTTAGACCAAGATCATGTGCTTATACCTAACCTAATTGACTTAACCCAAGTGTTCTCATTTAGGCTTGCTCACCTTAGTACACAACTGGTACACAGGTTTCACTGACAAGGCTTAAAACTCGTCCAGACTAAAATGCTGTAGTGTACATGGTCACTATGAACTGCTGTTGAATGATGAAAACTCTCTTTTTCTGTTCCATATAGAAAACAAATTAAGAACACAAAGGTGAATAAATTATGATATTATATATTTTTGGAATTTTCAACTATGCCTTTAACTAAGATCAAACCAATGTGTTTTCAGTCCAATTCACTTTTTTGAGTTTCTGTGGTTAGGGAAGAGTTAAATAGCTAGTATCCTACTGTTAGATCTGACAGCTGCACACAGTCCCCAAAGAGAGATTATTTTTGACAAACTGAACGGAACAACTGAAGGAAACCTGGCTGCCTGCCTCAGGCGTGTTGTGCTGTTTTTACACGCAGATAGCATCTTTCCAAGATAAAAAACCCATGACCAACATGAATCTCAGCAAACATCAACTGTGGCACAACTGAAGACCTTCTGTATTTCATCACAAAGTGCATTTTCAGGTTATAACATGCCCTGATTTTTTTCTACCATCTGTTTCATTTGTTTCTTTTTTGGCTTCACGTGGAGGACATTAATGTTGAGCAAGACTCTTATTCCAGATGAGAATCTGAGGGGGGCTAATGCACCCATGTCGTGTCTAGAGACTCGTGTTTTTGTACAAAGGTATTCTCTCTCAGCTTCTTGTGTCTTAACTAATGCTGTCGATCTCATACTGTACATCTGTCTGCTAACCAGTTGTGATGTTGCTGGGGTGATGTTGTCATAGCAACAAATTAAAAAAAAAAAGAAAAGAAAGAAAAATAAGACAGACAGTGTAAAACTCCTTTCCATACTTTCACATGCTTGAGAAATGGAGCAGGTCAGCTGTGCAGGCAAATGAAAGGAGGACTGAGATGTTAGTATGGAAACAGCTGTGAGTTGATATGAATGATGAGCAATGATCTATTATTTTATTTGAATTTTTTAAGAAATTGTTCTGGGTGTTATAGTTACAAGAATTAATTATGGAAAAGCCTTCTGAATTAATGAGATGTTCAGCTGTTCTGTGGACTTTTATAAGTCTGGTTAAGGTCACAAGCTATGTTAGAACAAGAAAGAGGGAGAAATAGAGTATAATGGCTTGTCTGATAGAGCGGAAAATGGCGGTAATGTCCTAACAAAAGAAAAATCAGATCAACTGGTATAAAAGCTTTCTTGTTAGGATATAAAATGAGGGCAGAAAGCACAACAGAGGGAAATAAAGAGTGGAAATGGCCCCTATATGACATATGACTGTGGCAAATATGTTACTTGCCCAGCATGTTTTACAGTGTTTTTAAACTCGACTGAAGAAACAGACAGGACATTATTAGATTGGAATCATTGTGTCAACTGAAAGGAATTTCATTACACTTCAAACATTGAAATAAAATGAGGTCATATGCAAACTCAGCTCTCAAAAGATGCTTATTTCCATTCCCATTATGCTATGCTACATTTGATATGATTAAAACAGCACTTCCCATGTGGATTTACAGTAAAAAAAAAATATCTGTACTATATTTGGGTTGAACATATGATGTGAGAACACATCTGCAGGATGGAAACAACATAGGGAAGATGAACACGAGCGCTTAAGTGTTTGCATATCAAGCAGACGTGATTTGACATTCCAAATTACCTGATTTTGTCTGGCAAAGAGTTTGGCAAGACACAGCAAGTCCACTGTGCAGAGCAGATACATCTGACATGGGTAATGCTGCCAAACATAAATTATTTTCAAACTCATAAAAGAACTCTTGTGTGAGCATATTTCTGTGGTGTGTCTGAAGTTTTCCTTCACGCTTTCAAAAGGGGTAACTTTAGGCTCTGAGAACTAACTGGCTGGTTGGCTGGCAAACTAAAAACGCAAATGAGGGCAACAGCAAAGTCAGAAGACAGCTGAACTCAGCTGAACTCAAACTGAAGTATTCCTGCAGTCAACAGATAGCATGAAAATGAACATGATAGCTGTTCAAGGACTACAGTGAATATAGATCCAAAGGCTGTCATGTTAAGCATACCTGTAGGTTTAAAGTACTTTTCCATTTCCAAGATTATCATGTTTTCTCAAAGTTGACAAACAAACAGTGGTACTGTCTAATAATTCAATTCATTATACTATTAATGTAATATTGAAGTGATTTTCCAATGGACAGATGGAACACTTTTATTCAATTAAAAAAAAAAAAACATCATAGTACAAAAATAATAAAGTTTTATCTTCACGGTGATAAACTTGTACACAAGTGCAACATAACCAGATTTAATAATAATGTTCTGGAACCATAATCATCTACATTTAACACAGCAGAAATTATCATAAAAAGCTGAGTGTTCTGGTTACTTGGATCAGGTTTTCTGACATGCACTAGTTGGCGGGAATTGACTGAAGGGGTGGTCTGATTCAGAGGCTAAGGCTGCATTTGAAATCGCATCCTCAAGAGAGTTTTTATTTCTTTTGAATAAGTAATTACTTCATGACCACTAAAAAGGTTTGTTCTTTATAGTATGAACGTGTGCAGTATGCATGTAATTTGGACATACTACGTTCGCCATGTTGCCCTTATCACGTGACCTACTAACGTCAGTTGCGTCACGTCACCGCCATTCACAAATCCTCTCCCGTGGCCTCATGGGATAGTAAAGTGTCCATCATACGCACACTTCAGAATCGGTCATCTGGGTATTTTTTGCCGACTCTTTTATGAGTACTGTGAATTCGGACCTACTTCTTTTGTCACAAACTGTTTTTCGACTAATAGGGAAGAATGTCTGGTGGAAGTTAATCACTTACAGCGCCTTTAACTTGTGGAATGTCAGTTGTGTTAAAAAATAGCCCTGGACTCTGTGTAGGGCATTTAGGGAAACTATCCTTTAATATGACCTTGTCTTAAAAGGTGAATCACTTCCAACACCACAAAGTGGTGGTTTCAGAAGTGCACTGAGTTTTGATTTACAGACCTTCAATTCAATTCAACTCAACCGTTCTTCATTGTCATACTAATCTGTCAAAAACAGTGACAATTACTGGAAACTGAAAACTGAAGCTCCATTTGTCAAGAGTTCATAGGTACTACTTTAATCCCATGGGCATTGATGTACGTGAGCAAGACTTTGGCTCTTCTCTCAATTACGTCAATGAGTTTTTCAATGCCTTGACGGCCTCCCTGACTGTCCCAGTACTGCTGGTCGAGAAACAGCGATTGCAGGAGCTTTTCCCTGAGACGCTGAGACCTCAACACTGACACAGATTGATCTGGTAGCCTGAAAGGGGAAAAATATTGAAATAATATAGTAATGCACTCCAAAATTATTAAAACAAACTTAGAATTAAAAATGTGTAACATACAATATCATTAAATACTGTATTTACAATCCCCACAAAACTAATTGCATTGCTAACAGACAAATAATGTAATACCATGCTGTGATGCAGATAATGTGCAAGCGGTGATACTCATACACAGCAATGGCCGATCATTTATTCTGACTGATGTTACTGCACAAGTGAGCTTGCGTTCCCAGAGGTATCACATTAGCAGCATCGCCAGCAGAATCCCTTAGCTCAGACAGCACGTGTCAGATTGTTGGCGTATGTATTTGCTTACATCTTCAGTGGTGTTGTAGAGGTGTTGGCTTACTGAGGCCAAACTTGTGGCCTCACAGAAACAAATTCTTAGTTGCAGCAATTACAAATCACCTCATATGGTCCAGTATGAACAAGAAAAGAAGCACAAAACTATTTATTTCAATTAAAAAATCATTTGTCATCTGGATTTTAATGTCTATGCAAACCTGATAACCTGTGGCGATTTGTAATTCAATTAAACTGCAAGGATTCATTTCTTTGAGGTCATGAGTTTCTAAGTCCTTCACAACAACTTGCAAGACATTTTAATTGAAAGAGAGTACCAGTAGTTGTAAAGGTGGTTTGCCTACAGGGGTCCAGGCTGCAGGATCGCCGGATGACTAAAGAAACGTTATCAAGATGGTAGAAAACTACATTTCTTGTCTATTACCACCCACTGCTACTTGACGGAAATAAGCGCAGCATATATGTAGAATGTTACCTGAGGGATGGATAGAGCGAGAGAGAGGCTTTAGTAAAGGGAAGAGAGAAAGAAAAGAGAAGGCAAAGAAAGAGTGCCCCAAGAAAGGGACCCAGAGGAAAAGAAGAGAGAGCAAAAAAGTCCCAGCAAAAAGAAGAGACAGAGAATCAAAGAAACAGAGCAACAGTTGTAATATTCTTTTATCCCTTCATTCACCATGTGACTGAAACCCAAATGTGAGACATGCAAACTGACCAATCAGAAGCTTACAACTTCCCCCACCGAACTAAAGCTGTGACAATTAGAAGACACCCGATGTACATTCATTTTGGCCTACGGGCCTTGAGCACTATCAACACCTTTTTGCCTTTAGGATTTCCAAATGGCCCTTGTGGTAAGAAAGAGGGGGTTGAAACAGTAAAGCAAATGTATTTGTTCATTTTTTATATATCTTTGATTATTTTCAATTCTACATGTTAAAATGATCTGTCTTTAAAAGAAAACATTCACACACCATCTCTGCAAAATCGGGCTATTCTTTACAGTTATAACATCATTATGAGATTAAATTAAAGATCAAATGATCATGTATAAACTCTAACATGTGAAATACAGTGCTTGAATTTTTTAGACCACCACCCATTGTAAGGTTTGTGCCAGATCTGCCCTAATGCCCACAGTATTGGTGATTATCAAAATCATTTATGTTTCTGTAATGGTTAATCCATCAGTATGTGTAAGCTCTTTAGTCACAGTTGGCCAAGTCAAAGTCCAGATTTGAATCCTATAACAAAGTTTGGATTTAGTGGATTCAAAGACAGACTGCACAAAAGTTTCATCAAAAGCAAGTCTTTGGAAACAACTAGAAACTATTTGGAAGTCAGTAACAACAGAGACTGTGGAAAAGTACTGTACATGAAAACAATGGCAGCAAGGCCAAAGGACACCATACACAAAATATTAAGTTTTGGTTATTATGTGGGAATAAAGACTATTTATAGTTGTTTCAGTTTGTTAGTCAGTTTTAGTTTTAAACAAGTTTTCCAAATTCCAAATCTATTTGTGTTTCCTCTTTATTATGACAGGTGGTCTAATAAATGTGTTAAGCACTGTAGGTCTGGTCATTTTACTCACCCTTTGATTCCCTCTAGTAGCCTGAAGTCCAGATTCTCCTCATCTCGGTCAAAGTAGCCCTTGTTGTTAAAGAAAACCAGGTGGTGTGGGTCATGTCTACGGTGGACTATGTGTGTCAGCTCTATGCTGTCCTTATCTGTACATTCTTCATGGTGACCAAGCTCAACACAGGTGTCCTCTAGGCGGGGCTTAAATCCACAGCAGTTTTTATCTAGTCGTTCATAAATCTGAGAAGAAAAACAATCTTTATTTGTGTTCACTATTCATTTTAAATGAATTGGTCAGAAAACAACATATATGTTAATGTGCATCCAAGTTTGTTTATCTAGAAGTTTAAAGGTGCAACACAGATGAAAGTGGAATAGAGTACCTGCAGAAGGAAATCAAAGACTACTAGCTTGCTCCATTCATGGTGGTGGATGCTGGTGCACCTCCACTCAGGTTTAGGTATGATGCCCCGATGCCAGCACTTGTATTTGAGAGAGGTTTGATATGAACCCCAGCTCAGTCTCTCAGAGGGTTGATCTACTGCTGGGCTTAAAGAAGGATCCCACAAAACCACTGGACAAGGCTGACCATCTGAAACAAGATGAAATATATGTAGGCTATACATTTATTAGATCAGTATCAGTCATATTTGATTTCTCATTAGCTTGATAGACAGCTTTGATGACACTGAACTGCTCCGAATGCAGTGGCCCCAGAAAGTACTATAGCTTAAGTTTATTTAATCTATGTAAGATGCACACAAATTTAATTGAAAATGACAATAAGATTATGCTTTTCTCTGAACTGACTTTTCTTATCTATTTTGCAATGTTTAAATCAAAATGTGCCTTTAAAAAAAAAAAAAAAATGGGACTTGGTTTGATATTTTGTTATCTAATGCAGTTACATTTACACATCTTTTTTTTTTATTGTGACTTAAGAATTAAGAATATAATATATATATATATATATATATTAAAGAACGTTGGTAACCATACAGTTGGCCATAGCCATTGAGTTCTACATTTTCCCTACTATGGAAGTCAATGGGTTGGTGGTTAAAATATCTTCTTTTGTGTTCAACAGAATAAAGAAACACAGGTTTGAAACAACTTGAGGGTGAGTAAGTAATGACAAAATTTTAATTTTTGGGTGAACTATCCCTTTAAGTGTCCAAAACCTTTTTATGGGCCACTATATTCTTTACCAATTTAATCCAAAATTAAGTAAAATGCAGTATTTGCTACAAAAAATAATAATAATAATAATAATAGAATAGAATAAAACATCAAATTAAGTAAAATACATATGCCTATACAAAATATTTAGGCCTAATTATGAAAAACCTTTTTTAATAAACAAAAACAGAAACAAGTACACTACCTCCAAGAGAGTGGAATCTTCTGCTGACAGCTGGCAAAGTTCTGTTCAGTCCCAATATCCTATCCAGATGAAAGGCGAACACTTCACTCATGTCCAAGGGTCTCCTGACAATACCTAAACATTTGCGACACGCATCAGTATCGTCCGTGTGATTTGTCGCACTTTTAAATAAAATTAAAGAAGAAAAGCCCGGAGGTGTAACTTCGTCAATATGCGTAATTTTACTATCAGCTAGAAAGCGCATGGCCGTGATATCGTCAATGCTGAACCATGGAGGAGCTCTTTCACTGTATATCCTGATGGATGAATAATCACCGTTACTGCCATCAAGCTCAGAATATCCCAGTTGTTTGTCAACGGTGTTTGTATCGTGGCTCGCGTTCTTCGCTTTGTCCTGTGTGCCACTCTGCGCTCTCACTTTAACTTTCTTTCTCCGGAGTTTGGGGCGCACTGTGCCCCTGATAATGGCCGGTTTGTGCCGCTTAGATTTTAGAGTTATATACACCACATTAGACCTGGTCGGACTCAGGGATTCATTCACTTCCCCTTCAGTGGGGTCCTGGTAGGTTTTTCGAGGTTTTTGAGAATAAACGCTATTTCTAGTCCACGGATCAGGACGTTTGTCTTGGCGAGTAGACGTGTGATTAACGTGAACGGTGAAAAACAAATAAACAAAACACACAACAGCTACAATCAAATACTTCCTAATGGCGGAATATCTCCCACAACAGTTGCAGACTTTCAAAAACGATACGGACAAACAAATCATAGTGTCCCCGACCTTTCCAGGACGAGTCGTATGCGTATCCATTGGCACGAGAGTCTGCGCATGATTAGGCTAAGTCAAATATCTTTTGCCCACATTGGAATTGCGTTCTTTTCGTTTACATATTGATGACACACAGGAGTTCCAGATGATCCCCTCAGCGCAGCTCCAGCATGAATGAAGACAACTGTCCCGACCGATGCCGGATCAGCTAAGATAACAGTCCCAAATTGACAAGAACGCAGCAATTGTCCTTACGCCCTTTTTACTGAAAACGCGAGAGGCTAGAATGCGGTCATTAGAAACTAAACTGTAAAAAAAAAAAAAAAAAAATGTTCTGCGTATTTTCCCAGTAGCCTACATGGCTTATCTAAATATTAAAGCTGTACCTGCTGAATAATAATAATAATAACAAACATCCAGCAAAAGAAAAAGAAAAATTTCCCCCCAACAGCATATAAATTACAAAAATAGCTTGTTGTCTTTTAGAAAGATGTTAAAATTGAATTACAATAGCTTCGATAGCTAGAAAAAGCTTCCTGTGCACATCTGCCTGTAAACATCTGCCTGTAAACAACGTTATTTTGACATGTTTTGTACTTGTAATTTGCTGGTGTGAATATGAAGCAATAACATCTATTAATGATGGGCTTCGGTAAAGAGGACAGGAAACAGGCACAACAACAGTACAAGTTATGTCGTCCTTTAGGTATGGAATGCATTATGTATTTTAGACTAGACATACTATTCTAATCTAGACATATTACACACACACAGTTTTCATATTGTACATCCCAATGATTTTTATACTGTACAAACTGTATATTCTATTCCCTAAACCTACCCATCACAGAAAACTAATTTTTGGATTTTCAAAAACATCACTTCATATGATTTATACGTTGTTTTTCATGGGGACCCAAAAAATTTTCCCACAAGGACAGGGATTTCGGATATTGCCATCTTTGTGGGGATATTATGTCCCCATAACGTAGTGTATACCTGAACCAAACACACCTTTATGAGTGTTTGTCCCATCTTTGTCAGTTTGTCTGCTGATGGTCTTATTGGAAAGATTGGTACATAAAGACAAATTTACAGCTCAAAAGGTGTGGGGTGATCAAAATATGCAGATTCCGTTGAACACATAGCACAAACACAAATGTACATACATAAGCCTAAGGGGCTACTGTTTAATTCAAATACATGTGAACTTACAGAAAACCTAGAATTAATTTGGACTGCAATTAAAACGCAATAGAAACAGGCAAATAACATCAAGGGCAACTAAGCCACTGCAGATGCCTTGTTCTAGGTGATAAGCTCAGTGACTGCAATTTTTGGCAGGAATATTGGTTTAAAACCTGATCCACCATTGCCACCTTGTGGTAACAACGTACATACTCAAGTCTTTGAATAGGCAGTTAACAGGGAGCCTGCCAGGACAACACAAGATGCCAAAACAAACAATAGCAAGTTCCCAAGACCCTGAGGAAAGAAAATCAGTTTGTTAGGCTGGCCTAAATAGAAGTTTTTGATTTATTTCCTTATTATTACTGGTAATGAATCAATATCAAATTAAAACGACTATGATCTAAACTGGCTCTTACACACACTCGCTAGTTTTGATATTATGGTGAGCAATTATAATTATGCATTTAGTGACTTGAATGTTATAATATAATATATATATACATTTTTTTTTAAATTAATATAATTAAAAAAAGTAGACTTTCAGCTGTTTGCAATGAACAAATCAAACAAAAGTAATTAAAATAGCTCAACACAACAAATGTTTCAAGTGGTTTCCCCAAATTTAATTGAAAAATGCAACTTTTAATGACTTCTGCAGTTTCAAAATTATTCAACCCCCTGAATAGAATCCCTCACAACAGCACAAATCTGCAAAAAATGTGTTGTCTCAAGCACACCTAATGCGACTAATCAAGGGCTTCAATAGTTGCACCAGGTGTGCTTGAGCTAGAACACATTAAATATCTGAACTGGCAAGGTTTGTTGAGTGTCACGTTTGACTGTAAGTTAGAAATATGGCTAAGTCAAAAGAATGGCCAAAAATGTTAAGAGAAGATATCATCGTCCTTCACAAACAAGGAACAGGATACAAAAAGATAGTGAAAGCACTAAATGTTCCTAAAGACACAGCTGGAAGCATAGTTTACAAGTTCAAAGTTAAGGGAACAGTGGTTACACTACCTGGACAGGGCAGAAAAAAGGCAGCTATTAACGGCAGCAACCAGATTTCTGAGAAGGCATCCATTGAGTGACCCTTGAGAGACTGCAAAAGACCTGCTAATTGCTAGTCTTGGTGGCAACAGCCACTGAAGTTTCAGCTTGCACAGTAAGGCGCATACTAAGCGCATGCCAGAACTCCAAGACGAACACCACTACTGGCCCAAAAGCACAAGAAAAGTCGGTATATAAATAAGCCACAGTTTTGCGATTCTGTTCTGTGGAGCCATGTAGCAAAACTGGAACTTTTCAGCCCTATGGATCAGTGGTATTTATGGAGGAAGAAGAATGAGGCATATGCTGAAAAGAACACTCTGTCTACAGTTAAGCATGGTGGTGGCTCGGTGATGGTCTCCGGCTGCTTTGCATCCTCTGGCACTGGAAACCTGCAGTGTGTGGAAGGCAAGATGGATTTATTAAAGTATCAAGAAATCCTAGGAGAAAACGTCATGCCATCAGTGAGGAAGCTGAAGCTTGGGCGTCATTAGACCTTCCAACAGGACAATGATCCCAAGCATAACTCAACTTCCACCAAGGCTTGGTTGCAGAAGAAGTCCTGGAAGATTCTACAGTCGCCGTCACAGTCACCTGGCTTGAATCCCATAGAACATCTCTGGTGGGATTTGAAGGCGGCGGTTGCAGCATGCAAACCCAAGAATATTACTGAATTATTTTCAGTTGAATTTGGGGAAACCACTTGAAACATTTGTTGTGTTGAGCTACTTCAGTTACTTTGTTTGATTTGTTCATTGCAAACAGCTGAAAGTCTGTAAATTTTGCCAATAAACCTGATTTGCAATGGTGGTTGAATAATTTTGATTGTCTCAGTCTCTGTCTACATATAAAATTACATACATGTACTCACTAAATGCATAATTATAATCCTAATTACTCACCATAATATCAAAACTAATCAAAGTGAATTTATCTTATGCAAGGTGTTCTCTGCGGATTTAAATCAACACATAAATATTCATGTTCATTTGAAAAACAAAGTGTCAGACTAGGTCACGTAAAAATGCCATCCAAAATACTGAATGAATACAAATAGCTTTATGTTACCTACTTTGACCTCTTTAAATACCACACTTCCCCACAGAGCAGCTACCAAACCATAACCCTGAAATCAAGTAGAACACACTGTCATTACTTCTCAATGCAAGGTGAATGAGAACATAAAAGATTTTCTTTTGTGCCATACTTACAGCATTAATTATAGGGAATGTGACCACTGCACTAAGGTAGTAATTTCCTATAAGCCATGCATACGTGGCTAATCCCCACATCAAGCCACTCAGAAAACCTGCATGGAAGATTTTACAGTTAAGAAACACGGGAACTAAATATTCAGTAGAAAGCGGAGGAATATTTTCAATGATATCGTGTCCAGTCGCTGATAGTAAACTTTACCTGTAACAATACAGTTGCTTTGCAATACTCCACAAATATGGTGGAGCTGCAAAGCAACACAGTCCTTTCATCCAAGTTGAAATAAAGATGATGGAATGGAATGCACATTAATTACCAGGTAAGACGGCTCTGGGATAGATCCGAGGCCTGTTCTTCATGAATGCGCAGTAAGTAAGAAAATACACTGTGCTCATGAGGAAAATTCCACTGTAATGGGCAAAGCAGTAGTCAATTTCTGTAATGGACAGAAAAACATGTTAGAATAGCCTATAAAATGCTTTTTAACATCTTAAGCTGTATAAATTGCATACCACTGATACTGAAACTACTTGGTCATCCCATACATGCATTCAATACATATACATACCATTCTCACTGGATCCAGTGAACATACTTGAATTGGTTTTGGCATGAACTTTAATATAGAAAATGGGCACAAAAGAAGAGCCATAAAGGACACCTGAAAATATGGCCAAGATGCAGCCCCTGTAACAAGAGAATATTATTATAGAAAATAAATAATCCATAGATTTAATATTTATATTCCAGAGATTTTACAATATTATAGTATAAATATGAAAATGCCATAAATCTAAATTCACAAACCTTTTATACATGCACACATAAGCACAGAAAAAAGCCCTCAAACATCTCAGTACATAATAAAGAACCAGAAATGCACTGGAACTAGGAAGGCCTACAGATACTCACAACACTCTTTTGCTCTTTGGTGAAATCGTGTCCACCCATGAATCACTGAGGTTTGTGATGTCTTGATTCAACCTCTAAAGACAGTGTGAATACATGCACACGAAATGTAGGCAAAGATGTGTATCCAAAACAAAATACACCAAACAATATTCTACATAATATCCAAAAAGCTCTTAATGTGGAAAAGCCCTCTAACTTACCCTATCATCAATCAACAAAGGCATGGATTCAGGAGATGTACGTTTCTGAACATCACTTTTCACAAAGAAGAATATGATGGCACTGAAACAAAGACAAGATTGTGTTATGAAAAAAAAAAAAAAAAAAAACTAATCCAGAGAGTTCTCTCTCACAATAAATAAACCGCAAGGATGTTTTTATTCCATATCCCATAAAATCAGATGGAACTGTAGATCCAATACAACGTGGCTTCAGGTCTTAGGAGGTTGTTTATCCTGCCTTACACAATATATTGCATTTTCTATTTCAAAGAAACTTTTGAGCGAGTAAGACAGCAGCACTTTCATCTGAAAAGGATCTTTGTGAGGTGTAACTACTAAGTTAACAATAATGGGGGGGAATAAAAAAATATTGTCTGTCCATATTAAAGAAGTGTGCCTGAAGCATGTCCTTTCCATTAGGATTTCTGAGGACTAAAAGCAACTTCTTAGATGAATGAACAATATTACTTTGTAAAATTTCAGCCTTCATTAATAGCCAAAGAAACATCTTGATGTGTGCATTTGGAGGTAGACAATTATTACATTCCCTGCTAAGAGGGAAAATTTAAATAAAAACACATAAGAAATACCTCTCCCATTACCTTAGCAGACAAAGGCCAGCTCCACAGTAATTGATTATTGGTTTGGACACTTCCTCTGGACTCAGCCCAAACCAGCCAAACCTTGAAAGGAATGACTTAAGAGGTAAGATTACCTCAGCCTTCAATTAAAAACATGGATAACACTTTATAATTAGTCCTACTAGTTAACATTAATTTATACATTAAACTACTATCATTAGCTAACAATGAGCAATACGTGTGTTACAGTTCACCTTTCTTAATGTTAGTTAATACCTGTTCACTCAGGTCCATTAAATAATAACAGATTTGAAATTTGAATCATGTATTAGTAAATGGTGACATTTACATTAAGATTAACAAATGCTTTGCTCACGATCAGCTTGGCTCACGATGCTTTTGGAAAACGCAGCCTCAGCATATAAATCAGTGTCCCAAAGTTTAACATCAGGAAGTTCAGTACATCCCTATAACCCCCTTCTGTCAAACATCAAGCCAGCTCACCTTGAGCTTGCCCATCCAATTAACAATCCACTGGATCCCCAAAGCAAAATTCCAAGACCGAGGCCAATAAACTTCACAACTGGGACAGCGGTTATATTTCCTAAGAGGTAAATCTGTTATAAATTACATCTGTATGTATATTAAACATGTTTATTCGCTCACACATGCACTTTACCAGTGGCCCAAAGTGCTCCTCCAAGCATAGCTACAGGATGAGCTCTGGAGGGGTGAAACAATGTGTCAGCAACCAGTCCAACACACCAAATAGCTGAACTGCAAATCCACTGGAAAAACATTCCTGTAAAGACAGCAGATTTTGAGGCAAGGTTGGTCAAATGTTAGTGTGGCGTGTAAAAGTACAGTTAAACTCCTCACCATCGCCGGTATCTATCGTTTTAACAGGAACAAAGTAACTTCCATACAACAGAACTGCAAAAGTACAGGCCACAAAGCCATAGGTGGTGTCTGTACTGTTGGCTTCATTAGAGGAGCGAGGGGGCTCTAGGTATAAAACAAAACAAAAGGTTGACAACACACTTGTGGCATTTATGCAAAAAAAAAAATAATAATAATAGACTATTTAGAAAATATTAACTGTCTACAGCTGTTGACTTTCCAAGCACAGCAGTTTCCAAACCCACACTCCCAGAGGTGATAAAGAGGCATGTTTTCAGTCAAAGACACAGACCAATTAAAAATTAGTCTTTTTTTAAATATGTAATATTTAATCTACCTTCAGCTGACAATGTGCTGCAGCATCTTACAACAAAAAGCACAATTACAGCTAGTAAAGCCATAAATCTCTTTTTCCCCTCACTCTAGGTAAGCACTGCATTTGTTGTTGTGGTAGTTGAGTCAAGTGGTTTGTTGTAGCTTAAACCAGGTGTTATTAATTGGCCCCACTGTCCCGCCCTACTAACATATTAGGCAGTTGTGGGGAGGTACTTACCATTTAGGCTACCCTTTTTCATACTGTAGGCTATATAAAAAGTGAATGGCGACTAAGGCTCATTCTGCCAAACATTGTGTTCCAAACTTCCAAAGAAGAAAGAAAGTCATCCGGGTTTGGAACTGAGGGGTGAATTTTTTGCTTTAAATTAACGTAGTTCCTAAACAGCTCCACTAGATGGAGATCACCTTCCAACTTGTTTTGATTCCGCAACCGTTCGGTAAGCCAATCATAAGATGTCTGGCCAGCATCCAAAATTCTGAATATGCAAAGCAGAAAAGAAGTGCCAACAAAAATAACAACACCTTTCTCTTGAACCCCGACAAAAGTACTAGTCATTGAGTGAGTTAAGAGTAACATGCATCTCCTGCTCTGAATGTCTTTTTGAATGTTAAAATGTTATAGCCTACTGAATTGTGCAGTAGCTTACTAAAACTTAGCATACTAGAGTACTAGAATTAGGAGGCAGTGAAACATTCTTAACAGAAATAACTTTTTTTTTTTTTTTGTATAATCATCAGCAGAATATTTATGTTTTTGTTTCAGCGTTTTAATTGTCATAAATGTTCGGTTTCTGCAACGTTGTAGCCAGGGCCGGCTCTAGGTTATTTGGTAGGGCTGGGTAAAAAATATCGATTTCTCGATTTTAATCGATTCTTATTTTTATGAAACAATATCGATTCTTAAATCCCAAGAATCGATTAGTCATCCTGTTTTCAGTTGATGAATGAATGGATCATTGTTGCGCACATCCCATCCAATAAATCGCAATAATCTTTGTTATTTATTATTGATATGAAACAAAGTCTCAGATTTCAAATTACGTCCATTTTCTTACGAAATTCAAAAACATAATTACCGTTTTGGCGCTGTGTCGTGAGATCGCTCCGACGCAGCTCAGCTCAAGAGAAGCAACGGAAGCAACTCTTCCGCCTTAATAATACCAGTTACAGCGCGAAATAAACATGAATGAGCATCTGAAAGTGTGTTAAAAGATAGAGTACAACTTATCGAAGTCCGTATCATGTCTCATGGAATCGCTCAATCAGTGTTTCAACCGTGCAAAGACGTTAGTAAACAATGTCATGTAACGTCACATTTACATCAGAAAAAAACATATCCAGTGACCATAAACTCGTTAGTCAGCTAGAAAAGTTAACTCTAGAGAGGACTGAGGAGCATTTTGTTAAATATATGCACCATATTATTCATTATAATTTTTAATGTTCTTCAATATTTAATGCATGTTTGAATAAATCTGGAAAGTTTTTTTATGACAGCCATCATTTAAAATTTTATATAATTTTATATAACTTTATTATTATAAAAATAAATAAAAGTGTATTTTAAGTGTTTGTATACATCAGTTAATTTTTACCTTCAATATTATAGTAGGCTAATGAAGCCTATAGGCTACAACTGACTCCCATGGTTTACAGCATTAAGAGATTTGTTTTCCCTGAGAAAATGTGCAATGTATTGTAACTGATATCCCAAATAATCGATATTGAATCGAATCGTAATCGTAATCGAATCGAATTGCAAGCTTGTGAATCGAAATCGAATCGAATTGTGAAATTTGTGTCAATACCCAGCCCTATTATTTGGTGCCCAAGGCGAGAGTTAGGGGGGTTCGGGGGCATGCTCCCCCGAGAAAATTTTGATTTCTCGGACCTACATATGTGCATTTTAAGGTGTTTGAAGGCCAACATTTTCTGATAACAATAGCTTTAAAAGCATGTCAGTGGGCAGTAGCATAAATTATTTGTCAAGATAACAGATTCTTAAACATGAGAATGAGGATAAATGTTGAAATGAATGATCCACACTAGAAAATGGAAATGCAAAATGTGCTTATTGTTGACAATACACAATCACATATTCCAAAGAGGAATGGCCTTAAATGAGAAATCTTTCAAGGATTATTCTGCATAGATGTAAACTTTTTAGCATTAAAGATTGGTTTCAGCAACTTGTTTCTTTCTTGAGTTAATCAGTGTTTTTGGCACTATTAAATCAGTTCAATTAAATTTCAATTGTTCACTCATAAAGTCACTTGTCACCACCTACTGGCTTAATGATGCAAGTTGCGCAAACACAGACAAGCGGTGTGATACAAACTGTGAAAAGGCTGATGCTGGTGAAATATTCGAACACTCGACTCGATGACCTTATATATATGTAGCAGACAGAAGACCACAGTGGAAAGATTGACTTTCTGGAAGTGTGTGGTTGCCATGGGAACTGAGGGTAAGGTAAGGACATAAGAGGAAATGAATGTATTGTATAATATATGTGTTTTTGAAAAGAGTCAACCAAGGCAGCAGTTATTCAATAAGATAGAAACAGTAAAAACAATTTTAAACACCATCATTATGCTTCAGAAATCATTCTAATATGCTGATTTGGTGCTCAAAACATCTTATTATTTTCAATGTTGAAATTTTGTGGAAACCATGATACATTTTTTTTAGGATTCTTTGATGAATAACATTTTTAAAATAACTGCATTTATTTTAAATATTTTTTTTTTGTATCATAAATGTCTTATCTGACTTTTTGATCAATATAATGCTATTTTATACTCTAAAAGTATGATTTCTTAAAAAAAACCTTACTAATCCCAAACTTGAACAGTACTGTTGAGTGTGTATGTATGTATGTATGTATGTATGTATGTATGTATGTATGTATGTATGTATGTATGTTTGTGTGTGTGTGTGTGTGTGTGTGTGTGTGTGTGTGTATATATATATCATATATCATCACAATGTTAAAATGTGTGTGTGTGTGTGTGTGTGTGTGTGTGTGTGTGTATATGGGTGAATTCATGTTGATTGGGACACTTTCTCCTAGTCATCACAATGTTAAAATGTGTGTGTAATGTATATATATATATTCCTAAGGTGATTAAGTGCAAGGCAGCAGTGGCCTGGGAACCAGGGAAAGCACTCTCCATTGAGGAAGTGGAGGTTTCCCCTCCCAAAGCACATGAAGTACGAATTAAGGTAGGTTTGTTATATTCTTCATGTTAGGCTACATATAGTATAAATGTAGACTTGCACAAACTTTAAAAAAAATTACTACTTTTAAAAATGCCTGAGAATAACGGATAACCAGTAACACTATTCTGGATACTACATGCGGTAGCAAAAATGTTTTTTCTTAATCTTAATTTTTTATTGTGCTTTTAAGGGACCAAGTATTATTTTATTTCACTGAGCAAAGACTATTCATCTATCCTTGTCAGATAGCAGCATCTGGGGTGTGTCACTCAGATTGGGCTTACCTGTATGATGTTGCTAAAATGAAGCCACGGCCTTTTCCTTTAATCCTTGGACATGAAGGAGCTGGAACAGTGGAGAGTATTGGTCCAGGAGTTACAAAGGTGTCTAAAGGTAAAAAAAAAAAAAAAAAAAAAAAAAAATCATAAACACTTGATCATAATATTTCTTTTACTTCTAACAATATATGAAATGTTTATAAATGGAAATGGATTTCTCATTTCTCAATTACATCATCTTAAGTTTTTCTCAGTCGCTTTGGTACATTTCTTGAATCTTCCTTAGAAAGTTCAGCGAAAAATAAAAATTTAATCATTTACTCACCCTCATTCTGTTCCAAACTTGTATGAATTTCTTTCCTCTGCTAAACCCAAAAGAAGATATTTTAAAGAATATGGGCAATCAAACAGGCCCAAGAAAAAAAAATACTATGGAAGTCAATGGGGTCCATCAACTCTTCGGTTGCCGACATTCTTTAAAATATCATCTTTTGTGTTCAGCAGAAGAAAGAAATTCATACAAGTTTGGAACAACTTTAGGGTGAGTAAATGATGACAGAATTTTCATTTTTGGGTGAACTATCCCTTTAAGATTTGCAAACAATTCGTACAAACAGCACCACACAATGGATTACCTGCCAAAGCCTTTATCTTGCTCAAAATCCTTAGTTCATCTGTCAAAAGTAAGTATTAGTATATTTGCCAATGTCAGTGAACATATCAGTACCATCAAAATGACAAGTCCTTGTTTCATTGTTCACAAAAAACATTCTTAGTCATGTTGTCAATATAACAGCGTACTCTGTCAGTATTTTCAGATGTAAACTATGGCTATAATTTTGATGACAATGATTAAAAATGCACAAGACAGCACTTTATCTGTATGGCATATATCAATTTGAACAGTACAAACTGACACATTACTGTATATCACTTAATTTTTGAAACATGAGAATAGAAGTGTGTAAAAAAAAAGGTTTATACTGTGTGTGTATATAAAACTAAAAATATAGTATGAAAATACAAAAAAAAAGTATATATATACATATATACATATATACATATATATATATATATATATATATATATATATATATATATATATATATATATATATATATATATATAAACATTATCATGTACCATGTATCTGCAGGAGATCATGTCTATATATATATATATATATATATATATAAACATTATCATGTACCATGTATCTGCAGGAGATCATGTCATTCCTCTGTTCCTGGACAATGTGAACGCTGTCTGAGTCCAAAGACAAACCTCTGCACCAAAAACTGGTTAGGATAAAAGAAAAACATTGTTGTCTGGGACTATATTATATTTTTTTAACATTTGCTTTTGAGAGATTGACTTTAGTTGGTTAGCATTTCTGTTCTATATGGAATGATCATTCAATATTATTAAATATGATTTTAATTTTATTTATTTAATACAATTGAGTGTTATTAATTAAAAAGTTATTCAAGAAGAAACTTTTCTTAATATTTCATGTTGCTAATGTTGTTATGTAAAATTCCTTGTATTCATTTTATCATTTCTTTCTGAGAAAATTAGAAAATTTTCTCTGCCTCTTAGGGAGCAAACTCAGCAGTGTGTTCTTGCTGATGGCACTAGCAGGATCACCTGTAAGAATCAGCAGGTCCATCAGTTTATTGGTATCGGCACCTTCTCTGAATATACTGTTGTGCCAGAGGACAGCGTCACCAAGATTCACCCAGACGCTCCGCTGGACAAAGTCTGTCTGCTGGGCTGTGGAGTGTCTACAGGATATGGGGCAGCAGTGAACACAGGCAATGTGTGTGTGATTTCTACTGGCATAACGTCAAAAAGGCGATACATAAAATAAAAATAACATCCCACCAGCTAGTTTGGCATTGTCTTTCCCAGGTAGAATCTGGCTCTACATGTGCGGTGTTTGGTTTGGGAGCTGTCGGACTGGCAGCGGTCATGGGATGCAAGGCTGCCGGTGCCACCAGGATCATCGCCGTTGACATCAACCCAGACAAGTCTGAGATCGCCAAGACATTTGGGGCCACTGAGTTTGTGAACCCTAAAGACCACAATAAACCCATTCAGGAGGTGCTGAGGGAGCTGACGAATGGTGGCGTTGACTTTGCTATTGAGTGTGTGGGGAACGTGGGTGTCATGGTAAGTTCCAATAACCAGTGTGTATTATTATTCCAATAACTGGAAGTTTATTAGTTGAGCTGTTTATTTTTCAAAGATGCTTATAGTAACAACATTGAAGTTAGAACAAGTCAATTTGCCATGTAGAAGAAAATCATTTACTGTATGTGCCCTGTGGTTACCTGAACTAATACAGTTTCCTCTGACCAGAGGGCTGCTGTGGAAGCATGCAGCCCTGCAGGGGGGATCTGTGTGATCGTGGGTTGGATTGAGGTGGAGGAACTTTCTCTGTCCCCCCTGGATATCCTGCTAGGAAGAACTCTGAAAGGCACTTATTTTGGAGGTGAATGCCACGATTGCCCCAAGGCAATTTTCCCTGCATTTAGGGTAGTGTGAACTGTTTGCATGGTAAATGTGAAAAATTAATAATAATTATAAAGTAATTACCCTTTTGATTGACAGGTTGGAAGAGTGTTGAGGCAGTTCCAAGACTGGTTCTAGATTATATGAGTGGGAAACTTGCTGGATGAGTTTGGGACACATAGACTGACTCTAGATCAGATTAACCAGGCCTTTGATCTCATGATCAGGGGGAAAAGGTCAGTTGTACCGTATTAGCATCTACTAATGAACATAATCATGGATTTGTTTTGTGATGAAAAGCACCAGAAAATGTTGCTTATCTTGAATGCTTAATCATTTTGCAATTTACTGTAATGTTCAGAATGATCAGAATGTTCATATATTTTATAAAAGGAAGATGGAGAGAAATTACATTTTGATTACAAATGATGAGATTAAAAAAACATGCATGGATGAATCTATTTATAATACTATATATATGTACTGTATACATATATATGTATATATGTGTGTGTGTGTGTTATCAGTGAAGATAATATTGTATAATATACATAATATTGTTTCAAGTCTATATATGAAATGCAAAACATTTATTTTTAAACCTCTATGTAATTCGATATCTTTCTCTCTTTCTCAGTATTCGGACAGTGATTGAGAGGTGAAATACAGGAGATTCCCAATATCCTTTAAACAGAACACATAATATCAGTGCTTTAGGTGGGTTCATCTTCTCCCTCTCTAAAAACCATGCACCATCCAAATGAAAGGCTGAATCAATGTCATAAGTGTTATTTTGACAGTTAACTGCCATAATAAAAGACTGTTTTGCAATATGTACACAGTGCCTATGTTTAGACAATGATTATCTCCTGTATCTGCTAATCCAAAGGTCCTTAGCTATAACAGGTGCACTGATATAAAGGTATAGGATAGGAAAAGTCATATTCACTGAACAGCGCATTGATTGTTCTTTGTTTATATTCTCAAGGAGAATACAAGGAACATGTCTGTTATGATCAGAAACTGTTCCACACAATAAAGCCAAATCTGTTGAATTTGATTAGTTTGTATCTTCTCTCTATTAGTAGTAGATGGCATACTTGCACTGCGTTTGCACCTTGTTTTCTTCATGTCTCGTCATTCATTGTGCACTGTTTAGAGAAGTTAGTATCCCTCCCTTCTGTGTGCCTTCAGACTGCTTTAGGCTAATATTTGTTGAATATTTATTAGTTCTTGTGTTTATATTCCACACGTCCACAAGTGTTGCTAGTTTCCATGGGGCTTCATTCGATACTGATCACAATCAAACTTACTTTGCTTTTGGGAAGAGGAAGGCTGACCCATAAGTTATCTGTGGGTTATCCAATCACATGCAGGCTGCAGCTGGTTCAGCTTCTGGATTGGTCATTCATCCAGTAACACATGCTTTGAATAATCGTACAGCAGCTGTGTACTAGTACAAAGTACACTACCAGCAGATCCTCTCCCGAGCCCTGACAAAAACAGCTCTGAATGTAAGTTATAAATAGAATGCAAACAGATGCTGTAAATCTGTGCATGCATTCATCTGCTTTATTGAATGTGTTTTAAAGATGGTAAACTACACAAAACTACTTTATAGCCTTGAGGGATGTCACAATCCTCCTCAAAGTGAATTAATTCGAAACATGTACTATAATATTAGGCAATGGTTTGTACTTGAACTGTTTTTTTTTAAGGTAAAGTGAAGTGTTTTTAAATGAAAAGAAATGTGTATGGTTTTCTAAAAACATTCAAAACATCATTCTGCTATGAAAAGGGTTGCATGGTTTGTAATGTAAAACAAGAATGCATGTGACCTATGATATAGTGCACTTTCATACTTCTATTCCTTATTGCTACACCACACAAGGGTGAGAAACGCATATGTAAGGAATAATTGACGACAGGCCGTTGAATTATTCGAAAAATAATGCACATCCGAGGTGGTAATTCGCGTCGTGACCGTTACACCTCGGGTGTGCATTATTTTTCTAATAATTCAACGGCCTGAAGTCAATTATTCCGCTTATACTACAGTTACCACACCTCGAAACATTGTTCAGATTATGTATTTCAAGACGTTTGTTAAGTTTTTGTCATTAAAACGCTCTTGTATGTAGGACTAATTTCTTACGCATCTAAACCAATGCCTCCGTTGCTAATTCCAAAACGTCATTTTAGAGTTAGTAACGGAGGTTTGAGCCACTGATAGCAGACTAATGCTGGGGACACACGACTAGCTGACACATTCTCTGACTGTTACATCGACTGCTGCAGATTTTAAACATCGACTTTGAACACAGACTGAACACGCGTTAGGGCATGATCAGTTATACGTATCAAATTACATGTAACTGGCCTTAAAGTGTGTCCCCAGTTATCAATGCAGTTATTAGAGAGAGAGAGAGAGATGTTGCAATAATGAGACAGAAAAGCATGTGCGTCAATATTATTATTTATTAATTCAATTCCTTTTAATTAATTCGAATTCATTCTTTTTTTTCTATTATTGACAGATGACAGACTAGCCAAATAAATGAAACACAAAGCCCTTTTAAAGTCGGCATGAAATCAAATTTGACAAATCTTCTTCTTATATGTAATATTGTAGTGTTTATTATAAATGATTTATCTGTGCACTTCATTATTTTTTTAAAATTCATGTACCCTTATAATCTTTAATCAAATACATTACCCTTCCCTCCCCCCTCGAAACGACCTCTCTTCTCTTTCGGTCACGTGCCATGGCGAAAGGGTGCGGCCAGAGCCGATGAGGGTGCGGCTATAATCGAGATGCTCTCGAGGGTGAACTTGACTGATAACAGAGAATGTCTAATAAGGCTGATAACTTGACTTGACTCATCTTGGTTCGCGGGAATAATAAAATAAAATAAAAAATCCTTCATGGGAGGGTAACGGTGGGGAGTCCGGTGGAGAGAAATCCTCCACAACTGAACGTAAACTGACATTCAAATCTGCCTCGATTTTGTTTGCAACGCCAAACCTCCAACGATCCAATCAATTCCCGAAGGACGAAATCAAGCCCCGCCCTACATTTTTTTTTTCCTAATTTCACTGCCTATCAATAATTATTTATTTGTTATATTATCTGCAATAATAATCCGTGCTGCAGGATTATCCATTTATTTAGCCTATATTCAGTTTAATTTTCTGATTGTTTCCCTGAAAATAGTGCACACCTTAGATCGTTCGTCAACCAATCAGATTCAAGCATTCAACGGCCCTGTAGTATAAGCCACCATATATGCAACCTCATGCCTGTGTGCAGATATAAATATTTGTTAAATATCTAGGCTTTAACTAATGTATGATGTGGTTCATAAAGGTAAATCATGACAACATGTTTAATGATGATAATCCATCAGAATAGTTTTAAAGTGATGCACTTTACATGAAACCTACTGTCCCCTTTCATCTAACATGTTAAGCTAAAGTGGGATAGAACTTAAAATATGGCATCACAACTATTTAAAATTGTGCAACAATACATTCACACAAACTTTTTGTTCCTTGTCGCTTTGTACATCAATGGACAATTAACCTCACACAACTTCAGGTAATCGATAGGTGCATTGGAAAAAAAATTGAAAGATAGGCAAAAAATGATATAAAATAAAATCTAAAAAACAACACCGCACACTATCTGCACTTGCAAAAATATAAAAAAATACTTTATTAAGCACAACGTATCAGGTCCCATGTCCTTCATCAGGCATACACAAACAGACAATTACAAGATGATCCAATTTCAAATCTAAAATGGCCAATCAGGGTTTTTTTTTTAACACATCGTGACAAATTGCCACCAATAACAATCAATGACACAATTTATCATTTTATCTATAACATCACAAATATTACATTTTACATAAATGCATACAAAGAAAATACAAATATCATTATTTTATAACATTACATTAAATAACGCTTCATCATTTAAACCCATTGGTGATAAAGTCTGAAGGGTAATAATACAGAATAGCTCCCGTCTCTGTAAAATCATTTATATATTGCCCCCTTTTGGTCGGCTTGTACAAAAAGAAAGAAAGAAAAAAAAATGTAACATGTTCAAGTTTTAATTGTCATTCATGTTCTTTTAGGAAGCTGTTTAGTGACAACTTTGGAAACGATTCATTGTATTAAAAGTGTGTGGTTATCATGGAAACTGAGGGCAAGGTAAGGACATAAAGGAAAGAGAATCCTCACATAGTTGTCATCAAAAAATGTTGTTTTTAAGACCGTGAAATGAATCGCATTAAGATTTTTTTTATTTTTTTATAAGGTGATCAAGTGCAAGGCAGCAGTGGCCTGGGAACCAGGGAAAGCACTCTCCATTGAGGAAGTGGAGGTTGCCCCTCCCAAAGCACATGAAGTACGAATTAAGGTAGGTCCATTACACTTCATTAACCCAGTCTGTATGTAATCTGTTTACATACAACACATATATGTAGTATTGCATAAATATGCAATTCTGATGTTGTATCAATAGCCAGGCACTATTTATGTATCAGACCAATGACTTTCAATTGACCCATGTCAGATAGTAGCATCTGGAGTATGCCACACAGACTGGACTTTCCTGTATGAGGTTGGTAAAACTATGAATCCCCAGCCCTTTCCTTTGGTCTTGGGACATGAGGGGGCAGGAGTGGTGGAGAGTGTTGGTCCAGGCGTCACAAAGATGTCCAAAGGTAAATCCATTAAAGAGACTTTTTTTGTGTTAACTTTAACTTGCAAACTTCTGCCAATCTATTGATATCTATTTCAATAGATCTATTTTTGTAAGTTTAGACATAGACATATACATATATGTTAAAATACAATTTACATTGATATATTCTTGATTTAAGATGTAACTGACAGTGATGACTTTGTAATATTTGTATACTGAATTGTCTTTTTTTGGTCCTGAAATCATCCTTTATTAGCCTATGTACAAAATGTAACAAAAACATGAAAAAAGAGCAAATAAATAGATTAGTAGTGATACAAAATATTTTTGTTAAAATAAAAGGCATGTAAATAAATCTGCTTTATAGTTTTTACAATTTTGCTTTAACTTTAAAACTGCATTCTACCATTTATCTACAGGAGATAAAGTTATTACTCTAGTCGTGCCACAGTGTGGAAAATGTGAACGCTGCATGAGTCCAAAGACAAACCTCTGCACCAAAAACTGGTGAGTTGTCGTGACTGAGTGATGTTTGTCTTTTTTGTTTAAGTTCTCCTAAACTCATAGACTAGATTTATGAGGTGGGTGATATCAGTTGCATTAAGAATCTCTTAATTTCCTAGGGAGCAAACTCAGCAGTGTGTTCTTGCTGATGGCACTAGCAGGATCACCTGTAAGAATCAGCAGGTCCATCAGTTTATTGGTATCGGCACCTTCTCTGAATATACTGTTGTGCCAGAGGACAGCGTCACCAAGATTCACCCAGACGCTCCGCTGGACAAAGTCTGTCTGCTGGGCTGTGGAGTGTCTACAGGATATGGGGCAGCAGTGAACACAGGCAATGTGTGTGTGATTTCTACTGGCATAACGTCAAAAAGGCGATACATAAAATAAAAATAACATCCCACCAGCTAGTTTGGCATTGTCTTTCCCAGGTAGAATCTGGCTCTACATGTGCGGTGTTTGGTTTGGGAGCTGTCGGACTGGCAGCGGTCATGGGATGCAAGGCTGCCGGTGCCACCAGGATCATCGCCGTTGACATCAACCCAGACAAGTCTGAGATCGCCAAGACATTTGGGGCCACTGAGTTTGTGAACCCTAAAGACCACAATAAACCCATTCAGGAGGTGCTGAGGGAGCTGACGAATGGTGGCGTTGACTTTGCTATTGAGTGTGTGGGGAACGTGGGTGTCATGGTAAGTTCCAATAACCAGTGTGTATTATTATTCCAATAACTGGAAGTTTATTAGTTGAGCTGTTTATTTTTCAAAGATGCTTATAGTAACAACATTGAAGTTAGAACAAGTCAATTTGCCATGTAGAAGAAAATCATTTACTGTATGTGCCCTGTGGTTACCTGAACTAATACAGTTTCCTCTGACCAGAGGGCTGCTGTGGAAGCATGCAGCCCTGCAGGGGGGATCTGTGTGATCGTGGGTTGGATTGAGGTGGAGGAACTTTCTCTGTCCCCCCTGGATATCCTGCTAGGAAGAACTCTGAAAGGCACTTATTTTGGAGGTGAATGCCACGATTGCCCCAAGGCAATTTTCCCTGCATTTAGGGTAGTGTGAACTGTTTGCATGGTAAATGTGAAAAATTAATAATAATTATAAAGTAATTACCCTTTTGATTGACAGGTTGGAAGAGTGTTGAGGCAGTTCCAAGACTGGTTCTAGATTATATGAGTGGGAAACTTGCTGGATGAGTTTGGGACACATAGACTGACTCTAGATCAGATTAACCAGGCCTTTGATCTCATGATCAGGGGGAAAAGGTCAGTTGTACCGTATTAGCATCTACTAATGAACATAATCATGGATTTGTTTTGTGATGAAAAGCACCAGAAAATGTTGCTTATCTTGAATGCTTAATCATTTTGCAATTTACTGTAATGTTCAGAATGATCAGAATGTTCATATATTTTATAAAAGGAAGATGGAGAGAAATTACATTTTGATTACAAATGATGAGATTAAAAAAACATGCATGGATGAATCTATTTATAATACTATATATATGTACTGTATACATATATATGTATATATGTGTGTGTGTGTGTTATCAGTGAAGATAATATTGTATAATATACATAATATTGTTTCAAGTCTATATATGAAATGCAAAACATTTATTTTTAAACCTCTATGTAATTCGATATCTTTCTCTCTTTCTCAGTATTCGGACAGTGATTGAGAGGTGAAATACAGGAGATTCCCAATATCCTTTAAACAGAACACATAATATCAGTGCTTTAGGTGGGTTCATCTTCTCCCTCTCTAAAAACCATGCACCATCCAAATGAAAGGCTGAATCAATGTCATAAGTGTTATTTTGACAGTTAACTGCCATAATAAAAGACTGTTTTGCAATATGTACACAGTGCCTATGTTTAGACAATGATTATCTCCTGTATCTGCTAATCCAAAGGTCCTTAGCTATAACAGGTGCACTGATATAAAGGTATAGGATAGGAAAAGTCATATTCACTGAACAGCGCATTGATTGTTCTTTGTTTATATTCTCAAGGAGAATACAAGGAACATGTCTGTTATGATCAGAAACTGTTCCACACAATAAAGCCAAATCTGTTGAATTTGATTAGTTTGTATCTTCTCTCTATTAGTAGTAGATGGCATACTTGCACTGCGTTTGCACCTTGTTTTCTTCATGTCTCGTCATTCATTGTGCACTGTTTAGAGAAGTTAGTATCCCTCCCTTCTGTGTGCCTTCAGACTGCTTTAGGCTAATATTTGTTGAATATTTATTAGTTCTTGTGTTTATATTCCACACGTCCACAAGTGTTGCTAGTTTCCATGGGGCTTCATTCGATACTGATCACAATCAAACTTACTTTGCTTTTGGGAAGAGGAAGGCTGACCCATAAGTTATCTGTGGGTTATCCAATCACATGCAGGCTGCAGCTGGTTCAGCTTCTGGATTGGTCATTCATCCAGTAACACATGCTTTGAATAATCGTACAGCAGCTGTGTACTAGTACAAAGTACACTACCAGCAGATCCTCTCCCGAGCCCTGACAAAAACAGCTCTGAATGTAAGTTATAAATAGAATGCAAACAGATGCTGTAAATCTGTGCATGCATTCATCTGCTTTATTGAATGTGTTTTAAAGATGGTAAACTACACAAAACTACTTTATAGCCTTGAGGGATGTCACAATCCTCCTCAAAGTGAATTAATTCGAAACATGTACTATAATATTAGGCAATGGTTTGTACTTGAACTGTTTTTTTTTAAGGTAAAGTGAAGTGTTTTTAAATGAAAAGAAATGTGTATGGTTTTCTAAAAACATTCAAAACATCATTCTGCTATGAAAAGGGTTGCATGGTTTGTAATGTAAAACAAGAATGCATGTGACCTATGATATAGTGCACTTTCATACTTCTATTCCTTATTGCTACACCACACAAGGGTGAGAAACGCATATGTAAGGAATAATTGACGACAGGCCGTTGAATTATTCGAAAAATAATGCACATCCGAGGTGGTAATTCGCGTCGTGACCGTTACACCTCGGGTGTGCATTATTTTTCTAATAATTCAACGGCCTGAAGTCAATTATTCCGCTTATACTACAGTTACCACACCTCGAAACATTGTTCAGATTATGTATTTCAAGACGTTTGTTAAGTTTTTGTCATTAAAACGCTCTTGTATGTAGGACTAATTTCTTACGCATCTAAACCAATGCCTCCGTTGCTAATTCCAAAACGTCATTTTAGAGTTAGTAACGGAGGTTTGAGCCACTGATAGCAGACTAATGCTGGGGACACACGACTAGCTGACACATTCTCTGACTGTTACATCGACTGCTGCAGATTTTAAACATCGACTTTGAACACAGACTGAACACGCGTTAGGGCATGATCAGTTATACGTATCAAATTACATGTAACTGGCCTTAAAGTGTGTCCCCAGTTATCAATGCAGTTATTAGAGAGAGAGAGAGAGATGTTGCAATAATGAGACAGAAAAGCATGTGCGTCAATATTATTATTTATTAATTCAATTCCTTTTAATTAATTCGAATTCATTCTTTTTTTTCTATTATTGACAGATGACAGACTAGCCAAATAAATGAAACACAAAGCCCTTTTAAAGTCGGCATGAAATCAAATTTGACAAATCTTCTTCTTATATGTAATATTGTAGTGTTTATTATAAATGATTTATCTGTGCACTTCATTATTTTTTTAAAATTCATGTACCCTTATAATCTTTAATCAAATACATTACCCTTCCCTCCCCCCTCGAAACGACCTCTCTTCTCTTTCGGTCACGTGCCATGGCGAAAGGGTGCGGCCAGAGCCGATGAGGGTGCGGCTATAATCGAGATGCTCTCGAGGGTGAACTTGACTGATAACAGAGAATGTCTAATAAGGCTGATAACTTGACTTGACTCATCTTGGTTCGCGGGAATAATAAAATAAAATAAAAAATCCTTCATGGGAGGGTAACGGTGGGGAGTCCGGTGGAGAGAAATCCTCCACAACTGAACGTAAACTGACATTCAAATCTGCCTCGATTTTGTTTGCAACGCCAAACCTCCAACGATCCAATCAATTCCCGAAGGACGAAATCAAGCCCCGCCCTACATTTTTTTTTTCCTAATTTCACTGCCTATCAATAATTATTTATTTGTTATATTATCTGCAATAATAATCCGTGCTGCAGGATTATCCATTTATTTAGCCTATATTCAGTTTAATTTTCTGATTGTTTCCCTGAAAATAGTGCACACCTTAGATCGTTCGTCAACCAATCAGATTCAAGCATTCAACGGCCCTGTAGTATAAGCCACCATATATGCAACCTCATGCCTGTGTGCAGATATAAATATTTGTTAAATATCTAGGCTTTAACTAATGTATGATGTGGTTCATAAAGGTAAATCATGACAACATGTTTAATGATGATAATCCATCAGAATAGTTTTAAAGTGATGCACTTTACATGAAACCTACTGTCCCCTTTCATCTAACATGTTAAGCTAAAGTGGGATAGAACTTAAAATATGGCATCACAACTATTTAAAATTGTGCAACAATACATTCACACAAACTTTTTGTTCCTTGTCGCTTTGTACATCAATGGACAATTAACCTCACACAACTTCAGGTAATCGATAGGTGCATTGGAAAAAAAATTGAAAGATAGGCAAAAAATGATATAAAATAAAATCTAAAAAACAACACCGCACACTATCTGCACTTGCAAAAATATAAAAAAATACTTTATTAAGCACAACGTATCAGGTCCCATGTCCTTCATCAGGCATACACAAACAGACAATTACAAGATGATCCAATTTCAAATCTAAAATGGCCAATCAGGGTTTTTTTTTTAACACATCGTGACAAATTGCCACCAATAACAATCAATGACACAATTTATCATTTTATCTATAACATCACAAATATTACATTTTACATAAATGCATACAAAGAAAATACAAATATCATTATTTTATAACATTACATTAAATAACGCTTCATCATTTAAACCCATTGGTGATAAAGTCTGAAGGGTAATAATACAGAATAGCTCCCGTCTCTGTAAAATCATTTATATATTGCCCCCTTTTGGTCGGCTTGTACAAAAAGAAAGAAAGAAAAAAAAATGTAACATGTTCAAGTTTTAATTGTCATTCATGTTCTTTTAGGAAGCTGTTTAGTGACAACTTTGGAAACGATTCATTGTATTAAAAGTGTGTGGTTATCATGGAAACTGAGGGCAAGGTAAGGACATAAAGGAAAGAGAATCCTCACATAGTTGTCATCAAAAAATGTTGTTTTTAAGACCGTGAAATGAATCGCATTAAGATTTTTTTTATTTTTTTATAAGGTGATCAAGTGCAAGGCAGCAGTGGCCTGGGAACCAGGGAAAGCACTCTCCATTGAGGAAGTGGAGGTTGCCCCTCCCAAAGCACATGAAGTACGAATTAAGGTAGGTCCATTACACTTCATTAACCCAGTCTGTATGTAATCTGTTTACATACAACACATATATGTAGTATTGCATAAATATGCAATTCTGATGTTGTATCAATAGCCAGGCACTATTTATGTATCAGACCAATGACTTTCAATTGACCCATGTCAGATAGTAGCATCTGGAGTATGCCACACAGACTGGACTTTCCTGTATGAGGTTGGTAAAACTATGAATCCCCAGCCCTTTCCTTTGGTCTTGGGACATGAGGGGGCAGGAGTGGTGGAGAGTGTTGGTCCAGGCGTCACAAAGATGTCCAAAGGTAAATCCATTAAAGAGACTTTTTTTGTGTTAACTTTAACTTGCAAACTTCTGCCAATCTATTGATATCTATTTCAATAGATCTATTTTTGTAAGTTTAGACATAGACATATACATATATGTTAAAATACAATTTACATTGATATATTCTTGATTTAAGATGTAACTGACAGTGATGACTTTGTAATATTTGTATACTGAATTGTCTTTTTTTGGTCCTGAAATCATCCTTTATTAGCCTATGTACAAAATGTAACAAAAACATGAAAAAAGAGCAAATAAATAGATTAGTAGTGATACAAAATATTTTTGTTAAAATAAAAGGCATGTAAATAAATCTGCTTTATAGTTTTTACAATTTTGCTTTAACTTTAAAACTGCATTCTACCATTTATCTACAGGAGATAAAGTTATTACTCTAGTCGTGCCACAGTGTGGAAAATGTGAACGCTGCATGAGTCCAAAGACAAACCTCTGCACCAAAAACTGGTGAGTTGTCGTGACTGAGTGATGTTTGTCTTTTTTGTTTAAGTTCTCCTAAACTCATAGACTAGATTTATGAGGTGGGTGATATCAGTTGCATTAAGAATCTCTTAATTTCCTAGGGAGCAAACTCAGCAGTGTGTTCTTGCTGATGGCACTAGCAGGATCACCTGTAAGAATCAGCAGGTCCATCAGTTTATTGGTATCGGCACCTTCTCTGAATATACTGTTGTGCCAGAGGACAGCGTCACCAAGATTCACCCAGACGCTCCGCTGGACAAAGTCTGTCTGCTGGGCTGTGGAGTGTCTACAGGATATGGGGCAGCAGTGAACACAGGCAATGTGTGTGTGATTTCTACTGGCATAACGTCAAAAAGGCGATACATAAAATAAAAATAACATCCCACCAGCTAGTTTGGCATTGTCTTTCCCAGGTAGAATCTGGCTCTACATGTGCGGTGTTTGGTTTGGGAGCTGTCGGACTGGCAGCGGTCATGGGATGCAAGGCTGCCGGTGCCACCAGGATCATCGCCGTTGACATCAACCCAGACAAGTCTGAGATCGCCAAGACATTTGGGGCCACTGAGTTTGTGAACCCTAAAGACCACAATAAACCCATTCAGGAGGTGCTGAGGGAGCTGACGAATGGTGGCGTTGACTTTGCTATTGAGTGTGTGGGGAACGTGGGTGTCATGGTAAGTTCCAATAACCAGTGTGTATTATTATTCCTATAATTGGAAGTTTATTAGTAGAGCTGTTTATTTTTCTGTTTATGTTTATTGGGAAACGTGGGTGTCATGGTAAGTTAAGGCCCTTTCACACCAATAATAACAACTATAAAGATAACTAGGGCTGTCGCGGTGACAGAATTTCCATTGCGGTAATTTTGAGTGGCTTAATAGCGATACGACAAATGTTTAGCTTTCCTTGGACGCAAACTTTTCACGAATATATAAGACTTGAAATCAAAGACAGATGCAGGTAATCGCACGCGCTCAGTCTCTCTCAATCACTGGATTTTAAGTGCAAATCCACGAAGCCTCTGTTCAAATCACCATGATAAACACAGCCATGTTATCATTATTAACTTATTTAACATTCAATACACATGCACAAAGTTCAAAATAAGAAGGGTATAGCCTTATGAAAAAGAAAACACGCGAATATCGTGGTTGCTGCGGTTATCGCGACAGCCCTAAAGATAACTATAACGATAACTATATTAACGTCCACACCAACGCACGATAACTTTATGATAAGCACGCTGCAGTTTTGTCGTGTGCCACTTTAAATGCTCAAGCTCTTTAAATTAGGATGGATTCTGATTGGCTGTCAATGTTTTTATCATTCATTAGCTGTGAAAAAATCCCAAGTGTGAGTAGCCTATCTGCAGATTGGTGTAATGGGAGGAAAGGTCTTCACAACTGGTGGTGAAAGCTGCCTGTTGGGGTGTGGGGTAGGGTTAGGGGTTAGTTTCTTTTGTAGCATTCTGTACCTTTTGAAGCTCCCATTACTCAAACCTGCAGTTATCTCTGTCTCAAAAATAGCTCTGAAAGTGTTTCCAATATCGTTCCTCTGTGCTGTTTTTTGTTAAAGTTGTGGTGTGGACTCTGCTATTCTTTTACATTTACAATGATTTTTAAAGCTTTATCTTTTATTGTTATTATATACCTTTTTCATTTTTAGGAATACTTTTATTGTCAAACAGTTCTATTTCCTATTGCAAATCACATAGTCATAGAAAAACATCAATGTTCCGGATTCATATAAACTAATGAATCTTGTCGTACAATTAGAGGGCTGCTGTGGAAGCGTGCAGTCCTGCAGGGGGAGTCTGTGTGATGGTGGGCTGGACCCGGACGGGGGAACTAACTCTGGTCTCTGAGGATATTCTGCTTGGAAAAACTCTGAAAGGCTCCTATTTTGGTGGTAAAAGCATGCCTGATCAATTAAAATATCACTCATGGTCGTGTTCTGATGTGTATGTTGCAGGTGCAGTACCAGTTTGATGTGATATGGAGAATTAGGTCTAATCATTTAATAGTCCTCTCTTATTTTATTATTTATTACAGTAATGCGAGTTGTTTGGTTGGAAGACACCCAGAAAAATCAAATGTTCTTTCTATCTGATTGACAGGTTGGAAGAGTGTTGAGGCGGTGCCCAAGTTGGTGCAGGATTATATGAGTGGGAAACTTCTGCTGGATGAGTTTGTGACACACAATATGACTTTAGATCAGGTTAACCATGCCTTTGATCTCATGATTACTGGAAAAAGGTCAGTTCTGTGAATCTACTAATGATCTTGTGTTGTGCTGATGACATTTTTCATATACGACACACAGAAGTCTTTACATTGACTAATAATTATGTGTATGTGTGTATGTATGTATGTATGTGTGTATGTATATATATATGTATGTATATACAGTGCTATGCATAAGTTTAGACACCCATGCTAAAGTTGACTAAAAAGGGGAATAAAAAATCATCTTTTGGAAATTGAACTTAATGCCTTAATTTAAAAAATTAGGAAAAATCCAACCTTTAAGGACACCAATTTTCTTTGTGAATGAATAATGTATCGTAAATAAATAAATGTTCTTCCTTAAAATACAGGGTGCATAATTTTGGACACCCCTATGTTAAACTCCCATAGAGGCAGGCAGATTTTTATTTTTAAGTATTTTTTTTATTTTATTTTTAGGATACTATGCATCCTGATAAAGTTCCCTTGGCCTTTGGAATTAAAATAGCCCCACATCATCACATAGCCTTCACCATACCTAGAGATTGGCATGGGGTACTTTCCATAAGATCATCTCTCAGTGCAAATCAAACTAGCTATTAGGCTAACTGAAATAAAACCATGCCAATCTCTAGGTATGGTGAAGGCTATGTGATGATGTGGGGCTATTTTAATTCCAAAGGCCAAGGGAACTTTATCAGGATGCATAGTATCCTAAAAAATAAATAAAAAAAAATACTTAAAAATAAAAATCTGCCTGCCTCTATGGGAATTTAACATAGGGGTGTCCAAACTTATGCACCCTGTATTTTGAGGAAGAACATTTATTTATTTATGATACATTATTCATTCACAAAGAAAATTGGTGTCCTTAAAGGTTGGATTTTTCCTAATTTTTTAAATTAAGGCATTAAGTTCAGTTTCCAAAAGATGATTTTTTATTCCTCTTTTTAGTCAACTTTAGCATGGGTGTCTAAACTTATGCATAGCACTGTATATATATATATATATATATATATATGTATATATGTATGTATGTATTAAATACACACTTTCTCTTTTTCAGTATTCGTACAGTGATCAATATGTGAAATGAAGGAAGCGTCCTGTCTTCCTCAAACAGAACAGTGTTTATATTCTGTTTGGACATTACATCCAGGGAAGAAGAATCAATGTTGTCAAATACTATGCAATAATGCAATAAACAGAGCTCCACAGTTCAGATCTCATTGGCCCCCGAATCCTGTTCAACATAATTATACAGTAAACATAAAAAATTGTCACATCACACAGCAGTTTCATATAGAATGGTTTCATATGTACAGCAGAGAGAAGCTTTATTTCAGTATATATATATTTTTAATGTATATATTCTCAAGGAATATACATTGAGTCACAATGTTACTGTTTCACACAGTAAAGCTTGATTTGAATTTGATTTGGTTGTGTATTTTCTCTTTTACCAGTAGATGGCAATCTTGTACTACAAAACATCCCTTTTCACTCCTTTTGTCTTTCTTTTGTCTGAATTAAGACAAAGTTTCTTCAGTTTGATTCAAACCTGTATTTCATTTCAGACTTGGCTGAATATCCATGTTCTTGTGTTTATGTTCAACATCATTACAGAGCAAACCAGCAGGACTCCATTATTTTAAATATATACCATTATTTCCCTTTGAAACCACTATCCACCAGTTCTCATCCTCATCTACAATAATATTATCATCTGACCTTCATTGTCTCCAAGTAGGACATGCTGTGTGAGAGAAGCCTCTAGAAAAACAGAAAGAATTTTGTCATAAGCAGATGGATGGGTGCGTGTCACTAGGGGTTGGGGAAACATGCAGCTGATCACGGGTTGCATTTTGACCTTGGTAATATTATATATTGATTTAATATAGCATGCTCTTGAGGGTTAGAATAGCAGTTGTGGCCTGTCAGAACCAGAGACAAAGGGCTGGCTGGGGAATGCCTCTCCATGATGAACTGGGATGGCTGTCCAGGAATAAATTGTAGTTCCATTCAGATCAAATGAATACTCTTGGCAGATCCCCCTCCCCCTTTTCCATCTTTATGTAAAATGGAAAAATGAAGCAAAGTCTCTCCCTCACGTTTACCCCACCCCCTGCCAAATTGTGCAATCAATCAGAGATTCAAAGCTGTGACTCTTCGTTGCTCTCTCCATTGAAACTGAGAAAGATCACAAAAAAATTGAGACATCAAAAGATAGAAGACAAGTAGCGGCAGGTGCTTGTTCAGTGCGCTCATTTGTAGATTCAGGGCATTTTGTAGGGGATAAATTTACAAAGGCCCACTAGGTTATATTGGACCATTCAGACTGCATCCCTTCAGTTAGTGGGCAGGATCAGTAGTGGCGCTAAAAGTAGCAAACATCTTAGTTTCGAGCTGTAGCATCAAATCATAGGAAAGCTATTTTATTTTATAAACAGGTCAGCGTTGTGAAATTCTATAAAGTCATTTATCTTGGCAATGTGTCAACTATAAAAGCATGCATGTAGTGTTGATTGTTTAGAATCATAAAAAGTGATGTCTGGTTCTACAGTGCATTACATGACTCTTCGCTCAGAATTTAAGGTCGGCATAAAACCGACTTAATTTTGTCCATCAGAAATTGATTGGATCGTTGTGGTTTGCTATTGCTGTGATCTCATCATCATGTGGGAAAATGTCCCACCCTCGTGCCGGCAAACGCCATTAGATGTACAAGAGGGAGAAGTTATTTTGATTTAAGATTATGAAAACAGATGAGGATATATATACTACTGTATATATTGTAGGTATTGCCTTGTACTCTTGTACTTCTAGAGACAAAATGGTAAGAACTTTGGTAAGATAGTAAGAAGTTCTACTCACTTTTATCAATGTTAACTTTGTGAAGCTGTATTTCGAATCCGCCTATCACAATTCTGAATCATCAAAGTAACGTTTGAGTTTGAATCGTTCAAAGAGCTTCCAGCGTAGGCTAATAGGCCCACTCGACTGATATACTACATGGGCTATATGTAATGTTTTGTTAAAGTGTCTGCTAAATGAACAAATGTATTTTATTTAAATTAAAAGTTTATATTTTACTTCAAATTTGATTCCATGCCAATTTAAATGTCACTTGTCTATCACACATGTGGTGACCTTTGATTGAGCTGTGTGTTTTTCATCAACGTGATTGACATATAAATAGAAGGTAAAGTCAAATACAGCAATGGCGTATCAGATTCTAATGAAGAATAGCGATTTGTCCTGTGTGCTTACCATGACAGATATGAGACATATTCCTCTCACATGAGCTTGGTCCAGGCAAATATCAGGCATTTACCCTGCCAAATGTGTAGTCAGCACCGTGCATCATTCCGACAGGCACGACAGCCTCATAAGGAAAATTGACAAACAACGGAAATGCCAGCATAGGTAAATATTGCTGAGCAAATATAGCTTGGAAGAGAAAAAATGTCAAAGGGGCTGAGTTGCCTTCCTCAATATTTAGATGTGGATCAAAAGATTTCTCCCTTAATTATTATATTTAATGTGTGCAAGGGTGTTCAAATGTGTGTGGGGGTGCACCTGTGTGTTTAAATGTGTGACACTGCTAGGCGACGGTGCTGTTGATGAAAGTGCAAAACAGCCTTGGCCACTATGCAATGTTGTGAGGGATCTTCCAGTTAAAAAAAATTTTTCATGTTTTTGCCAATATAATATCTCTATAATTCCGTCTAACCTTAAGGATGAAAAACCTCCCTGTACAAGAAATGCCATGCATCTGTAACATTTTCTTTTAACCAAATTGTTAGACACATAGGTGGCCCAGTTGCTGAAGAAGAGATGACTAACTGGTTGGACCATGTAAGATCTGGGTCAGGATCTATCGAGCGTGACTGTGAAAGACTGAGAGACAAATTGATTTGATCTGAATGAAGAAAAACTCACTTGTAACGCTTTTGAAATGTAAACTTATTTATGTCAGTTTACTTTGTAATTGCAGTGATTTATGTGCGAAGGTAAATCAAGATTTGTCAAGATGAAGACTTTGTCAGATGGAATTCCTCTCATGTGGAAATGCAAGTGAACAAATAAAACGTCATTGTGACCTGTGCAAGTATGAACAACTGAGTCAAGATTCATTATAAATGAATGTCTACTTGAAAGTTTGTTTGAAGTTGTAACTGGTGGTGAGGCATAAAATTCAGTTTTGGTTGTCTTCTTTGCTTTGAGAGGTGTGCTTCTTTTAGATTTCCTTTCGTGTGCTCCTCAGAGCTCAAAGGGTTTGGCAGAGAACATGAACAAACACAGCCTCTGGATTGTCTTAATTGATGGTACACTCAAGCTTCAGTGGCAATGATAACTTTAAAACAAGTACCTGAGACAGAGAGACAGACAGCGCACACACACACACACACACACACAGAGAGAGAGAGAGAAAAAGTTCAGAGAAAAAGACAGTGGCCTAGTTGAGATGAACACAAAGCCCAAACTGCCATGGAAGAATGCGTCCCTAAGTCGGTGAAAGACCACCCTGGTAGAAGCCCTGTTTTAGCAGTAAATCCGGGCCATTAGTGTTAATGCCAACCAATGCCTCAGACATCCCCAGCCTAAAGCTCAACACAGCAAACCCGGATCCAGTGACACAGTCCTGGCTGCTCTAGCAAGGGAAACCCCTTATCAAACGTGGCTGGAAGGGTTAGGAGAGGTCAGCAATACTGGAGCTGCACACCTGCACTGCAGCGGATCTCCTTGTTTGAAGTAGGTTGACACTGGATTAGCATAGGCTGTTGGGGATTTTTAAGGGAGTAAATAATAATTATTTGACTGGTAAAACGACTACTTTATTTAATAAAACGATCCTCTCATTACCAGTAGAGTTATAATATTATGGCAAAAGCAGCGTTGGGGAGGCACTTTGAAACTTTAATGATAACACGTTACAGTAAGTTTCAATTAAACTTTAATGCATTAGGCATATATACAGGTATATATATAATTTTTCCCCCTTCTAAATAAATGCAACCTTGGTGAGCATAAGAGACTTCTTTCAAAAGCATTACCCATGACTCCAAACTTTTGAATGGAAGTGTAAAGAAATACATTTTTAACATTTCAGGTTGTATAAATTAACATATATTATTTTATTTAATGTATCATGAACAAAAAGTTTCACTATTCAAAACTGAAGCATTTACAATTCATTTTTTGAAAACAGATGTCAGCCATTGTAATGAAGTTAGAAACTCTCCAGTTTTAGTAAGTTACTCCCCAACACTGGACAAAAGGTTTGAGACAACTTTTGTTTGTGATGGTTTTTCTAATGCTCATGTAGAGGATTTGAGGTCATGTTGTGTAATAGCTGAGAAGGGACACACACACACACCACCGAAATGGATGGTTAGCATCTGTGTCTAAGGAGTAATTATGTAATTGCAGTGTTAAGAAACACCGTCAGGTTTCTACATTGGAGGATGGGCTTCAACACCCATGATTCTCTACATGTTTTGACTGCAATGAAACAAAGACTTGCCTTATTACATTTTCATACACAGATAAATATGTTTGTTGCTGCGTACCCAGAAAAGTTGCATAAAAGGACATGGGTGTGGAAGGATAAATAACATTTGCAACACCACTCACTGTCTACCTCCCACACAGAGATACAGATGACACAAGAGACATTTCGAATATATGCTGTCTGTTACCTTCAGCTAAGCCTGGCCTTAGGTTCAATAGCTCACTGGCTTAAATCTTACACCATATGCTGCTTGGAGATTTCCAATGGATTTGTCATTTTATCTGTTGATCTACAGATCCACGGCATCAAGATCTACCATCATTTCTAGAATAGAGCAGAAGTCACATAATGGTTTTTAATGGAAGGTCACCTCATGTTTGAATGGAGTCGCACAGTGTTACTTTGGCTAAAACCGTAGAAGAGCATTTATTGAATATGAACATTTACTTATGGGGGGAGGAATGTGTGTGTTTAAACCTCACGAGATTGATTATGAATACTGGGAGTGCTTTCGGAGGCTCTATCTATTTAGCAAATATCGAATACTTTCCCCTCAGGTGGTCGGAAACCTTTCCCGCTTGTGCTTGCTTACACTTTAAAATCCCTAAGCGCAAATATAAGCAGCAGCAGATTTGCTTAATATCAACTCTGCCACAAAACACACACCCGTGAAATGTCACCATGGTCCCTAGGTACAAAGTCAAAATATAAGAAAGTCAAACAATCAGGGTTTGAGGCGTATTTAAGTTCAGAAAGTGGGCCTACACGTCCTCTCGGCTGATTATCAGCACACACGGAGCTTATCTCACGAGGGGACTGATAACTACGGAAGAACGACATAAAAGGAGAGTTTTTTCGCTTGTTTGTTTCCTCTGTTTAATTGACAATATTTGAGGTTAAGGTAATTGAGGTGGCCTTAGTGTGCACAGCATCAGTAATGAGACACTAAAGGGAGACCTCCTCAGATGACTGCTAATAAAGAAGCCATAGCTAATCTTTTAAACAAACATTCATACTCAACTAACAAGGCTACTTGCTGTCACATCATACATTATGTATATTTTTCCACAGTGCCGAACCCCGCTTTTGACTTTCGGTGTGCTCTTGAGTTGGGTTCATATCCAAACACATCTCTTTCTCTGCGCGCTCCTTCCCTTCTTGGGTAACTTTAATTAGCAGGGGTCTCAGATAGCGCCTCTCACGAGGGGAGATGGGCTAAATTCTGAAAACAAACAGAGCCACACTGGCTTCCCGTTCTGTGTCTTTTCATCTCCTCCTGGCTGGCCTGGGCAGCCAGTGGCACAGAGCAGCAGAAGGGGGCCACACATGGTGTAAGTAAACACTCATAATTGCATTAGATCCCCCCCCCGTGAATATGTAATGCCTCCTCGATACCAGAGTGCTAAGGGACAGATCCTTCACTTTGTTTTTCCTAGTACAAAGACCTTCTTCTCACATGAGAACTTTGCCACGCAAATTTGCAAAGAAATTCAGAGATTTAAATGGTCTATTCAGATGAGGTGTGAATTATTATAGCTTTTTAATGGAGTGCTTAAAGGGATAATTCACCTAAAAAAATGACAACTCTGTCATCATTTGTTCCAAACCTGTTTAACTTTCACAAAAAACAAAAGATATAGTCCATAAAATGAAAGTCAATGTGGTCCAATGAGCCTATTAAGTGTTAAAATATCTTGTTTCCTGTTCCACGGAAAAAAGAAAGTTAGATTTTGGAATGGCATGAGTCTGGCCTTTAAGGCCACACTTTAAACAACATCAACAAAACACACACACACACACACACACACACACACACACACACACACACACAAATTCAAACGTTTGAGATCTGTAAGATTTTAAAAGTGTCTTTGAAAAAAAGTATCTTATGCTCACCAAGGCTGCATTTATTTGCTCAAAAATATAGTAAAAAAGTATTACAATTTAAAATAACATGGTTTCTATTTTTAATATATTTTAAGTTTTTCCTGTGATGGCAAAGCTGAATTTTCAGCTTCATTAATCCAGTCTTCAGTCACATGATCCTTCAGAAATCATTTTAGTATTTGCTGCTCAATAAACATTTCTTATTAATATTTCTAATGCTGAAAACAACTGAGCTGCTTAATATTTTTGTGGAAAAATTTGATACACTTTTATCAGGATATTTTGACGAACAGACATTAGGAATGTCTTTACTGACATTGATTAATGCATCTTTGCTGAATAAAAATATTCTTATTTTTACTGACTCCCAAACTTCTGAATGGAAATAAGTTTTTTTTTCCCTTTTTATATATATATATATATATATATATATATATATATATATATATATATATATATATATATATATATATATATATATATATATATAAAAGAGAGAGAAAAAGAAAACTCTTCATCAATATCCAACGGTGAGAGGCCTCATCACAGCAAAAAGCTGATGAGGGCATGAAAGCATGCGACTGCATTGTTTGTGCGAGGGTGGTTTCATTTGTGAGACGCTGAGGTTTGTGTCAGAAAAGATAAACATGCCCCATATCCTCTCTGTGATAGGAGCTTTATTGGGTCCTCTGGAGCTCAGAGGGAAAAGCCAAGCTTATGTATGCGCCTTTAGGAAAAGCTTAAAACCAGCTTGCATGACACTAAATACATGCATTTCCCTTGATTTGGAGACCTCTACGTCTTTTAGTCTCTTTGTTCAAACTGATAGGGTTATCAACATAAGCTAGAAAGATTCAGGTATTCAAATTCAAAACACAGTAGATTCTTTAGAAACAAGCTTTTTCCAATTAAAAGCTGTGTAGTGTGACTATAATGCTACTTCACTGTTTAATATCACATTTTACGCACGAAAGGGACTATGTTTGGCTGGCTAACATGTTCGTGTTAGGCCTTACTGCTGTTTAATCACATTATGCAGGCCATATATATATATATATATATCTTTTCAAGCAACATATTACTCCAATAGCTCAATGCAGTTAGCTATTTCACTGTAAAAAAAAAAGATATTACCAATAATATGACAACATGTTTTTACATTGCTTTAACTCATAAATAAGTTAAGCAATTTTCAACTTATACAAGATTCAACTTGATTGTCCTTACAACTTTTTTTTTTGCAGTGTTAGCTAGTGCAGCTACTACTCAATTTGGTACTAAACGTTTAAAATCACACTACCATAATTTGTTTGGGGTCAGTAAGCTCTTTTTATGTTGTTTTTGAAAAGAAATCTCCTTTATGCTCACCAAGGCTGCATTTATTTGACCCTTCAGATATTTGCTGATTTGCTCAAGAAACATTTCTTATTATTTTCAATGTTGAAAACAATCGTGCCGCTTAAAGGGATAGTTCACCCAAAAATGAAAATTCTGTCATCATTTACTCACCCTCAAGTTGTTCCAAACCTGTATGAGTTTCTTTGTTCTGCTGAACACAAAGGGAGATATTTGGAAGAATGTTTGTATCAAACAGATCTCGGTCCCCATTGACTACCATAGTAGGAAAAAATATATACTATGGTAGTCAATGGGGACCGAGATCTGTTTGGTTACAAACATTCTTCCAAATATCTTCCTTTGTATTCAGCAGAACAAAGAAACTCATACAGGTTTGGAACAACTTGAGGGTGAGTAAACGATGATAGAATTTTCATTTTTGGGTGAACTATCCCTTTAATGTTGTCTGTGGAAACCATTTTTTTCACGATTCTTTGACGAATGGAAAGTTTAAAAGAACAGTATTTATTTGAAATAGAAATCTTTTGTGACGTTGTAAATCTCTTTACTATCAAAATCTGTCAAAATCTTACTGACACCAAACTTTTGAACAGTAGTGTAGCTTCTACAAAAAAAAAAAAATCATAACGAAATGACAATGAACATTTTATGACATTGACATGTCTTTCCATATTACCATCAAATTTACATTTCCCATTATCATGATCAATCAATGAGTCCAGTGCTTTGAGGTGTCTTTCTCAGTGTTCTCCCAGTGTGATTGAGTGCCTCACCCATCCTGTGTGGAGCTCAGGAGGATTTGAGTTTTAATCCAGCCACGCTGGCCCTCAGGGTAACTCCCACCCAGCAGTGCCCGCACATCTGCCCCAACAGGCCCAGAGCTCACCTGGCGAGACCCGGCCTCAAAAACATGCAAGAGGCCTTATGTCAATCAAGAAGATCTGGGACATGGTCAAAGTTGCACATCTGAGAAGGTGGTTTTCACAAGTTGATGTGTGGTTATGATTGCTTTGGATGTTTACCTTGAGGCCTGTTGAGTGGGCAGAGGCTGAAACGTGTGCTAAACTGTTCCTCTGTGTTGGTTAGAAACTGTACATCCGTTTCTGTGGCAACGCAGAAGAGCTACAGCCTCGCTGGGATGTAGCATTAAGTCGACTGTGTGTGGGCGGCCGGTGGTGAGCATGTCTTATGGAAGGCTTACATAATGGAAGCTCCTCAAGCACCACAGCCTTGGCCCTCAGCCCTAAAGCCACCCACAGAGAGGTGTGCGTAATTGCTGTTGCACAGGGCGTTGATTACCTGAGTCACAGGTAAAACATTTTTTTCCTCCAAAAAACAGAGACGTTTAAAAATATCACAACCAATCACTGAAGACAGAGTGGCCTTGGATTAAGGTCCTTTGAATGAGAATGAGGGAAGATAAATGAGCAAACCTTTAAGAAAACAACCCAACAGAACCAGGAAAAGATCATTTCTGATATAAGACACTTTAGTTCTTTTGAACGGTCTATTCTTTCTATTCATAAAAGAATCATCAAAGAATCCTGAAATGACAGAAGTCACAGTTATTTTTAACACTGAAAATAATATTAGCATTGATAATAATAAATGTTTCTGAGAACCAAATCAGGATATTACAATGATGTATGAAGGATCATGTGACAATAAAGACTGGAGTAATGCTGTTGAAAATTCAACTTTTCCATTATAGTCCATGATCCATAATCATTGGTTTTCAATATACTTTAAAGATACTTGAATGCAGTAACACCTGGAGCAATAGGAACAGGTTATTGAAATGACAACCTATGTGGTGTTAACTGACTCTCACCAGAAAGACATATTCATATTGTTTTTTGGATAAAACTAATCATTGGGCATCTTATGGGCACCCTGATTCATGTGTAGTGCTATTCTGAAAAAAAAAAAAAAAATCTGAACAAAATCTACAGGTGGAACATAATTAACTGATGTATGACCATACAATAAAGATAAAAAATAAAATAAAAATCTCTTTTCCTTTTGCTTATTTAGATGACAGGTGTTTTTTATTTATTTCTTTACCACCACAAGGGAGAGCTAATGTGCAGAAAATCAAACATTCAGCCTTTAGAAAGGCCATTCCCATGGAGTAATGATGAAAATGTTGCCTGTGGGATTAAAGGAAGAGAAATAAAAGAAAAACAATAAGATTCTGCACTTGAAAATATATGTTGCACTACAGAGGTGGACATATACACGAAACCAAGTGTATTGGAGCACTGCAAGGGATTCATTCAGTTTTCCAGAGCTTAGGACCTCAGAAATCACAGATGGAAAAAAATGATTTTTTTTTGTGCTTATGGGCATATGTGTGTGTGCGCGTGAAATATGGTGTGTCATTATTTTATCCTGATTCAGTTCCAACTTTTGACAGGATAATAATGTCAGCCAAACGACACAGATGGAGTATAGCACACAAACAATGGGGAAAGTAAATGTCAAACTCAAAAGTGTGAGCAATCAGACTGCTTGACTTTTACAGTAATCTCGAGACTGCCTGTTCTCCCCGTCTGCATGTATAACCCGAGTGCAGTGTTCAGCGGAGGAGTGTCAAAGAGGTCATTTATCATGTTCGAGCAGTTCAGTATTAATGCTTTGAAATTCTGCCACAGCACAGTGAGTTACAGGCTCTGTGAATTATATCTTCATGCTAGAGGTAAAGATATGCTTAAAAATCTTCATCCTGGAAAAAATATTATAAACTTTTATGACACCGAGGCGTGGGTTCAATGAAACCACTATAAATCTCCCATCATTCTGAACCAAAAAACAGCACCATGCCTTCACCAGATGACTCCATCAGGGGTGTGTGTTCGCACAGACCAATCCCTGGGTAATACACGCAAGGACTAAGAGCCGGAAATCTGAGGTTTCTTTCCTTTTCTGTTTTAGATTTTTTCTTTCTTTTCTTCACCTGCAGAGGAAGTAAAGGACCAAAGATTCACTTGCAGGCCAGAAAAGTCCCTGGAATCAATAAGCAAACTATGAGTAAAATATAGTTTCAAAGGACTACGTTTGAGCCACGGCTGTAAATAATCATGTGGAATTTCCTGGTTTCTAATGACATTTTTGCTTGCTGTTACTGAATGATTAAATATGTGATATAAATTGTGTTAGCAAGCCATACTGACAATTTAATCAAAACGCAGTAAAGGTTTCAAAGTCTAGGCAGTCAAAGGAAACTGGTTCTTAATGAAATACTGCAGATAATATTAGACAATTGATGGACAAGATCCCGTTTAGTCAACAATCAGCATGTGGCCCAGTGGCAAAGTGCCTTTTAATTTGTGCTACACCTGCTGTATCTTTTCTCGGTCACTGATATTGACTTCAGCATGAAAAATGCTAAGCATAGAGACAAGTTTTATGTTTATGTGCTGAACCAATTAATTAGGAAGAGATGTACGAATCAAAGGAGGCAAGAGTCCTGTATTTTTCTTGACCATTTTAGGTTTACGATGAGAGGTTATTTTAAAGAGCATGGTGGAGGAACTTGACCTTTCTCCCTTTCACACATTCATGGCCTCCACCTCTCCATGCTTCAGTCTGCCACAAAGGCTAACAAATCTTCCTTTGATGCTCGGTGAGTAAGGACACATACCACAGATGTTTGAACACAGGGAATGTTGATGCATATTATAACTGATATCCGATATGAACGCATGATCATATCCAACAATGCAGAGTGATTCGGGACTCCTCGTGTTGTCAGTTTGTTAACGTGATGGCCCTTCAGATGTGCACTCAGAACATCGCCTCATTGAAGAAAAACCCAGGGTATTAGCTCCGGTAACAGTTCCCCTCTGTCAGATTACAATGCTCTGATTCCAGATCCAAGGTTTATCTTTTGCAAATAACTGTGAAATTGCTTGGCACAAAGTCCTTTCACTCAATAAGCTTTAAATAAGATGTCAAGTGTGGCTTCAGTTGGTGGCTAGCTAGCTGGTTGGCAGGGCCGGCTGAATTTGAACAGGGATTCCACCGAGGTCTGCTGGCTGGAGACTCTAAACACTCTCAAAATGGATTAGCCCCGACCCTCGGACCCACTAATGCATTCTAGCCACAAACCTTTTCAACTGCTCTGTCTCACAATGGATAGTACTGTGTAGATGGTGCAGCAGTTCAATCGGTTTGGTGGAATCTGAAGAATATTTCCATTTGCAGTTTTGTTTTGGCGTACATACCTGTGAAGGACTAACCGGGAGCTGTGCTTCTGCCAGTGGAATCTCAACAGGCTGTTTTCCAGGAAAAAGTTTTAAACCAAAGGTCCAAACAACAGTTACATAACCACATGTCTAGTATTAACAGGAACTCTGTAGCTGTTACATTTCATTCTGGACTTTTCAGGGTTTGTTCCTGAAAGAATCTAGCATAACTATTAAATGTAAAATAGTTGTGATGATCAGTGATGATTTTACAGAATGTATACAAATATACATCATAAACAAATCACTGGCTTATAAATGCGATCAATACAAAACCAAACTTTAGAACAAAAATTAACAAATAAATCATAATAAAATACTAAATGTCAGTTACTTTTTAAAACGAGAGATATTTAAATATTTTTCATATTTTTATTCATTTATATTGATTACATTGAATTATTTTATAGATTATATTGAAATTACTATCATGCAAATTTTGCCATCACATTTTCATATCTTTATTAAAATATGTAATAAAAAAAAACATTTATGAAGCGGATAGAAAACTGATAAAATATTATTTCATTACTTTATAAAGTTATTTTTATAAATATTTTGAGGATAGAATGAGATCACAAGCTGGAAAAGCAAAATTGGCATATTTTCAAATGCATTGTAGAATCACTTAAATTATTATTATAATTTTACAAAAATGTTAATATTTTACATATCTTGAAAAGCCGTCATAAAATTCCAGTGAAATGTTCATATTCTCTCTCTCTCTCTCTCTCTCTCTCTCTCTCTCTCTCTCTCTCTCTCTCTCTCTCTCTCTCTCTCTCTCTCTCTCTCTCTTTCTCTCTCTCTCTCTCTCTCTCTCACACACACACACACACACACACACACACACACACACACTTTACCCTAAACAAAGTAGCTCAGTGGATGATCAGTGATCCCTGGTAAGCCACATTCAATCGCTCCTAAACGGGTCTCGCTTCCTAGCAGAGGAATCAGAGAAAACCTTTAAGTCACCAACTAATTCTTGTTTCAGTTGTCTGGCAAAAAAAAAAAAAAACTCTCCTGCGCTACAACTTAATACCAGTCAGGATCATGCTGAGAGGCCAGGGCGGAATCAATCTTTAGTGCAGACACCAGGCCTGAGCTTTTGCTCACTATTTTGTTCCGCCCATTCTCTGTTTCTTTCACTCTTTTGTGCTTTGCCAAGTCCCGCACCAACCAGAACCAAACCTTTCACAAACGCACCCATCAAGTCAGGTTACCACACGTACTCGAAGTCAGGAGATGTGGAAAATGACACTTCCTTGAACCAGCCCTCCACACACACACACATATATATATATATATATATATATATATATATATATATATATATATATATATATATATATATATATATATATATATATATATATATATATATATATATATATATATATATATATATATATATATATATATTCACACATACACAAACAGACAGACTGCCACCCATGACCCCCAAACTCTAATCCAATCAATGAGGCCTTAGCTGTCTAATAAAGTGCTGCTCTCATGGTGGAACTTTATCCCTGCAGCTGTGCCAGCCCGTTCTCCGGCCAGACCAGGCCTCTTTCTCCCTTTTTCCTCTGATCACACATTTCAATATGAATGGAGCCAATAAGGGGGTGGATTAGGGGCTGGTTACTCCGTAAATCCCGGGCCGGCTTTGATGCCCCTGCCGGGTTTGGCCGCCCAGGCCCCCAGTCAAACGGGCAGCCGGCTCTGCCACCTGGCTCAGCCTGCTCGTTCTGTTTGCTCATATGCGCTGATTAAACATGGCATGGCTTGCGTGGCTGCACTGGGCACCAGATGGCGCCGTGGTAGCTTTGCCCGAATGAGCAGGTGGAGGCGGGGCAGGCAGTGCTGGCTGACACTGGCACACATGGTGCGGGCACAGACCTCTGCCAACCTGAGGATGGCAGGGAGAACAGCAAACATTCCTGTCCCATAGTAAACTACTGTTCCTGCACGCACACACGCAAGCACACGCATGCACACAGGGGTGTCTTTACTCCCCCATTCCCACAACATCTGATTCCTAACTCCTTCCATCCTCTTATGGCTCTGTGTGCTTTGTGTGTGACAGAGCTATTGCTGATTAATATTTGTTTTACTTCTTTGGGACAGAGCAGGACCCAGCTGATCCTGGGAGACGTCCTAATCCCCACAAGATCCATGCCAACAGGGGGCATCATTTCATTTCCAACAGGGGGTCAAAATGTCTGTAATGAGGCAGGCAGGGCAAACCGTCAAGTTTTACAGCTTAAAAGTGGCGAGTAAACAAGAAAGCAAAGTTAGGATAACTTGCAGAGAATTTTTCCACAAATGTTTGGGATTTAAATATGAAATTTTAATAGTTTTGGTTCTTGGAGTCTAGGCTTTCAGTCGGATTTTATTTGCACATTCATTAAGTGCCATGTGTGTTATTGGGACAAGTGAAGAACGGAATAAAGGAATTACTGTAGGTCGGGAGAGGATATTAAATTTGATGTGCTCCACTTCCCTCCCTCTCTCTCTTTCACACACACAGTTGCATTTTAAACTGAGATGGATATGACAGGTGTAGTTTGGCTATATAAAAAAACAAAGGTTGTGCTGTGTAAGGTTTCAGAGGTTGTAAAAACACAGCTGTTTTAAGCCACACAAACTCTCTGGTTGTGGTCTATGGTTTTTATCCACCAACGAAAAGGGTAACATCTTTTTCAATTATTCAATTATTATCCGAAATGTATTACACATGTGTTGATTTAAGCAGTACATACCAGTAAGTATACAGAAGAAGTGCACAGAAAACAAAGATAATATTTATTTTTTGATTCTGAAATTTTTTTTTAATATATTATTTTACTTTGTTTTTCCCAAAGTAAAAATCTGGGTCAGTCAGATAGGTTAAATAAATTGAATTATTATGCTTTACCTTTGTGTACAGAAAATGCAATACACATCCTTAATCTAATTTATGCGCTCTAAGAGTACGAGTAGCCAAACCATTTGTAATAATATGACACCGTTTGGATCATATCATGAAAACGCTGCTTTTTCTCACACATCTGTAAATCCAGAATGATATCTTAACTGCGATGTGCTGCTGATATCTTTGGCTTTTAATGTGCTTATTTATATTTATGGCCGACTGCTCTTGACCCAGCAAAACAAACGTGATGTCAAGAATGACCTGGCTTATTGAATGTGTGACTACAAGTCGAATGTGTGTTTGCGTGTGCGGTGCCTGACACGGAAGGCGGTGTGTGTGGGAGTGGGACGAATGTTGGAAGCAGCTTTTAGCTCTCCATAAAGTTGTCTAATGAACGGCGCCAAACATCAGGACGGCCACACAAATTACTCCTCTCACTGCCAAACCCCTCTTTTACAGATCAGATTATTATGCTTGTGCCGTTTAGTGATTTTCTTCACGTTTTCTTTTCCCACTGTTGTAACAAAATTTCTAGAATTTTCAATTTTTAATACAAACCTAACTTATAATATAAATATACAGTAACAAAAAGTTTTTCTTTTTATTAATATGTATTTATATTATGATTTATAGGTTTGTATTAAATACACTCTTTTTGTGGAATGGTTTGCGTGTGTTTGTACTATATATCTTTATAATAAATAAATGGCACTTGGTTTGTTATCAAATTCAAATACTTTTTGGCTGCACTGTAATGCTCAATGCATTATCTGAAAACAAAACTAAAAACTTTGAACTCATTTCAAAATATATTAAGCTATAAAAAGAAAATATAATCATTCACATCAATAAAAACAAACAAATCAGCTGGACTTAATACATAGCCCTGAGGCATATCATATCATGCATAATCACATTTGACAGGTTCTTTCACTCCCAGATTTCTTTACTTGATCTGCCATATCTTATATATTCATAGAGGGTTTTACATACTGTATAGGCCTATCCCCTTCTTCACTCCATTTGTGTTGTGATAAGAGCAACTTCCTGGATTAGAGAGGTAGCTGTTATGTCTCTCCAGAGAGCCTGTTTGTTTGGGTAAGACAGCTCGTTCATTACAACTCAGGATGGGGGAGGATGTGAAAGCAACCTGTCTCCCAAATACAGCAGGACCCAAGCCAACACTTGCATCAGATATCTGGCTCTTTATAGGATCGCTGGGATGCTGTAATGTGTTACCTTGACCATGTCAGATTATTTCAACTGTTTTGGAATTTGTTAAACTGGTCCTAAATGTATTGGAGCATGAGAGAGAATAGAAGATAGCAATCAATTTTAAATGTTATATAAAATCAAATCAAATGTTATTTCACAATTTTACCTGCCTAAATAGTTTTGATTTGCACTTCAAAACCAGTCAGATATTAACACAAATGTACCATTTTATTTTCTCTTTCATTTAATAAAAAATAATAACCCAAACCTTTATATAAAATAAAATACACAAATTAAAATATGTTTTAAATCATGAAAAAGAGAAACATACATTTGAATTTATTTGTTTTGAAAGAAGGAATTCACAGTTTTATTCGAAGTTGAATACCAAATTAATAATAAAAAATAAACGTTTTAACTTCAGAATTTTTGCAGTAGGCTACTAAGAATCAGCATGGTTTAATTAATAAAAATAGTAAAAGACAAATAAATGTGGGATAACAAACTACAGATTTAGTATTTCAGATATAAAAACAATATTATCACAGGTAAATCTTTCATCATAATGACTGTGGAATTATTTGACAACATGCAGGGAAATAATTAATGTCCAAATTATGCCTCTTAATCAATCCAATCATGTAGGATTACTCTAAGGTCAAAATCATGCAGCCAAATAATGAACTGCATTTTAACATTCTGCATACATAAAACAGAGAGCGAAAAAGAATGATAAAGAAATAGATGGAATAAGGGTGAGGGTTTCATCTTCGCTCTGAATGCCACTTAATCCTTTAAATGCTTGTTATCAGCAAAGAAATTAGAAATCATCCTCTGACAACTCTACAGATGCTTGTGCTCATGTTTAACAGAGTATGACTCGAGCTTGTCTTTTACAAGTAGTTATTCAATGAAATGTGTAAAATATGTAAAGGTTATCAGCAAATAGATATTAGATGGAACTTGAAGCAAGAACCATAGATAAAAGTGGTGAGGTGAGGAGGGGTTGTGAAAGAAAATAACTCTGACTAATTGTACAGACACTAAACACTAGTCTGCTGTTGCATACCGTACTTTTGTCACTCTAGCATTTGAAGGGAATCCAAATAGTGCTGTTTAAACCCCTTTAATCTACTGTCACATACATAAACACTTATCAGGGTCGAGAAATAGTAAGAAAGATGCTTTGCCCTTTGGTTCCTTATAAATGATACAAGTCAACAAAAAAAGAGCACCTTGAAATCTATTGCTCAATACAATAAGCACTTCTACAGTGTACAGAGCCAATCAATCCACAGCCTCTTCTCCAATGTGGCCAATCAGAGACAGGCCCCAGAGGTCACCTGGCTCAACAGGCTAATCCTAAATTTGGCGTGTAGATTAGTGTTCTCAGCCTCGCCGCCACTCACACCCAAGCCTGTTAAATCCCGAGGTAAACTCAGGAGCTGCCATAAGTGGGTAGTGTAGCCATGCAGAGTGGATTTAGCAAAATGGGATAATATTTGTTAGTGTCTTGCCAAAGGTGATTAAGGGAGGGGATAAACAGTAATGGGAGTGATTAGCTCTTTTCAGCCACTTTTGTGAAGAGCTTGAGGATCTGCGGACAAGTTTGTAAAGCCTCGATCATTTATTGGATGGAACAGATCCACTGTGACATACCTTGTGGCAACAGTTATCACAGAGATATAGAGAGAAGGGTAGAAATATTGCTTTTTTTATAAGATATATTGCTTTTCAACAATACATTTAAACTGTACCCCACTTTTCAGAAATAATGGCAAACGCATGGATGATTCTGGATTATCACTGCGCATTCATAGGCTGTCAGTGCATTATTTGTAGGGATTTTTTGTCACTCTTTCAGTTACATTGTTACAACTTGGTGACAGTAAGTGAATCATTAAATCAACCGATTAATTCAAAACACTTATTCATTCATGGAATGAAACATGAGTGAGTCACTGAATCATTCATTCAACCAATACATTCAAAATATACTTCATAATAATATTGTTAACTATAATAGTTTTTTTAAATGACACACACACACACACACACACACACACACACACACACACACACACACACACACACACACACACACACACACACACACACACACACACACACACACACACACACACACACACACACACACACACACACACACACACACACACTGTATATATAGATACATACATGCACACATTTTTTTTCAAGCGATCAAAAATCAGTGTGGTTTAATTATAAAAAATATATAATTAAAAAAAAATCATTTATAACAAATAACTGTGGGCTAACACATTAGCCTACACATTAGTATTTCAAATCTAAAACATAAGTATTATTACAGGCAAATTCAATTTAATGATTGTGGAACTATTTGACAACATGCAGGGAATGAATTAATGTCCAAATTGTGTGCCTCTTAATGTGAACGGATTCATTCAAAAACGAAGAATGAGAATGTCTTAATGAGTGAAATATTGATGCATTAAGTCAACAGATTTGTTTGAAACGTTGAAATTAGTCTTTATGAGTGAATCACTGAATCATTCATTTAACCAATTTGTTGACAAAAATTTAGTGCGCTGTAATTTAGTGCACTTATTAATCCAGGATGCTACCGTTCTGCTATGGCTTTGTTTTGAACACATACGTGTCTTTTGTGTAATTAACTCAGTATTAACTTTTTTTTTTTATACTGTTACTGTTTTATAAAAGCAATATCACACTTGTAATCGTGCTGTTGGTCAATATCAGTGGCAGAATCACAGTCATGCGGCTGCTACAGCACCTTTTCTCATGTGACATTGCTTAATTATAATGTAGGACTTTATTCAGTAGAGTGGTTATACAGTAGCAATAGATCAAATGGTCACTGCAGGTGGCAGTGTTAACCTTTTTTGGAACAGGCTGGAGGAGAGAGAGAGAGAAAAAGAGAGAGATGGAGAGAGAGAGAGAAAGCAAGCTTTGGTTCTGTCTGGATCTCATTACTATCTCAGCCCCGCAGGGAGAGATGAATTAAACTAATGAAAAGTAACAATAATAATAACAAAGATTATCTGCGTCATTGTGCTTATCAAAACAGAAGTAATGGAGATTTGCTGGGTTTGCGGGCAGAAACAAACAACCATCCGCTTCAGTCTGTAAGAACACTAGATAGAAGGACAGAGAGGCTTGCTTTTCCTTCTCTTGTGGCGAGGGCTGGAGGAGGGGAAGGGGATCTTTGTTATTCCAGCAAAGTTCATGCCCGAGTCAAACTTGGGCCAGTGGGCCGGTCGCACGCTACAGTCATGATTGGGGAATCTGAGGGAAAAGGGGCAGGTTACAGAGGTGAGGAGAACTGAAGAAGATAAGAAGTCATGTTGGAGAGAAATGAAGGAGTGAAGGGGAGGAATGATCTGGGGTGTTTGGTCATTACTGACCCCTGCAAACTCAAAGGCAGCTTTGAGGGTCGTGACTTGAGGAATGCTGGGAGGGGAAAATGATCTAGCAGAATGGCGACCTTATGCTACCCCAACACGTGTCAGCTGTCCCAAAGTGAAAAACCATATGATCAAAATATCAAAGACTATCTTTCTATTTGCACAAAGTAGCAAATATTACAACTAAAATAGGTTTAAACCAGTGCAAAAAAATACATGTTGTAATATGAATTATTAATTTACAAATCACAATTCAAAAGTTTGGGAACGGTAAAATTTTACTGTTTTTAAAAGAAGTCTCTTATAAGGCTAATTCAGATTGTAGAGACAAACGCCAACAAACAAGTTGGCCGTTGGATTTAGAATTTTATGAAAAATAACTGTTCACACTGCCCCGACAAACGCTGATTGAACATGTTCAGTCTGGCGAAGACAGGGGTGACACGCTGATCTGACAAAACCCAACAAACGTGTTTGAATTGGCCTTTATGCTCACCAAAACATTTATTTGACTAAAAACATTAATACTACACAATTATATTAGCTTATTTTCTTATTTTAATATATATTTTTAAATGTACTTTGTTCCCGTGATGGCAAAGCTGATTTTTCATCACCCATTTCTCCAGTCATATTCAGAAATCATTCTAATATGGTGATTTAGTTATATGCTGATTTTGTCTCTTCACTTTTTAATGGCAAAGCCAGCATTCTTTAGACGTGTTACACTTTAGTGAGTACTGTATAATATTTTTCTCCAGTTACGTTGACCGCGGGCCTACTGATCAACCTCAAAAAAAAAAAAATCTCCCCAAACATATTAGTGTCTCAAAGACCAAGAAAAGAAAACTAGAGAGGTAGATGATGAGAATACATATGAGATAATGAGGGAGTCTGTCACACCCCCCTCTGAAATTGTTCTTACCACTTTATCAAATTTCCCCTCTGACTGGACAACTTTTCATATTACTGTTTGTGTCTCACTGGGAAATTTGGAGAGTAACTTGAGTAACCGTTATATGTACTGTATGTGTGTATGTTTCGTAGGGAGAAATGTGAAAGAGCAGAAGCAGACGGCAAAGACTGTGGCAGGAAGCAGCAGGGTCAGCTTCACTGTTTTGACAGAGTACATGGACACAGACACAGAGACGGCAATGCGTGTGTGGAGAGAGAAACAGGAGAGGTTTGGTGGAATTGCTCAAACATTGATATTAGGTTATGTCCCTGGAGGACAAGACATTCCTTTAAAACATCCTCAGGCAGAGAAGATTACATATACAGAACTATTACTCACACTGTCATCATATATGCAATGTAAACACAAAGTATGACTGCAAAATTTGAAATTAGATGTCCCATTGGTCTTAAATAAACTCACTCCATCTCCTCTCACATTTTTTTATTTTCTGTTTTAAAAAAAATAATAAATGATCAAATAAATTAAATTAACTAAAACAGAAATGAAAACCAGCTTACAAAAGAACATGGAAATAACAAAATAAATATATTAAAGTTTGCCTAATAGAAAGACAAATAGTTATTTTTAATATAATATAAGTAAGGGTTAATGTCCGATCAGGTTTTAAAGGACGACGGCGCGCGTCGGACGGTTGCCTCCGCCGAAGTCCATTAAAACCTGATAATGGACACCTCGAAGGGCATTAACCCGCTTATACCATGGTTACTTACGAAAGAAAGAAATATTTAATCAATTATCAAGCAACCAAGCAACGTGGCCACAGCGACCCGACCGCAGCAGTTGATCAGTGAGTTTGAGCCAGCGCAATCATTTAGAACTGTCATCAGGCAAATTGACGGGACGCCTTTCCTAGGTGTCCATTATCACTTTTTAACGGACACCCTGCAGCCAATCAGAATCGAGTATTCACCCAGACCATGGTATAATATAATATAATATAATATAATATAATATAATATAATATAATATAATATAATATAATATAATATAATATAATATAATATAATATAATACATTTACATACCTCAATATAGATTATCTATACCTGGTGATATAAACCCTGTTATCATTCCAAATTAATTATGCCTGGTTTAATTCTGAAAACCTTCTAGCAGTAAATCGAGTAAAATTTCAATCTTGTTTATGTCTTATTATTCAGAGCACAGCACTGGCTCATTGCAAATTCTGAGAGCAGATTTTCTATGCCAATGCATATTCATATGTTTAACGTACAGACATGCATCCTTAATGCTCCAACCTCCAGCAGAATGCAGTCAACTCATTAATATTGTTTGCCGTGCATTTCAAAATAACCCAATGATTCTAATTAAGATCTGTGCCCTGAGGAGAAAAATAATGTGAAATGATTATTAGTGTTGTTGTTTTTATTGATATTATTTTGCATGAAAACATACAGACATAAATCTATTTGCTAGATTTCCAAGTCAGGCTTCAACAACAGTTAAAAGGAGAGGATTTAAAACATCTGAAGGATTAAGTCTAAGAGAAAACCCAAGAAAACAAATAATAAAAAAAAAAAGAATAAAAGAAAGTTTTAATATAAATAGCAAAATAATATTGGAACAAAATTTCAGAATATAACCTACAATATAAACTCACTATACTTGCAGTAAAGTATCTAAATAACCTATATGAGGGGGCCCATTAGCCTAAAATATGCATACAAATCGTGTCAATATAGCAACTGAGATTCATTATAAACAGTCAGGGATATAGTTTACTTCATCTGACCTTTAGAGTCAATATTACAGACAGCTCTTGAGTGTAGTGGGGAATGGTCTCTACATGTGATGACTAAACTTATGCAGACAAGCAGACAGAAGCCCAACACTGTAACAAGAATTACAATGGTGTGAATCATGGGAAGCACGTCATAAACATAAGTCTGCATTTGCCGCCTTCGCTCACACTTTAAAAGCCACTTAAACCCTTTTTAGCACACCACTGAAACATGCATCGAAAAATCAGCCAAAGAAATTGCATCAGCACACTAACAGACAACACAACATCTTGCAGACTGCACGCACTAATTTACTGCAGGACGGAAGTTAATGCAAGGAGGAGTGAGGGCATGGGAAAATGAGATCCATCAGGCCCAACCTTACCTTTATCTCAATGACTCACTTGTCATGATGTTAAATAAATAACATTAGCCAGCCAATGAGGCCGGAACTGCAAACAAGAGACAATAGTATAAATACGGACACATGGCTAGCCAAAGATGCATAGCTAATGTGCCAGCCTTGTTTATAAATTATTAATGATTTTCCTCTTGTCATTTCGAATGGGATGGGAGAAGGAGCAAGAAAGGAGGGGCGGTACACTCCTCAAACAGATTTCCAATTTATTCCTCTGTAGTTTGTCCGTCAACCCTCCCTCTGACAACATAATCCCAGCTAATCCGCCATGTTCACTTTCCCTTGTTGGCTCTCATGCATAAGCGCTCAGGCAAATCTCGCTACCTGTCAGTCAAAAGCTTGAAAAGAGACAAACACAGTTAGGGAGGCTGCCAGTCGTTGTCCGTCGAAACACACACGTGCATCAGACAAACCCTCTCTCACACACATTAAAATATCTCCCCATTCTTAGCTTGCTAGGCTTAACCCCTCCATCCCTCTTTGTAATCAAGTATGAACAAGCCAAGGCTGGGTGACTAAACCAAGTCTAACTGTATGCTCTCATATACTGTAACCTCACGAACCAGCGTTGTGGGCGAGAGGGAGGGCACTGACAGCTTTTAATCCTCACTGAGAAGAGGGTTGACTGGTGAGGACTGACCCTACAGTCCCTTCACCTGCCAGCTTCAGTTAAAAGTTCTCATTGCTTGTGGTCATTGTTTTCGCACACAGAGAAGTCACTCATTTCAGACTGTCAGTACCCTCGACACTGATGGGGAATTACATCTGGCATTTAAGCAATTAAATGTTAGTGTTAAATGAAACAAATAATAATTAATTAATATGTAAATAAATAAATTAAAACTACTCACGCTAAATCAATCCAGCCGTGAATTACACCACCCATCGGGTGTTTTTAAAAATCATGAAGGTTGGAAATTCCTTCAAAATCAGCAGACGAAAAGGTTGCCTTCCAAATAGCATATGGAAAGATATAATCTGGGACTGAGGACTTCTTGGAAGTTGGAACTGTTCAGGCAAAGTGCCAATGTGATGTTTCTTGTTCTTTTTTTTTTTTTTTTCTTTTTTTTTGAGGGGGGTGGGGTGGGGGGGGTTGAAGATTGGGGGAGAATAAAACAGGGAGGGAGTAGACAAAATGTGTTCAAACGCCTCCTCTCCTGATATTGTTTCATCACATTAGTGAGACGATGCCAAACAGGAGAATGACTGACAAGTGAAAGAGAAAGCATATCTATACACTTATGCACCTGTAAATATGCATGACGGAAGCCTTTATAAAAAGTGTATTTCATATACAATTAATATGCAATTTAATAAAAAAATATATTTTTACTCTTGTGCAATATACTAGTAATATATATGAAATATTATATAAAAAAATACTTTTCAAAATATATAAAATAATTTCGACAGCTCAGAAACATGAAAAAAGAAACATGTTCAGGTGGTGGCTATTTTATTTTTATTTATTTTTTCGTGAGTATATATGTCTGGTTTCTATGAACCTAGCTCCTTCTAAATCTCATGTCTCTCCTCTCCGGCTTGCTGTGGGAAAAATCAGAACAAATATGTCCTCCACTTCAGAGCTTGAGATAAAGCTGATCACTGGAGGTGGACGACGAGCGAGTGTTGATCTGTCCTGGGAGGATTGTGGGCGTTGGGACTGAGTGTGAGTGTGGGGCGGGGATGGAGAACTGGATCCAGAGGCTTGGGTGAACATGACATACGGCAGATAAAGGCTCTCTAGTGGGTTAACACCCGCGCTTGTACCACGGATTGCCCAGAGAAGCCCTCTTTAAGGCCCTGGCATCCAGCCTGATAGCATGACCCAAAGCGGTTCATGTTTTTCTCCTAGAAAGACGGGCTTGCAGATTGCAGAAGGTCTTTCAAAGGGGACATGCTCTTGTCTAAAATCTACTCCTAAGGGTAGAGGTGTTAGGAAAACCCTCTGGGAATAATACCCTTGATGTTGGATCCACAGTATCAAAAAGGGCCTCCAAACAGTAGTTGCATATGATTTTCAAAATGACAGGGATGTAATACCTGCTGACAGTAGATTAAGAACCAAATACTCCACTCAGACAGCTGGCAGGCATACAGTTGGACACAAGTCCGGTTTGTACAGAGGAATTCAGTGAAACTCTGCAGGGAAATTCAAAATAATGTAGTTCAGATATCATATATAAACATATATCAGCAAGATTTGTTTGCAACATATGTTTGGGCATTTAGATCCATTCTAGTTGGATCTTTCTAAAAAAAATTTCATTGAAGAATGACGGTTGTACAGACTGCAACAAACAATACATACAAAAATATTGTACATACACATGCTCATATGATACTGCCTGTTCTGTTTTGCAAAAGTCTATCTACTAAAAAGAATGTTGTGAATTAATTCTCTCCATTTAAATGTAAATGTACTTACACAGTTAATATTTATGCCAAACTATCATCATCACCTGCAATCAGTTTTCTACCATATCATAATATGTGCATAGCTCTGATGGTACTCAGAAACAAAGCCATAAGATCTTCAAACAAAAGAGGGAAAGAGAAAAGGCGATAAAATAGTGAGTGATGGCGATGGTATTTCAGGCAGCAGCAGGCGCTGTCAACACATGTTTGCCTGGCTTTACATAAATAGGGTAATAAATAGATCGATCACTCGCAGCCTAACAGATTCATGTCACTTTAAAGCAATTTGACTTAGAGCAGACCAGCACACATTACCTCATTACTCAAGACTGACCTCCACAAGGGAATGTTTGTGTGCGTGTGTGTGTGTGTGTGTTTGTGGGCCAATTTTTCATACTATTACTGCTAAACACAACAAAAACTGAACAATATATATTATTTCATGTCCAGTCCAGTCACAGAAAAGCATAATATTAAAAGATTTAAATAAGTAAATACTACCCCGACCAGAGCACATATACCGTACAAAATAAAAAGTGGTCAAGTGGCCTTACAGAGGAAAGATGTCACATCCATATTTAGACCGCAAGTGACTCCTAACACACAGCTGTTATAAAACACAAATTTGTTGGATAATCCTGCAAAGCCTGGGATGGACAGACCAGAGCATTGCTGGTCCCACCAGTGCTCATAAAATAAATACCAGCAGGAGTGTTATGGCAGTCCATAGTGGACCGCAGTTATATTTAGGTAAGGACATGAAAGAGGCTGATCCCTTAACAAAATAACAGGCAGAGGCGCTAATCTCCAGCCGGGGAGTCAATATTGTTGATGCCTGGTGATGTACGAGTGAGAGGCCACAACCAAGTTCTTGCCAATGCTTTATTTTTCAAATGGAGAGAGTTCTTGTGCTGTCAGGGGGATCTGTCACTCACTTTGAGCCTTTGATAGGGTGTCAATCTGTTTCATATAGTGTGTGTACTGTCAAGCCCCTCTGTGCTCTTGATCTTTTAAAGCTCTTCCACTATATGATTTTACAAAACTTGTTTGGCTTCAGCTACAGCTTAAGAGATGATAGAGCACATGGAAATTGTTTTACTATTTTCCAAATCAATACACATTTCTGATTCCATGTGAAAATTAATATAATCTTTGTGAGTCAATCCTCTAATTTTTGCACTCCAAAATTTTCAGTTAAGAGTACAAAATTCTGTTACAAATGTCTTAATGTTGTAACTGAATAAGTTATACCATACTTTTTAGAAACATGCCCAGGTTAAGCTTAGCACTTACATTTTATTAAAAGGGTCCTATTATGCCCTTTTATGAAGTCTTGATTTTGTTTTTGGGGTGTACTAGAATATGCTTTCATGCTTGATTGTTCAAAAAAACACATTTTGCATTATTACAACACCTCTCTCCCCAGTCTGGCCCAAACGCGGCAAACAGTTCCTGTTTCGATAAAGCCCCTTGTTCTGAAATACGAAACGTGCTGTGATTGGTTAGCTGGACAATGTGTTCTGATTGGCTGCGCTTAGCGTAGAAGCGTGTGTTTGGGAAATGTCACACCCCTTACCACAGCAGCGAGTTTCATCTGCTCAGGTGTAAATATTAAAGTCCCTGTAAAGGCAATTCTAAAAAAAAATTCTAAACACATTATAAATGTTAGAAATGTATTGCTAAATCATATTACAAAGACTGTGCACTGTGAAGTACTGAATTGTGGAGTTAGACCGTTAAACAGTTTTTCACCGTTGCTGTGTTCCGGATTTTTTGGGCGGGGCTAAAACGGGGGCTCGATGACGCACTGGAGCCCCTGAGCTCCTGGACACGCCCCTACTTGATTGAACTCCTGGACACGCCCCTACTTGATGACGCACTGGAGATCCTGAGCTCCTGGACACGCCCCTACTTGATGACGCACTGGAGATCCTGAGCTCCTGGACACGCCCCTACTTGATGACGCACTGGAGCCCATTCACATCAGTTTGCAACTCAATCGCGAGTTACTGTCAGTACTATTAGTTATTACATCCTACAGTTTGCTATCTAGCTATGCCTTTGTCACGGAAATGCGTATTACCTGGATGCGATCACGTACAAAACAGAGACTTTAAGGATATCGTTAATTTCAAACCAATTCAAGCCTGATTCAGACTTAAGAATGTTAAACAAGAAAACCATGCAGAACGGATTTCATGCACAGAATTTGCAAGCATGGATTTCAGATTGGTGGTTTTTTTTGCAATTTTTTTATACATTTTAGATACAATGTTGTACACCATTTAATAATGATACTTGTTTGGAAAACAGCAAGAGCTTACAAAAGCTACAGTGAATTATATCAACACTAATGTCGCCTAGCAGATGAGCGGACGCAAAGAGCTTTGCCCTTTGTTTATATCATAGCAACAACATTAAACTTGTAATTGGAGTTGTTAATAGAAACGCAACTACAAAAAATAAGACATACATAGTTGTGATCTACAAACAACAGCTTGTCCCAACAAAGTGGGACCTTCTCCATTTCAGGAGAAGCTTCTGTGCGTAGCCTGCATTGCGGTTCTGGAAGCTGTTCTCCGTAAAATGTGTAGCACACAGATAAATGTTGGGGTTATAATGTTCAGGAAAACTGTTTAAAATAAATTTTAAACACTCTAAATTCGTCAGCCTTAGGAAGGTCAAACAAATGAGTTTTGAGAAAGGGGTGTAAAAAACAGCGTCTCTTTGACATAGCGACAACACTGTCTTCTCTAATGAAGCTCAAGCAGGCCTCAAACCTATTTTTTGTGTATTCATTGGGCGGGGATTATTTAAATAAGTAACATTGTGACTTCATAAAGCCCGGAAAGAACGTGTTGTAGTCCAAACGAGTCATACGTTGTAGTAATTAATACGTTTAATTATACTGAATTTCTTTTAAATGTGTGAAACAATGTTTATATGGTCTTACTAATCTCTACAATTTTATCAAACAGCATTTAATGTTTTACTCTGAGACAAAGCAATGCTATCACTTTCTAGATGATTATATAATTTAGGATCTGGCTTTTGTCAAAGTGATATTACTTTGGACCATAAAGGATCAGGATTATAGATAACTAAAAAAAACCATATCTTTTTCATTTAGTTTAACTTGATGTATTAAAATAACAAAACTGAAAGAAAACAAATTTAAAACTACATATAAATGTTTTTTGTAAATCAATAACTTACCAAAATGACAAAGAAAAATCTCTAAAACTTTAAACTAAAATGAAAACATGCTAAAATAAATAAATAAAAAATCATAAAGACACCAAAATACTGCAAATGATAAACAGGATGGAAGGTAATATTAAGGAACCAATTTACCAATGAATCAATAAATTACAATTAAAATGTTGATTATAGTAAAGAAATATATATATTTATACAATATTTCTTAATACACTGACAGTTTTTCATTTTACAAATAATTTCAACTTCACTATATATATGTGATAATTGTGATATCAAATAAAATTAACTCATATGATTTCCTTTTTTAAATTTATAAATATTTTGAGACACATGACTGGGACATGAACATGCACTGCATACGGATGGAGAATGTGTGTTGAAAAGAATGTTAAGAACAACAGAATAAGATGTGCGTTGATACGACTGAGTACGAGTGTAGATTATTCGTGTTGATAAAAGATACACACATGGGCCATGTAATGGTCTAGATATGTTCACAGGATGAATCTCAAACTGTAATGGATGGTGCTTGGGAGAGTGTGGAACAGGAATAGACTCCCTACACCTCCCTGTAGATGATCAGTGTGTCTAAGTCAGTCACAGCAACATGAACACACACACTAACCTTACAGTCAAACACTCGGAGGGATATTGGTACCCCAGAGACAGGCAGTAGCAAACCATTCATCCAGAAGTTCCTCATCAGATTTTCTGTAGACTTTTACCTTTGTAAAGTCAAACTATGAAATCTTTACTTTTATTGTAACTGAACTGGCAAGGTTAAACAGTGCAGTGATTATACTTGTTGTAATAGTCATGTCTGTTTGTATAAAGCCTGCGAGGATCCAAAGAGCAGTCTGTTATTGAGACATCGGGAAAAGGGTGAGAGCAGCAAGACTTCTTGAGGACAGCTCAAATTGAAACCAGATGCAGGCAGATTCTAATACACTGAGAAAGGGGCTGGAAGAGAAGAAGCGAGAAGGAAAGAAGCGAGAAGGAAATAAACACATATCATTTAAAAAGAGACCAGCTACTGAGAGAGACAAATAGAGAAAAAAAAGTGATAAAAACTTACTTATTTTTTATTGTTTTGCTCTCTCTTTAAGCTCAGCAGTTAGTTCACCCCAAAAAATTCAATCATTATAAACTCATCCCCAAACTGAATGCTGTTATGTTTTTCTGTGGAATACGACATAAAAAATAACATAAATGTAAATTACATAATCATATTTAACTCCTGGATGTTCATGGCTGCTTCAAATACGTTGAAATATATTTAAACACAGAAAGAGAGAAAAAAAATGGTTTAGTATTTCACACTGATTAGTTATCACATAAACCATTTTTTATTATTAATTATCGATATCAATTATTAATATTAATGTAAACAATAATGAGGGGCTTTTGCCCCTCGGTTAGTGAAGTGTGAACAGGAAAGATTATCCTGTCCAAACTTTGTGTATGGACGTGTGTGGGAGAGAGATGTGTGTACGAGGTAAGGGGAATGTACCATCTCTGTTCAACACTAACAAAAGAAATATCCATGTCCATGAATCTAGCTGGGGCTGACGCGAAAAAAAGTGGATGGTATTTTAAAAGGGGCATCGATATTATTTGGAGCAGTTGTGCCTCTATACTTGATAGTGAAGAATACATATCACCCTCTTTCTTTTCTTCCTCCTTTCATTAGGCAACTGGTTATCCTCACAGTGGTGCGAGCAAGAAAATATATCAAATGAGGCTCCCTTGAGTTTATAGGATTATATCATTAGTTATAGATGAGAGTGTACAAAAGAGTTTGGGAGTACAAGGAGGTTCAATAAAGTGAACTGAAGTGTATAATCATACAACATACATGGGGCTGTGCACTATATATAAACCAAGAGCACTGTATTGTGTCAGTTTTCAAATCCACTGTTGAAGAAAGTCACTTTCCTACCCACACCGAGGCATAAAATACATTTGTTGTAATAAACATGTCAGCCACTGCTCTTAAATTGATATGTGTGCTCATTTGTTTCAACTATTCATAACAATATCCTAATTAAAAACATATATTTAATTTAAACTTACTGTAAGAGGTGTATGAAGGATTTTTTTAAGCGTCACCCACAAATGGCGAGTAATGTTAATATGCAAATTGAACTTAATTCTCATTCAGTATCCTTTTATTTTCCAAAACAGAATACAAGGATTGAGAAAATTGTAAATTTTAACTCAATCTACCATTATGTCGATAGATGGATAGATATCACTGTAAAAAAAAAAAAAATTGCTGCCTCAAATTTTTAAGTTCAATCAACTTGACAGTGTAAGTCATTTCAACTTAAATTACATTACACTGATAGATAGATAGATAGATAGACACAACAAGTTGTCTGACTATAAATATGAGAAACCAAAAACTACAGCATAAGATTTACACAAGGTCAAGACACTTTCCATTACCCTCTTTGTGAACAATAACACACATCATGCGTGAGGTTTAACCCTGGCTCATTGGTGGTGACTGAAATGGCAGCACTAAGCCCACCAAGTACACAATGGCACAAAGAAAAATGCTGCCCATAAATTCCCTGCCTTGATTCTGTCAACCTTTAGCGTGACCCATCTCACCACCTGGGGTCTTTATTGCAGCCACTCACTCATGCCTGTAGCCTTACAGTCGCCATGCAGCACAAGTGTGTGTGTGTTTCCATGTATAATCCTGACTAATACAGTGCATGCATGGGTGAGGCTCAGCAGTCAAAGCATTTTCCTGGAGTGTGTATGTGCTCTACACCTCTACAGCTCATCAGTCACAGATGCAGACAGCAATACGGCTGCCAAGCTCATCACTGGCGCAAACTTGGCACAGAAACACATGGCAATATTATCCACTCATCAGCTTTCTCAATGCCCAAGTTACATACCACTCTCCACATGCCAACCTATGCCAATTAGAACAGTCTAGCTAGCTGGATAAGGAAAAATGAATCCCTGGAGTATAAGTATAGATTCCCAAGTTCAGAAGTTTAAATGTATACTGAGAAGCACAATAGATGGCCTTTTTCTTCAACACTCCCACAAACACACTGAAATGATTGATCAAGTGTCAGTCAGAAAGTTAAACAGAGGGGATGTGTGTATGTTGGCGTGTGCTTACGATGGGGCCCAAACATCTGAGACTAATAGTGAAAATGCTTCTATTTTGCATCGTTTTTTATACAAATGATATTCTTGGCATAAAGTTTTAAGTGAAAAGATGAACCAAAAACAAAAAACATTAGTATTTGGTATATCCATCTGACCGTCTGTACAAAGGAGTTCACATGATCAGTGTCACAAATATGTTTATTTGATTATTCTTATTCATGACAAAAACATAATACTGTAAATTAATCATAAGAAACAAATAAAATGTACTAATATAATCTAGCCTTAGAGGGCGCAGGGTTTACAGCACCTTCTATTACTGCCTTTGTGAACACTAGCACACATTGTGTGTAAGATTTTTTTAAAGAAATTAAGAAAATGCTTTTATTCCATAAAGAATGTATTAAATTTATTTTAACAATAAATTAAAGTGACAGTAAAGACATTTAAAATGTTGCAAAAGATTTTGGTAACACTTTATTTAGATGGTCCACTCACTGTAAAAAAATCTGTACTTATTTTGATGAGAAAAAGTAACAAATTTAATTGATTACTGTACTTGAGTACACTTTTTGAGTATCTGTACTTTACTTGAATTTATTTTTTCTTGAAACTTTTTACTTTAACTTCACAACATTTGAAAGACAAATATCGTACTTTTTACTCCACTACATTTCTGTCAAGGTCCTTGAGTAGAAAGTAGTAAAGTCAGTCAGGGGATGATTTTGGTTGCAGGGGTTGCATTTTGGTTGGAAATGAAAGTCGGGTTTATGTCAACATCCAACGTCGGACAGACATTGGATTTTGGTTGGAAATAAAAGTTGGGTTGACGTCGGAACCCGACTGATGTTGTTTTCTGACGTCAACCCGATTTTAATTTTCAACCACAAATACAACGTCTGTCCAACGTTGGAGATTGACGTCAATCTGACGTTGGATTCTGACATCAACCTGATTTCCATTTTCAACGTTGGGTTTTGGTCTTCTAAATTTTGTCATTGTTTTGGAGCACACTAGCTTATAGATAACATTAAGGCTAACATATTCACACTAAAAGCCAAAAAACTTTTCATAGAGGCTTTAAATAGGGCATTATTTGAGAGAACAGCCATTTGGGTGTCCGAAACCATTGTGGACATTATTGAGGGCACTTATTCAATCTCACATTCAATCCCACTGTGTTCTAGAAATAAATTTGATATTGATATGAGGGTATAGGGGCGATTTCACAACCAATATCTGATTAACGTGAATATTATTACTAGTCTTCTCGACTAGATGTCATCCTTTTTTTTTTCTACCTTGTAGGATGTTACAACAGGGTCTCTTAGTAGACTGTCTGCTTAGTATCTGATAACACTTTATTTTGATGCTCATGCTCTCCCAAAATACATTCTACTGACTATAAGTAGATTTACATCTACATGTCAACTTATTACAAACCCGAACCTTAACACCTAACCCTAACCAAACAGTCTACTAATACTCTAATGAGAGTTAGTTGATATGTGATTGCAAAGAGTGAAGGTTAAATAAAGGTTTTTATTGAGCAAACAAATTCAGCTTTTGAATGGTATATGTGGTCTCAGACTTTTGGAACAAACTGTATGTCTGAAATTTTAGAGAGCAAGTGAGAGTCTGAGATGGCACAGCAAGATGAATACAAGCAGTGTGTAAATGCTCCATTGTAAGTGTGTGATGTAATGACAGATATCTGTGGCAGCTTGGACCCTCTGGGAAACCAAAGATCCACAAGATCAACATCTAACCACATGTTTTCATTCCCTCACTATTTCAGTCATGTTACATAATGGATTTTTCCCTTCATGTCACACCTTTCCTAAAGAAATATGTTATTTCAGATGGTCATCAATGTGGAGTTTTAAACAGTGGGTGTGGAGTGACATGTTTTTGCTGAGAAGAACCTATAAATATGATCAAGAATGGATTTACGTTGGTCTTCTCCATTAGTAATTCCACGTCTGTCCAAATACTAACTCTGGCTCTTGTATATGTCTAAAAAGAGCTTACCTTCCTCCCCTTTTCTCAGGAAATTGCCACAGAGTTTCTAAAAGCCGTCTTTCTGTCTTTTTGCTTTGAGATTTAATCCTCTCTAACACACAAACACAGATTTCTGTATTTCCCTCAACACCCGCTGGGTAGTCGTGACAACCTCAGAGGCCTCACAAAGCCGAGCATGTGTGCGACCTGTCCAGCTCTGTCCGACTAGAGGGAGGTTTTATTAATCTCACTCAGTTGGCGCACTGCCTTTGTGTGCAGGGGTCACCTGCCTGACCACAGGAGACACAGATGCCCACCACAATGCTAATCCACTCCCTTGCCTGACTTCCACATTGGCCGGAGTCAAGGGGGCAGGCTTCCAGCATGACGACTCTAATTGGCTTCCTTAAGGCCACCGATGGAGACATCCATTGGCTAGCGGTGGCATGGGGCAGGAGGAGCTTGTGAATTTGTGGGTGAAACACAGGATTATGGGATGAAAAATGGCCCAAGAGCTGAAGGCTAGAAGAACAGCGATGAGCTTCACAGCTGATTGAGTATACACAGAGATTTTGAGTATCTAGCTCAGAGAATTAGTTTTGGTCTGTAGCCCTTCGGATTTCAGTCTTTATTGACGTCAATGTTTTTTTTTTTGGATGCAGTGCCTTGTCTATTAGTTGTTTCTGACACACATACGCACAGTAGTAATAGTAATCTCCAGTGACATCCGCAACTTGATTTCATAGCCAAGCCAATTCCATATTTGAAATTTGTGAGTTTTCCATGGAATTGGGTTAAGAGAGCTCAACATTGAAGATCAAAAACTGGTACCATTAAATCATTCCAGTCTGTTATCTAGTACACAATGTTGTTCACCAGCATTAATTCATCAAAACGTATAAATAATGGATGAAGTTTGGAGTATATGACAGGGAGTATTACAGTACATGAGGGCTACTGGTAATGCCAACCTAATGACTTTCACTTGTGAGTTTAACATTGGGAAGACTTTGTGGGTCTTGGCAGACTAAACAAAAATGTTTGGAAGTGGTACCAATGATGGCTTTAAAGTTGTGAGGATGAAGGATAGAGGAATGTCTGTGCTGCTGCTCTTTTTCTTTCTCCCTCTCTTTCGTACTGATAAGAGGGGCCACATTCCAAGATTTGACCCCACCTAAGACTGTCCAGCACTGGAATATCAATGGAACACACGCACACACACACACCATTTGACACCCCCACCAACACACTAATACAGAGACACAGATAAGAGCAGTTTTCTCTGTTTGTGGTTCACTTTCTACTCTCTTCCTCTTCGACAAACTCTCAAATGTCAATGAAATGTTATTACAATTTAAAATAAACTGTTTTCTATTTGAATATATTTTAAAATGATTTATTATTTAAAAATAAATGTAAAATTTGCCTGTAATGGCAAAGCTTCATTTTAATTTCTTCAGTGTGTCATGATTCTCATTTGAACGTGAACATTTCTCATTATTATCAATGTTAAAAATTTGTTGTGCTGCTTTATTTGTGGAAACTGTGATACTTTTTAATCAGGATTCATTGAATAGAAAGTTAAAAAAGCAGCATTTATTTGAAATGAAAAAAATTGTATCAAACGTTAAAGTCTTTACTGTGACTTTTGATCAATTTAATGCGTCCTTGCTGAGTAAAAAGTTCAAAATTCAAAATACTTTTTGAAGTTTACATGGAAAAACAATGGATCTAACAAAAAAAAAAACTAATGTAAAGAGGTTTACAAAATAATTAAAAGATTTTACATTGCATAAATTATAAATAATTGTGACCACCTTAAATGTTTGTCTGAGGTATTTGCTGGGTGTGAGAGGTCTTGTGTTCGGCATCAACATGTGTGGACAGTCTTAGATAAGACTACAGATGTACTGTCTCACCTCTGCTAACTGGACAGGGTCTAAACTGTTAGGCGGCTGACCGATGACATTGTTATCACCGCACGACAAGCTTTCTGTCAGGTCTTAGTGTGATTGAATGAAACAGACAGATTCCAGGTTTGTTTTCCAAATATGCCATCAAGCTGACAGCTAACACACACACACACACACACACACACACACACACACACACACACACACACACACACACACACACACACACACACACTTATTACTTACTTACAAAATGTTTAACTTTCTGGACTCTACAAGAGAGCGACATACAAATAAAACATATTATTTATTAATATAATCAACACAGAGATACTGAATCATAAAACCATCCACTGACAGCTAAGATCACTATCACTGTCTCACAAATATGCATGTCTTTTGCAAAATGTATAAATCAAACCAGCTATCTGGTTCTGGATGGTAACATACCACATGGAGCCCAGTGGGTCATTTATCTGTCTGTTTCTATGAAGTCATCCAATAGTCTCTTACTATCAAGTGCTCCAATACCATCCATTCTGCCTAGTCTACTCGTGTCCTATTGGTTAGCTTGGATAAACACTCGCTCCCTTCACAAATCCTACCCACTGACACTTAAATCTACAGACCACAAAACAAAAACGAATAGCCTATAGTTTGTTCTAGATCATGGGTTAAAAATGTTGAACATTTTGAACTATTTAAATACTATAAAAAAAACATGCTAGGTTTGAAATGTACTGTAAGACAGCAACTCTAGCTTTTCAAACCAGCACTGACCTTGTAAAAGTATAATTAATTAACTAGTTAGGGACAGGGAGTGAAGAGTGCCATGTCGTAATTACCGTAAATAAAGCTGCGTATCGAATCGCTCTCGCGGTACTTTGATGTAATACACCGATCGGTTGTCGCTTCAAGTCGAACACACAACCTGCAGTGCTGAGGTGGTACAGCGGCCACGTGGTAAACGTCGTAGGTCTCAGATGTTTACACGTTGTAATTACAAGCGCGTGAAGGCTATTTACAGTTCAGAATCGCCATGGTAATTATATGGCAATGGTGTCACGTGATCCTTCAGAAAGCATTATAATATGCTGATTTGGTGCTCAAGAAACAATTTGGGTAGAACTTTATTTTACAGTCCTGTTGTTCCCCATTTACACAGGCCACTATACTTATTATAATAATTACAATAATAACACACACTAACTCTGAATCTACCCCTAAACCTAACCTTAGCCCAATACCCAGTACTTTTTTAGATAAGTACACTGTAATTAGTCTACACGTAAGTGCATGTACTGTAAAATAAAGTAAGCTACAACCACATGTTGTATTGTTATCAATGTTGAACACAGTTGTGCTGCTTAATATTTTGTGGAATCTGTGAAGTTTTTTTTCTTTCAGGATTCGTTGATAAAATGTAAGAACAAAGCATTTATTTGAAATATAAATCTTTCATAACATTATAAATGTCTTTACTGTCGCTTTCGATTAATTAAGTGTCCTTGCTGAATAAAAATAATAATCTTTTCATTAAAAAAATTACTGACCCCAAAACTTTTAAACAATATATTGTAGGCTATAGCATGCATCAAGCATTGGATGGAGCAAAGTGACCCACAGTAGTGCAGTGTGTTAAACAAGCTGCCATTGACCTCAAGGTGGCCTGATTCAGAGCAGAAGGGGAAAGATAAGATTATGGAGAGTAATTCCAAAGTTCACACCAGACAAAGTGTGTCTTAGGCTGTAAGTGCAGTAGGTGCTTAATAGGATTTTGTACACTGAACACTGTACGACCGGCCACTGAGTATAAGCTTCATTTTATAGATGTGCTTTAGATTAGAAGTATAATGCAGATAAATGAAACATATCAAAGAATTTGTACAATACCAACAATAATAAATAGCAATCGTGATGTTTTTTTAAGATGGAGCACTTCTGAAGAGAGAGAAAGTTGGAACAATGTGCCCTGGTTGGGAATCACTGGCTATGAGGAATATCAGTCACTTTAGGGTTAAATGTTGCTATTTGTTTTGAGATTCTAGCTGTAATTTTAGATCATCCTGGTCACAAAAGCAAAGCAAAACCTTCAATAAACAGATGCACAGTACATCCACAGTTGTTCTAGTCATGTGCAGTGCTCAACAATCACAACATGAAATAATGGTCTTAGGTCAGTCCCTAGTGGTCAGGTGTGTTCTTTACAACTGACCAATCACAGGACTGATACATGTACATATTGTACCATCAGCCAAATGCAAAAATTTTGCAATATTATTCAATTAAATAAGATTTATCATATACAGCTTAACCTTTATAATACAATTAAATAATAATTAAAACTTTTTAACAACAATAACAAAGCATGTTAACAGTTTTAAGTGTTAAACTTTACTACTCAATCAAATTATTGAAGGTATTTTTAAAAAACTGATATAAAGAAAGTGCTTTAAAGAAATTTTAGTCAATGAGGCAGAATAATATAAAATCCAGTTATCAGTACGATGAATCATTTAACTAATGCATTTTCACTTACTAACAGAGGTTTATTAGTCATGATTAAGATGTTGAATATTAGAAGGCTCTTTCAGATGTGAAACAATTATTTAATTTTTTTTTAGGCTGACCAATAACACTTGAAATAAAATAAAAAAAAAAGAAAAGAAAAAAAGAAAGAGAAGGAGAGTCCCATAATAAACAAATTTTAATCTCAGAAACCAAATGAGGCTTTCTTCACTTTAGGGCCCCCTCTTGAGGTCATTGTTTGCAAGAACATGGGAAGAAAAATACCCGTAAAATGGTGTCTCAAATGGGAAATATTTGGCATAATAAAATGGAAATATGTAATAACACATGAAGTCAAGATGAACATATTCAGCATCAATATTACCTCATATATTATACCCTTGTTCGAGACAATCCTGAGAACATACAGTACCTCTTCCTGGACAGCCCACTAGATGGAAATAAACACTTTTCTCATGTTTATTTAAGCACTTGGCGCTGTTTGCTAAAGGCAAAAAGAGAAAGGAAAAGAAGGCAAATATCCTTTCCCCCCAGTTTTTGTTTCTTTCACTCTCCCTCGCTCCTCCCAGAAGTAATGTGTGCCAGAGAGTCTTGGTAAATATCCCATCTAAGCATTTTTGTACCAATAGCCTGTGACTCTGTTCTGTTCTCTCTCCCTGTGGCTTTTCAGTATGTGGTCCCCATGCAGTTTATTTGATGCTGACTTTCTCCTGCAAGTGACAGACACAAACCCATAGAGACCAAAGCCATTCACAAAACTCTCAACAGGATAATTAATTTCAGCAAGCAAAGATACCAACTGCTTAGTTGTCATTCACAAGGGTGTGGTGCACAAAACAAAACTGCACTAACCAGCTTTATGATGCACTTCAGTAAGAGGGATAGTGGGCAAAAGTGCCAAAACACCATTTTGGTATGCTGTGATTTAGCTACACCAAGAACACAGGTGTTTCTGAGCTGAATACATGGATTTTTTTAGCCATAATGAGGGTATGTGTCTGCCATATGGCACAGTGGATTTTGCATAATGAAAAAGGAAATATTCCGACTAGCCAATGAACTTTTCATATCATCATGAATGGGCTAGTTAATGTTAAGCTATACTCAAAAGAGACTGTACAAAGCACATACTCTCAGCGTTAAATAACCAAAAAGCAACAGAATTGGAGAATAACAAGTGATCATATTTTAAAGGCAAAATCCAGGCGTATTCAAGAGGAGCACTTATTTATTTATTTGTTGAGTTACGACACATCTTGGGGCCATCAATCACGGTGTGCTGTGCACTCACTAACAGAACACAGAGATTTCTGCAGACTTGGTATGTAGACTTGGGCCTGCTATTATAGTCACAACGTGTGATGTAAATCTGTTTAATAAAGAAAAAAAGTAAAGGGAAAAAGACAAAACCTCAGGTGATGTTACTTAGAAGGTAAAAGTTCATGGATGCAATATTTTAAAAATTCAACATCATAAAAGAATATTTTTTAGGATTCTTTTCACAGAGGTGCTTCACAAAAGAAGAGGAAATGAAATGATTGGGAAAATTAAATCCCTGTCCTGTGATGTGATGTGAAATGCAATAATTTATGGTAACTGTTTTATTATGTTATATATATATTTATTTATAATAGTCTAATTATGTTACGTATATTTGAGTAGCCTATTTATTATAATGATTGTGAATGAATTATTTGAATAATTGATTAATTTTTACTATGGACTCTATTTCGGGACATTTTTATGTTGATGAGGATGGCGTCTTTTTTCTAACAATGTCTCATCATTATACTGTATGCCAACTACTTTCAATTAATCACTTCATAATATGTTATCTGAATTGATAATAGCTACTATCTTACATAAAACTAAATTAACACGAACTCGTATTTTATGCAAAACGACATCAAGAACAATTCATCCCACCAGTCTGTATGTCCAAGTAAGAAATCATATTTTTTTAGTTGAATTGTTTCCTTTTTTTAGGAAAAAGCACCCATTATTATTAACCGAAGGGCATAAATTACACAAACTTACGCGATTATTCTTTTGTCTTCTTCTTGGAGGCCAGATGATGTGCTTCTCTTACACATCTCCTCATGTGTAAGTATCTGCTACGGATGGCAAAGCCCTCCTGCTTGTTTTTCAACGATTAGCTGTTCATCAGAATTACCAGCTCAAATCCAGCAGTTTCACTTCCCGCATTAAAGGGGATGAATATTGATCTGCTAAAGAGGATTTATTTATTTTCATGCTCTATCCAAAGATCAACTGCTACCAGCTTTCGGGGGATCTGCGCGGCTCTTGCGCGATAAAGCTACTGCACACATGACTTTGGACTTGACATTTGGGTGCTGGAAGGAAACCAAACAGTAAATTCACTGCAATAATCCCAGATAAATGGACTGATCACTGCAGAAGCTTAGACAGTTAAGTGGCCTACACTTAAGTCCAGAGACGATGAGAAAAGACTCGACGCAGAGCGATGGAGAGGAAACTCGCGTGATTCGGGAAGCCGCGCAACGGATGCTGTGCTTTAACGAAATAGAAATTCAAATCAGCCGGTGCTTTACTGACACCTGTCCGTTAAGCTGGAACTATGTGACTGGTAAGAATTATTTAACAGAGCAAAACGCAATTAAACACAGCAGATGTCCATAATAGGCCTTCATTACAAACAGACAATTTATGGTTTGACAATGGGATAGCATTCTGTTAAAAAAAAGTATAGTAAGGGACAATTATCTATCTATCTATCTATCTATCTATCTATCTATCTATCTATCTATCTATCTATCTATCTATCTATCTATCTATCTATCTATCTATCTATCTATCTATCTATCTATCTATCTATCTATCTATCTATCTATCTATCTATCTATCATTATTTGCATGCTATCGCACTTGTTAATCTGGTCGCAAATTTAATGTGGCAATTACGCGGTAATTCTTGCGCGACATTGTGTTTATTTAATTAATGATGATGTTCTGGAGAGCACTTCTGTCCGATGTTTCATCAGACAATTAAAGATAAGAGGTTATAACGTGTGGTCATTTGTCCAGCAGAGGGCACATCACGCCTTCTGAAACGGTCTCGCACAGATAGGGCTACCCTGCGTATTTTCGACTTAGTATAGAGTAAATCAAACATCAGCCTATTGGACTGTCTGCAAATTACAGTATCATACCAAGTGATCAGGTACTTTGACAAGTGTGATATTATTCGGAGTAAACCAAGAGTTAATTTAACGTTATGCATCGGAGGACAACATGAGGTTTAAAATTGTAGAGTTGCCATAACCTTGGTGTATTTTTTGCATAGGTTATTTTTTACACTCCTCATGATTTATAGATTTATCACTGAAAATATTTTTTTTGCAAATGTATTTTTTTATTCTCTAATTGCACATTGAAAAAATTTAAAATAAGGCAACAATTACATGCTCAGCATTTAATGTTTGAGCTAAACCATCTGACAACTTAATTTTATATTTAAATGTGCATACAAAAATATTACGTAAATATTGTAATATTTTTGTTTAGACAAATCTGAAACATTTTAAATGTTAATTTATTACATATATACATTTATTCAAAAGGTTTTTAAGGCATTAAAGGTTTTCAACCTGTTATTGTTCAGTTTAAATATAGTTCTCATTAAAATAAAGTATAAAAAAGGGCAAATACATTTGTTTATGGTCCACTCTAGAAATTTGCACTACAAAATATCTCAATTCACAGAACCTTAATTATATTTCTGGGAATAGATATTTTGAGAACTGAATTATTTTCATCCTAAAACATCTTGGCTCTCTGTCCTACAATAAATCTTAATATTGTGTGCCACTGCACTCTGTCTGAAAGCCAGAAATGTGTCAGTGGCTGTTTTAGAGTATAAGCATGACCTGGAAAAGGCTTAGGCTATTCCCTATTTGTGTCTCCCTGCAGCCAGAGCTACCAGTTTTAACAAATAATTTAGACAGCTAGCTTGTGAATAACAACAATCATTACAAATTATAGCAGAACTGCAAAATACATTTTCAGAATCAATTAATAAAAGCATCTGGAGAGTCAAGCCTAATGTTTACAAATGCTATGAGGAAGGTAGTTGTCTTGCCGTCTAGGCAAACAAAGGCCACAAGTGATGCAACATTCCAACTGTTGAAACAATGAACAGCTCAAATCTCGCCCACACCCTAAAGCTGGGCTTGCCAAGTGTCTGCAAGTCCATTAGGCGTAATTATGGACAATCAGACAGGTAAGCTGTATAGACAATGCAGCTTAAGGGAACCTAAAGCCACCGATGCACAAATACAAAGATGCTAGGGAAAAGGCCGTCTGAACAACAGTTGTATCTCCTCAAGCTCACTTGTTCCTTTATCCAGAGAGTTGGCTATACATCCATTATACCTTTTGATAATTTCAGTCTGAATCAGTGTATCCTTTTGTGGATTTCTTTTTTGTTGTTGTTGTTGTTGTTGTTGTATAAAATCCTGATCCATGTTAGCGAGCGAGTTTCCCATGCATATTAAAGACCACAGCTCCTGAATTTTGCAGACCCACATACTATGTGCCAGGGATTCACCAAAACAACTAAAGCGTGTGCTTTTGAATCCTTTGGCAGGCAGGCACTTAAAAGAAGGAAGTAATATTTTTCACTAAAAGCCAAGCACAACGCCAGCTTGCCTCACCACATGTTAGGTGAAATAAATTACCCCTCAGACTACGTGAAACCACTCACTCATGACTGACATTTGCCCCTGGCCAATACTAGAAACAGAAATAGAGCTAAAGTATTTGAGTGTGACAGTGGAACAGAGCAATTCACAGGTATATGAGATAGAGGATGTTATAATGCGGCTTAAACTGACCCAGACTAATCCGCACCAATCCACCTCAATATGTATGGCTCAGTTTCCTTTGCTCGCACCATTCATTTGATTTCAGAGCGAGTGGCAAGGGAGACATATTGCAGTGAAATCGGTTTGACATGACATAGAATGTTAAAGTGGTGTTTTTTTCAGGAGGACTTATTAGCACAAGAGTAAACCATTATATATAAATATATATATATAAATATATATATATATATATATAGAGAGAGAGAGAGAGAGAGAGAGAGAGAGAGAGAGAGAGAGAGAGAGAGAGAGAGAGAGAGAGAGAGAGAGAGAGAGAGAGAGAGAGAGAGAGAGAGAGAGAGAGAGAGAGAGAGAGAGAGGGTATGGACCCCCTAGAAGGTATGGACAGGACCATCCTGGTGGTGGTGGGGAGGATGGAGGTTGTTGTCGCGTCGGCATCTGCGAACTCAAACATGAGTAAGTACCTATCTTTTATACAGAAGGTATAAAGACGTGATTGGATAGAGATGAAGGTAATAAGTGACGTAGTGATTGAGTCTTCCTGGCAGAACTTAGCTAAAGCTTCCATTTCCGTCAACTGACATCTTGCAGAATCTGCAAAATATTAATTTGAACAAAATAAGAGGGAACAGAACATGAACCTCACTTAAACTAAATCAACAATTAGTAAAAACTTTTATCCTCCTCACAAAACTCTAATAGCACAATTTAGTAAACCAGATTTCTTTACCATCAGTCTATAAAGTTAAATGAAGGCCTCCTTTCCTAAAGTACAGAACAGATTTTCAACCATGCATGTTATGTCAGCTTCCCACACCAGGAAAAATACAACCTTTACAAGGAGACAGTCTAAATAACGGCTGATGAAAGATTAATGAAAAGGTTTTGGTCTGAAGGGTAGATCTGCCCACGCAGCAAAAAATGAAAAAATAGTATGATGTCAGGGAAGCGGCAACGTTTCTTAAGTGTGGCATAAATATATATATATGATATGTTTGCCATATCACACACACACATACACATGCACACACAAAATCCATACAGCTCAGAATAATAATAATTAAATAAAAAATGATTACATTAAATGTAATGGAAGACACATAGGACATCTTGATTTAACACTGCACTTAATTCAAAACAAATACAAATATACATATTTTGACTTACTGAAGCCTAATTAACACACTACAGTTTCATCCAAAGGCTTGGTTCTTATTCTCCAGTAATCTTTCAGTTCCTAGAAGTAATTGTCTGAGAAAATAATTACTGTGAGGGCTAGTGCTTTTAGAGACGTGGTGACGCCCAAACCTGCCTTGTACACGCCTCAGTCGCGTAATGAGAGAGAGAGAAGAAGAAGAATGGGTCTGTATTAGTGTGTGTACGTATGTGGAGTTTGGCAAGCTGATTGGGAAGGCATTGAAACAATAGGCCTCCCTGGTGGTTTAAGAGTATATCCGTGGATTTGAAGGCTCAGGAGTCTTTAAAGTTGTACGGCAAAGCCATAAAGCTCACCACACCCTAGAGAGAAGAACTACCCTGCCGTCTTTTCTCTTTCAATGCATAGACACACTCGCAGTCATTTGTATGTAACCTAAATCACCTTTTAGGTAGTTCTATTTCAACATATCCAAAGGCAGAAACATAATTATATTCTATTATAATCGCATTGTTTATTTTATTTATAATCATATTTGATTTTTTCTTTTATACCACAGGCTACAATGAAATCTGTTGACCTATAATTGTAGACGGTCTTAACTTTTTAATAATGCATTTGATTGCATTTCGTAACAAGGATCTTACAGTAAAAGAGGTTTGCTAATTTAGGTGTGTGAGTGTATGCATAAGACTGTACGAGATATCTGCAATTGATTAAAGCAGTGCGAAATGTGTATACTGGGGCTGATTTTCGAACCCAAACCTGCCATTTGTAAGTCAGCCACAGCAAGGCGAATTATCCTATCTCTCCGCACTGCCGAGGCGCTGGAACGCATCTGAATAACACCGCAGCCTAAGAAAACATCTGCTGGCACATGTAACACTGGACACACCACTGAGTGTTTTCTATTATCACGTCACATAATCTGACATATCCAGAGACCGTCTCTCTCTGCGTCTCACTCCCTCTCTCCCACTCTCATCTGTAGTCTTCCTTTGTCAACATGCTTTCAATATCTTTTCATTTCCATCTTTTGAAATAGCCTATGCACTTAGCCACAGGGATTTTAGGTTTCGTGCTAAATCTGACAAATAATGTCTCCATAGTGCAATATTCCACAGACGATATGCAGAGACGGACCTGACGTACACTGTGATAACTCAGGAGAGTTTGTACAAGCATAATGAATTTATGAGAGGAGCTTGTTTTATGTGTAGTTTCGCTTAGCCGGCCGGCCGCTATCGGAGTTTGAAAGAGTTTGGCGTGTAGGAGAACCGAATTGGTTATACACTTAGAATGATGTGCCTTTGTGTCTGAGATTCTGCAGACAACGGTAGTGCAATATTTGCTGAGGAGGAAACGATACAAATGTCACAATTTTTCCTCAGGACAAAGTGCTTTATCAAGTGGCCTAATTTCACAAGATGCTTTCCCTTTGGAGCTAGCTGGGAAACTGAGGTCTTTTATGTGAGCAGAGAGGCAGATGGAAGGAGCCAGAAAAACACACCGCCACGGGTCGACAGGGACGGATAGGACTCCATGGTAACACAGTTGTCACAGGGCTCTTCCGAGGGTCACGCACTTCATCATGGCTACAGATGTGCGTACACGCACGTTATAAGTCCCATCTCCCTCCTGTCGACCTCCTCAATCCACTACGAGCTTAGTTTCATTTGCATCCGGGCTGGTCAGGGTAGAGAGAGTTGGTTTAAAGGAGGCTATTTGTTGTGCTCTCGGTTAATACCATGCAGAGCTTTAAATACCCATATCAAATCTTTGCGGCTCAACAGATTCAGTTTTGCAAACCTGTATCGAACAGAGGTTCAATCCGGCAGCTTAGAAGAGTACACTCCTTTAAGTTCTGTGATAAGGTAAAACCAATCGCTGGATTAGAGACTGTCTCAGAATGAATGAGTGTGTGTGTGTGTGTGCCTCTGTGTATAAGGTATTATTCCTTTTGTGATGCTTGTAACGGATCATTTTGCAAATTGATTTAATGTAGTTTTATGACTTATGTACTTTAAGAAAATCTAAATGCGTTACATTCTTCTCAATGTGATGCATATCAACTGAACATGAATGGCTGACATGAGAATCACTGACGGGGAAAAAAAGGAAAAAGGCAGACTGCTTTAAAAAATGGGTATTGGTCTGCCAGTCCTTGAGACGTTGGAATTAATTTCAGTGTGTTTTTGAAGTTGGAAATGGTCAAAATGTTTATTCTGATGGAAGCATTAGACAACAGACCACAACACGAGTCCCACAAGGGTAGCTTTACATGCCATATGGCTGGCTAGAAACCGCAGAAAAGGAGGATTTCATTCATCCGAGGCAAGAATGCCTTGTGGTCCTCAAGCAGCGTTCCAGAGCCAGAGCTTTTCTCTGAGCAGTGGGAGGTTTTGACAAAGGAGGAGTGGATATCAAAAGTCCTGACAGGTCCATAAATAAACTTTCAGCTTGAATCAGCTTTGAAATATCGCAGTATGCCGATTATGTTATTGCAGAATTAAACCTATTCAACCGCAGCGCAGTGTGGGACTGCGGTAGTCTGACTGAGCCGCTCCATCCTAGTCTCTCGCAATGCGTCTTCCTGTCCGCTCTCGGGCCGGCTTGTTGGCATTGACGAGACACTGTGGTGGGGAAAAAGATTTCGGTGAAATCTCAAGGAGGAGCCATGTGGTTTAAGACTAGTACAATATCACGTGGTTCCCATGATGGTTTGTCTCAAAGAAATAATCATGTGACCCAGAGAAAAACATGATGCAAAAGAGCAGCAATTTATGCTTCTCCTTTCAAGTCAGAGTTTGATCCGGTTCTCAATGTCATAAGGTTCTCATTATTGCAGAGGTAACCAGTCATTGTGGCAGGTGACGGTTCAGCATCCTTTAATAAGGTCTTGTGACTAGTTCAGGCATCAATATTGCTTTGAACTACGAGGCTGCAGCAATGCGGTGGAGGAGATCAGAGGCGAGGCCAGTGGCAGCTCCAGCAGCACGAAGGAGACCTTACGTCAGCTCCTGCATCGACATCCAGCTCGGCTTTGATATGCTTATCCGGCGCAATTCCCGATAGTGTGGCCGCATCCCAAGGTGACCCTCCCTGGCTAGGATTCCTCCCATGCCTGCTGCAGTCTGTAGTCACATTCATACTCTTCAATCCTCTCTGCTTCCAAGAGCTTTTATTCTGGCTTATTGATCTCTAAAAGACCCTTAATGTAAGCCTCCATTTTCCACAAAGGCCCTCATCATAATCCCCGTTTGGAAAATGAACAGTGCAATTATTCATGTGATTCGGGACAGAAGCTGAACTAAGGCTTCTTGTATTTGAGACATCATGCGAGATGCTTTCGCACTAAATATTTGGGTGCTCAACTGAGGCCGGGATTGAACCGAACACAACCAATATCTTTAGCACTGTGCAAAAATGATTGCCCAAATGTGATTATCACAACTCCCACTACCATGACTAATGCAAACTTTGAATAGAACGTTTACGAGAAAAGTGAACTCCATTTTAAGTTCCACTTTACGTAAATCACCTGACACACAGATACAAAATACAAGATTTACATATAATTGAGCAACAGTTTTCATCTGTCTAATCAAAAAATGTAACAACGAAAATGATGCTGTTATCATTTACTCACCCTTAAGTTGTTTCAAGCCTATGATTTGCAGAATAAAAATTTGGGTGAACAATTTGGGTGAACTATTCCTTTAAAATGTTGCATGTCACCTCTGTCTTTTGCAAGCACAGATGTACAAAATTTATATGTCCACAAAGCTGCATTATCACATAATACAGTAGGTCCGTCAGTAATTTGCAAAAACCAAACTAGTACAGACTAAAACTTATTTTTATAAATAATTGCTTTAGTCTGACTGAAATCAAACTTTTAAAGTGCATGTACAATCTTATTTTTAACAACTCAGGAGTCACTCAACCTCAAACTTTCTCTGTCTTTAACAGCCTCAGAGTTTGTGAGACAGGTGAAACGCACTCAGAATTTTCATTTGTCATTTTCAATTGTTTCCTCTAGTGGAAGTTCAACAGTATATACCACATAGCTTCATATCTCCCTGTAAAAAATGTTCACGCCAAGGTCATGTGATTCCAGTCAAGCAAAACAAGTTTATTTAAGAGAAGATTTTTTTTAATGTAAAAAGATTGGCTCTAACTCGGCTTCTCATAGCAAGTGGCAATGACTGATTGCAGACCAAATAAATATCAATTAAAGCGCAGTCAAGGAGTCTCGCCACCAGACACCATAATAAATTATAATACAGTTCAATATAGTAAGCCTCTTTTCTGGTTATCTTAAGTTCATGCATCAGTAACTTCATTTTTGCAAAATACATGAAGAAATCTGAGCCTGTGATACCATCAGAAATGTTGTAAGCCTAAGAAAAACCAAAGGAGACTTGAGGGAAAGAGGACAGACTTAATAATTTAAAAAGCTGCCATGACAAGATTTGTCAAGACAAATCCAGGCTTGTTTGGTACTTTTAGTGCCATGGCAAAGAACAATAGGTTTTAAAACGACATTGGTTCAGCATAGGGGGAAACAGACCTCCCTCAAACTAAATGCATATGGCCTATTGACCAAGCAGCTTTTGGACTTTCGCTAAAAAGCTGTCTTACTCACTGGGTGCCATTAGATGGGTGAGTACTTAATCCATGGATTACCTAAGATAGCATCTCCAGCACTCTGCCTTTTGGACTGAAAGCCAAGATTACTGACCACACGTCAGGTCATATTCTGAGTGTACTTTAATCTTTTATGCTGAACACACCCTTCCACGTTCATAATGGCTAGAGGAAGCATATGTAACAGACTCAGTTTTGGTTTCCTCTTTCTCTGCCTGTTGAAGATCATCCACTGGCCTAGGTGACTTTGTTTGTTTTTTTAATTGCTATACAATTGCTATTACATAAATCATTTGTACTTCTGATGAAACATAACAGTGGTTCTCACACCAAGTACGGCTTAGATCCAAGTCTGCTCAGATCAGATTTGTCATATTATATATATATATATATATATATATATATATATATATATATATATATATATATGAAAACATTTTTATTAAATGCATTTTTAGTATTGTATATTTCCAGTGTCAAAGAAAGAAAGAATATAAAATATCTGTGTACATATAACACAAGTGGTAGAAAAATGGAGAAAAATAATAGTCTATAAAATCTATTATAATTTGATATAATAATTGGTTTGCTGCAGCTATGAAAAACATTACAAGCCACAAACAAGTGGTGGCTGTTGACTATCCAGTTCAGGGATAATATTTACGGAATACACATTGATTTGTGAGGCGGGCCGGTGTGTGCCGCCGATGTTGACATGTGGCGAGATGAGGGCGAAACAGTGAATGCTGTCTGGCTGTATGTTGAGGGACAGACACCTGCACAGGAGCACAGAGCTAAACATTTACAATTTACTTCTGACAAACACAGTAGCCCATCTGTCACACAGCTGCCCAAAAGATGGCAGGCAAAGGAAGCCATCGACAGGACCAGAGAACTCTTTTCAGGTCAGATATTCTTTCCAAATAAATATATTTGGAAAGAAAATAAATATATTAGAAGTAATGTAAAAAATAATGATATTATTTTTTACATTACTTCTACAACTAAACTGTTAAATCATGAATGCATTATTGAGTGTTGTCAAATCTGTGCTGTATTTTAAAAAATGCACAAAATTTCTTTTAATGCCTAGAAACACCTGGGCTAAAAATAAAGGATTTTATTTTTTATTTTTTTATGTACAGTATGTATGTATGTATGTATGTATGTATTTACAGGGTCATATTCTCAAGTATAATATGAATACAACAAAATGTCAACATTAATGTGTGACAGATTGTATCAACAGTTCCTTGTGGAGAAGAGATAATGGGGTTGTGCCAATCCCGTGGTATGGCGGGTGGGGAGGTGCTCACATCCTGCGCAGATCCGCGACACGAATCAATCACTGAGGCTCAATTTTACAGTCATCGTCCATCTAATGCCTAAACATAAGCTTGCTGATAGTGACGGCGGGGAGGGAGGAGGGCATCTCGATTATGAGCATATATGCTCTTCCGTGGGAAGACAATAATATTGGCATTAAACACCTTCGAGAGGTGGAAAGATGCCTGCGCCGTTTTTTTTAATATATCTTAAATTATGTCAGGAAAAACACTGGGACATCACACAAAAGCCACACTCAGTGTATAATGCTCTCTCATAAAGCTGCAGAGCTCTCCAACAATATTGACACAAGGTGCAGGCAAGCAAATGTCAGCCGCTATAACATATGAAATACTTAACGTAACCAATTTTCAGCTGTCAATCAGGCTGGGGGAATAATGACGGACGGGGCAAAAATCGATACAGCACAATTGAATTGCAGCACACAGACATGTTTCGTTCTGTGCTATAAAAGACTGTCAAATGTCACAGCCCCCAGCTCGATGGCAGGATGAGACTGATTTATCTGTCTCAGCTGCTTAAGGGCATTAGCACGCGGGCTAGTGCCACGACCAGAAGAGGAGGCACTTCTGAACGAGACATCCTGGTCTAATGAGGGGTGAGAATCATGCAGATTTACTGCCAGTTCCCGCTCCCCTGATGAGGGTCTGATTTGTGTTTGTGAATAATAGACTCTTTATGCATACTATTTCTTTTCAAACTATGTTTCCACAGATCATGGAGACATCTGGGTTTATACAACCTCCCTATTTGCCCTGTGTGAGACTTCCACTAACAACACTTCGGCAAGCTACTGTAACTCCTGAATGCGTATTTGAGTCTTTGACTGTCACCTCATTTACAATACCTAGCCCTCGTCCGCACTTAATCAGTTAGGCTCCTGCAGTTCAGACTGAGGCTAGTGAGGAAACAATCCCAGAAGTTCACTTCAAAAGAAGGAGGCTCTTTTGAAGAACACAGACTCAATTTTGAACCAGGGACTGTTCTGAGATCTTCAGACGCTGATAGAAGTGGTTTTTGGATGATGTCCAAAGACGAGCATCTCACCAATATCGGATAACAAGGATAGTTTTTGCTCTGTAAATGTGATAATTACCAGTTCAAAAACTAAACATGATGGAAGAGGGTGAAGGGTCAAAAGTTAAAGTTGTGGATTTCATTAGTTTAATATTCAGAAAATAAATAAAGCCTTGACTTTGGGCACTCTCCCAGGAGTTGATATAGAAAAGATTATCAACCTATTTTTCCTTTTACTATATAAAGGTCAAGTCTGTAAGTCTTAGAAAACGTTTTAGCTACTTTTCAAATGCCTTTTATTTATAGAGAGATTATTATAAAAGTGATTTAATCATATTTCTTTTCTTTTTTACTTTTTTTTACTAAATGAATTTAAATAAATTTAAATAAATCATAAAATATTTTTGGTGTAATTTCCAAACAAGCTGGGATTTTTTCAAAATAAGCAAAATGTGTGAAAATATTTTTTAATTGTGTGTATTTCGTGTGTATTATGTGATTGATAGAATGCTAGCTATTAGCCTATAGGGAGACAGCCATTGCATTCCTAAGATGTTCTAAATGTTATTATATCAGTGTCTTTTGCACCACTATTAAAACAATATATCATTTGAGATTTGGTGAAAATGACACTGTGATGGAAATGTTAACCATCAAAATAAAGTCAAACCGTATTCTCTAGTTACAAGATTCGAGCTCAGTCCTGACTAACTGATGTATGATGATGTGTATCACAGAGCATGGGATCCTGGGAACTGTAGTTGCACAATGCCTGCCAAAAGTAACGTCCTGTCCCTTCTTTATGACTCCACAGCTGTGCTGTAGGTATTGATTACCAGAAGAACACAATGAGCCTTGGATGCATTTTTTACGAAGTGCGGAATTCTGAACTAGAGCGGCTGGCGCCGCGAGGGATGCGACCGCAGGATGTTTCTGCATCGACATGAAGGTATAATCATAGCTGAACTCATTTCATCCAAACAATGCGCACAGTGCCTTCTCATACTGTTCCGAAAACTGTAACTGGATATATTTTAACTGGCTTTCTGAGTAGGTGAAGTACACAGGTTGGAAAGAGCTGCCAAAAGCAACTCCCATGGAATAACTGATAACTCTCAGAGAACATTGTTTGGATTCTGATATCGTTAACGTCAGACAGCGCTGCAGCTGTGCATGGCAAACTCTGTGTTCATAATTTATGAGCGCCCTGGCAGAGATGTGAGGATTGTTACCATGGACACATCAAACCCATAAAAACAGGTGGCCAGAGGTTGATGTTGGATAGAAGACAACAGAGGACAGGCTGTGGAACAAGAAGCATGGACGCAACTTAATCCGGCTTAATCTGGGCGGATAATGAAAGTTTTAAAGAGTATCTTTACTTTGTCAAGTTGTTGAACATAGAATTAAGCAATGAAAAACCCTAAAACGTTACTGATGGAAACATTGTGGCAACGTATAAGTGCGGAAAAATCAAACAAGTCCAAAACAAACATTGGCTATACACTATACTGCTCTTACTATTTCTGTACTATGCTGTGGACACTAGTATGCATAGTTATGCATGCATGGAACAAAAGCACACAACAGAGCACAATGGGCAAAACTGTATCCCACAATGCAGTGTGTTCGACATGACCTATCATTTCCAGTGACAAATTACCAGTGGTGTGAAGTATTTGAGTAAATGTAATTAGTTACTGTACTTAAACGTACAGTATGGGATTTTTTCTCCACTAGGGGTCGCTAACCTCTTTACAATAACAAAGGCGTAGTTTGATGACGCAACACATGCTAAGAATTATGGATGTTGTCGTCAACGTCAAGCCGGCCGATCTAATAATGTTTATGGTTGACTGAATACATCGATGCTTTTATCATGACTGTGATATGAAGCAGTTCGGGATTGCTAAGAGACAGCTAGTCTCGCGTAGCCAGACCTTCAGACTGACGGCTGAAGGTCTGGAATTCATAGCAGCTTTCTTTGGCCAAGGCCCGCCCATAAGGCCGTTTGACCGACATGTCAAACAACCAATTACAGTTCGTTTCGTTCAGCGTCACGTTTCGTTGCGTGGAAATGTCCCCACAACAACAGACCGGCGTGCAACAAGTCAGTCAATATAGAAAATCAAAGGAGAAGAAAACAAGCAGTAAGTCATTGATCTGTTCGTGCACGTATAACAACAATGGCGTCTGCATTACCACATCTGATCAAAACACCGAGTAAATCAGTAGGAAACGCAATTACACGTCTGCGCTTTGTTTCCCGGCGGACCGAAAATAAACGCGACACTCGCGCCCCCCGGAAATCCGATAAAATTCAACAAATCAGATGACGACTTTGACATTCCTGAAGTGTTTCCAGTTAAGTGTACCATATCAGAGCCCGTCTACGGAGAGCCTTGGCACTCCCTATTCAGCCCCATTGTATTGATTTTGGTTGCAGTTCCATTAGAATTCCACTGGGGGTGATCGCGAGCGAGTGCAGACTGAATGGGAGTCAATGGGGCTAGACGGCTAAATGTGTCTCTTTCACCCGATTGCCATTGAGAAATCTCAGATTTTATTGTAGGTTTTGCAAGTTCAACATGGGTTATAGGTCGAAAGTTGAATGAACGAGTACTTTTTTCTTTTCTATTTCTTACAGGTTGAGTTGTTGTTGCCCATAACACGCTAGCATTCTGCTAATGACGTCAGCATTCTGACGTCATTGACATTTTAAAAGACTTTTTAAACCAAATAAGTGACTCTAAAAAATCTGACACCCAGCAATGTGTAATTTCTTTGCATCTCCTTTCGAATAAAACATTCAAATTACTAGACAAAAAATTATATCCTGAGAAAAGTGGGTTTTGAGGGGTATTTCGCCATAGACCTCCATTCATTCTGCACTCGCTCGCGAGCGCCCCCGCATGGACAGAGACGTGTTACTGCAACTAATCCAGAACCCGGAAGTAAGCAGAGAGTGCGTGGGCGTGACGTCTGAGGCTGAGACTAAGAGACAGCTATCAGCTCCAAACGCGACGAGAGCTCCCGCGGATATAAAAGGAATGGACATTTCATTCTACCGAACTACACGCAGAATTACTACTCACAGGTCAGTTTATTAGACAAATTAAACTTGTGAGGTAACGCAGCGCTGTTTCACCTGGTCTAACGTTACACTAGCACACTAAACTGCATTTGAATGTGTTGAAAAGTATGTCTTAGTTTGTCTGTATGAGACTAACTTAGCAGTAAGCTAGATCAACATTAGAATAACATACAGATCATATTCTAACATTTTATCATTGTTGAACTAACGTTATATAACATTGATTAGTTTTATGTAAATGTGCTCACCTGTTTAATAAAGTACATGTAGAAGCGGTCGAAGTCTCGGACGTGGAGCTCTCGTTTATATACTGTCTATGGGAGCTCTCTGCATCTCGAAAACACCGCGCTGATATTGATTCTCGTTTTAGTTCTCCTTTTTTATCCAAAGTCTGCTTGCCATGGTCCATAATGTTTGAACAAAACAACAACAGCGTGCAAATAGACATTGCGAACTCCACAGATGTCTGCGTCTGTCGCTTTGGTTAATCAGAGGGCTCTGCTCATAGCTCTGGTTACCATGGCAGCACGAGCGGAAACCAGGGACAACGCGGATATGACGCCATTGACTGCGACATAACGGAAATAAAGACACGTTCCGTGTCTTCGAATTAAAATATTAATTTCTCTGGATTTAGAAGTTAATTGGAACTGTCGGGATAATGTAAATACACAACTTTAAAAAATATATAACATAGATATAGTGATTTTTTATATTTTTAAAGCAAAAAAAAAATACATATTGTGCCTTTAAGTATCTTATTTTACTGTACTTAAGTATAGTATAGTAAGTATCTAAGTATATACTTTTTACTCCAATACATTTGTAATGAGAGATGCAATTGAACATTACATTTTAGATGGCTCCTAACTTTTCTGCAGAAGTTTATTTCTGCTACAAAAGAAGGGATATCACCATCTACAGGGCACTGAAGGTAGGCTACTATAGATTTGTGTATTTTGCCCTTGCCCTTATATATGAAATGAGGACATGGCTGAAGCCGGCGATGAGGCCGAAACCAGCACGTCCCAGTGCAGAAATTTAATTTTACTTAACATTATTTTATTTTTCTGTTATACTATTGAGACATTTTTGAAGGATTTTGGTTTTTGAACACTTGAGCTTAACTTACACTTGAGTGTTATCGACATTTAAGAGGCTGTGTTGAGTGCAATATTGAGGTGTTCAGTTTTATTTCGATTTTAGAAAATAAAATTATGTGATTGCTTTCCTTACAAATCAACGGTTTCTTGTTTTTCACTGGCATGTCTCTTAGGACTTGTGCATCTTTGAGCCTACACAGAGTACGACTTAGTCATACTGGAGTTGGTGATTTGTCATTTTTAATTGAGTAATTTCACTACATGGATGCCATGAATTAATGCCTCCTGTTTCACCCGTTTCTATTAAAAACCATATTGCATGATTCAGTAAGTACTATTCAATTACAAACATATAGCCAATCTGTTTTATATGTGTATTACATTGAGAAAGAAAAAGAAAGGTATGTGAGATCACTTGGCATTTTACAGGATGCACTCTGTTTGCTTCTCATGGTGACATGATTCTTCAAGCAGAAACAACCAAAAGTATCCCTGATTTGAACTATGAGAGAGATCTGGGAAAGCTGTGCACAGCTCAATATGTACAGTAAGCACTTGATCTCCAACTGTGATCTCCAATTCAAAGGAACTAAATTGACATGCTATATGGCTTACATTCTGAAAGCTATAAAATATAATGTAATGTCTCATAAGTTATAACAGAACTTAAAAGTACATCTTGAGAAAACTTAAATTCATATTTCTAACAATGTGCCGTCCACTTTAGTTATTTTGGGTGAACAGTTCTTGTGTATGTTAAAGTTTTCAATACAGAATGACAGTGCAAGAGAAATTAAACACTTAAAAGTAGTGTGCTTTTCTAAACTTATGCAATATGACTTCAATGTTATCCTCTAGGCCCTATCCATTACTATGCATGTATGCAATGAAAATGAAAATAAATGATCTTCAAAAGAACACATTGTCATAGTAGCTTCAATGCAAACTGATATATGTATATCATTTACAATATAATTTCAAAGACTGTCAGGCAATTTTTCATAAAGAATGTGGTTATTTTGGATCGTCTGGCATACATACAAATTATTAGCCACACAAATGGGAAAAATCTGTTAATCTGTCTAGTCACTGTTCTGCGATCAGGTGAGTTTCCAGTACTGTGCCAACCATTTGCTTTAACTTAAATACATCTGGTTTGAGTGAGCCTCCACAAGCTGCAGTCTAAAAAGGGAGGCACTGGCAACAAATTTGGGACTTGAATTATTTGTTTTTTATTTACCACATACGGAATAAGTTATTGTAAAGTTTTCTGCCTGGGAAAAAGTAGATTTTTCAAAAAACACAGGTATATAG